>NC_090371.1:172424689-172795984 GCF_036365525.1 Heterodontus francisci | reverse complement strand
GGTTTTCGGACCTCACTTCCACGCTCTGCACCTTCTTTTCTAGCCTGAGGAGGAGATTCCAAGACATTCCCAGCTGTCCTTTCTTGTCCCCGGCTACTTGCCTTTCTTTCACCCTCCAACCTTCTATCCTTCTCAGGTTTGTAGGGGTGAAAGGAGAAGGGTTTGGGCTTGTAAACAAGCTCATAATCATCAGTGATCTCAACTGCTGGTCTGGCTCTTAAAACCTTCTGGTTCTCTAAATGAGTTCTTACTAATGGAGGGAGTGAATTTTAAAATTCCTACAGGAGAATTATTTCCTTAATGGTCTCATACGTGGCCTCTACCCATAGTGCCCGCATCCAACAATCAGAGTTTGCTTTATCTTCTCAAATTCCATATAAGTCTCCCCAGGCTGTTTCTGGAGCTTCTGAAATGTCTGCCTGTACGCTTTAGGGACTAACTCATAAGCAGCAAGAATAACCTTTTTTGCCATCTCATAATCTGCTGAGGCCTCCTCAGAAAGCATGGCATAAACTTCATGAGCTCTGCGCATCAACCTGCTTTGCATGAGCAGTATCTAGCTTTCCTTCGGCCACTTCATCTGTCTGGCTATCTTTGGAAAAGAAATGAAAAATGCCTCTACATCCCTTTCGTCAAACCTCGGGAGGGCTTGCGCAAATTTAAAAAGTTCTCCACTGGGTCCTGGGCTAGAGTCAGATCGCTCCTCACCACTATTTTCTCTGGAGTCAAAACCACCCCTTTGTCTTAGTTCCATCTTTTTTAATTCGAATTCGCTTCCTTCTCTTTCACTCTCTCCTTGAAATTCTAGCTCAGTTTTTCATTATCCCTTTTCTTGCCTGTTCAAGCTTAATTTTTCCAATTGTAACTGAATCCTAGCTAATTCAACTGCACTACCATCTGGTTCACCTTTTTCTTCTTCCAATTTCAATTACCTATTTCCTATTACCTCAATTATATCTGCTTTCTTAGCTCCTGGCTTTAATTCTAACACCAACTTTTCTGCTAATTCTTTTAGCCAACCTTGGTTAAGTTCTCAAATCATTCAGGGATACATCCTCCTTCCCAGAAAGGTCATAACAAATGGCAAATACATTCCAATCAGTACTTTACTCTAATGCACAAGAAACCTGTTTTTTTACTTTTCCTCTTTTCAATTAGTATTACCCCACTTACAATTGCACATCATTGGCTTTAGGCATCCCCGACAATGTGCCACCAATTGTATGTTACCCCCGAGGTGGGAGGAGTGCACTGTCTTTTCTAGTTCCCCTTTTCCACAGGTCACAACATATATTTAAATGTTTACCCGGTTATTTGTACAGCCAATCATACATTCTATTTTTTATATCCCAGAATAAAATAAACCAACCAGGTTTCTTTAATAAACAACAAATTTATCAGTTTATTATGAAACAAGGCTTAACCAGTAACAAAGCAAAGCAGTAACGCACAGATTGAAATATGAAAGTTCCCTTTTTAAAATTCCCCAATTACATTTACACACACAGTAGAAAAAAATACAGAAGTTTTCTCTGTAGAGTTCTGTTAAAAGAAAAGACAAAAAAAGACTACTTTGGCCAAATACTTGCTAATTCTTGACAGAATAAAAAGAAGATATGGAAGGAAGTCAGTTGTCCCTTCTTTTTGATCTGGCGTCCGGGTTTACGGAGATGGAACACTGGGATCGTTTCAGAAGCAGTCCATTCTGGAGATGTCGAGAATTATTCGAGTAGGCTTTCTAGGAGATATATGGCATCAAGGTTTTCTGCCAGCACACACTTGAATCGCAGGATTGTTTTCAACTTCTCAGGAGCTATGCAGCACCAGGTATTTTAGTGAAGGGGCGGCTCCTCAAATTCTGGCTGCACTTCAGTCCCACGCTCCTGATCTTTGGGCACCCGGTGCGGAGGGGCTTGGGCCGGGAGGAGGATATCCTCGTCGGTCTGCTCCTGGGCCTGGCCAAGGTGACAATTCACAGGTCCAGGTTGTGGGCCGTCGGGGGGTCCGTCCTCCCCAATTGTCTGCCCCTTTTCCGCAGTTACGTTCGCGCCCGGGTGTCCCTGGAGAAGGAGCATGCGGTGTCCGCCGGTATGCTTGAGGCCTTCCGCGACCGGTGGGCACCGCAGGGACTGGAGTGCATCGTTGACGCCGAGAATGGCATTTTAATTTGAGTTTTTTGTTGATTTATCTGGTTTTAATAAAGTTATTTTAAAACTGTAAATATGTATATAAAGGGGGCCTGAGGAATAAAGGCCCCCTCGATGTGAAAAATATAAAAGGGGCCTGGGGTATAAAGGCCACCTTATAAAAAAAAAGAAAAAAAAGAAAAAAAAAAGAAGAAAAAAAAACCCAGGTATTTTAGCTCTCCCACACTGGATCTTTGCAGGATTTCTTCAAAGAGGTAGAGAAGGAGGTGAGTTGGGTGGTTTCTTTTTTTTCCCCCTGGCAGGAAAACAACAACTGAATTCAAGCAGATCACACCCCAACTTTTTTAAAAATTTGTGTTATGGGATGTGGGTGTCGTTGGCTAGGCCAGCATTTATTGCCCATCCCTAATTGCCCTTGAGAAAGTGGTGGTGAGCTGCCTTCTTGACCCGCTGCAGTCCATGTGGGGCAGGTACACCCACAGTGCTGTTAGGAAGGGAGTTCCAGGATTTTGGCCCAGTGACAGTGAAGGAACGGCGATATAGTTCCAAGTCAGGATGGTGTGTGACTTGGAGGGGAACATGCAGGTGGTGATGTTCCCATGTATTTGCTGCCCTTACCCTTCTAGGTGGTAAAGTTTGCGAGTTTGGAAGATGCTGTCTAAGGAGCCTTGGTGTGTTGCTGCAGTGCATCTTGTAGATGGTACACACTGCTGCCACTGTACGTCGGTGGTGGAAGGAGTGAATGTTTGTGGATGGGGTGCCAATCAAGCGGGCTGCTTTGTCCTGGATGGTCGCGAGCTTCTTGAGTGTTGGAGCTGCACCCATCCAGGTAAGTGGAGAGTATTCCATCACACTCCTGACTTGTGCCTTGGTGGACAGGCTTTGAAGAGTCAGGAGGTGAATTACTCGCTGCAGGATTCCTAGCCTCTGACCTGCTCTTGTAGCCATGGGATTTATATCGCTGGTCCAGTTCAATTTCTGGTCAATGGTAACCCCCAGGATGTTGATAATGGGGGATTCAGCGATCGTAATGCCATTGAATGTCAAGGGGAAATGGTTAGATTCTCTCTTGCTGCACTGCAAACAATGTGCAAACCCCAAACAGAGGGTCGACCTCCTGACCACCATAAGAACATATGAACTAGGAGCAGGAGTAGGCAATTCAGCCCCTCGAGCCTGCTCCGCCATTCAATACGATCATGGTTGATCTCGTCTTGGCCTCAACTCCACTTTCCTGCCCGTTCTTCATCGCCCTTCAACCCATTTCTAATTAAAATCCTGTCTATCTCCTCCTTAGATTTACCCAATGTCCCAGCATCCAGCATACTTTGGGGTAGTGAATTCCACAGACTCACGACCCTTTGAGGGAAGTAATTTCTCCTCATCTCTGTTTTAAATCTGCTATCACTTATCCTAAAACTATGACCTCTCGTTCTAGATCGCCCCACAACAGGAAACATCTTCTCTGTCTACTTCGTCAATCCCCTTAACCATCTTATATACCTCAATTAGATCGCCTCTCATTCTTCTAAACTCCAGAGAGTAAAGGCCTAAACTGCTCAAACTCGCATCATAAGACAAGTCCCCCCATCTCTGGAATCAATCTAGTGAATCTCCTCTGAACTGCCTCCAATGCAACTACATCCTTTCTCAAGTAAGGGGACCAAAACTGTATGCAATACTCCAGGTGCGGTCTCACCAATGCCCTGTACAGTTGCAGCAACACTTCCCTACTTTTATACTCTATTCCTTTAGCAATAAATGCCGAAATTCCATTTGCCTTCCTTATCACCTGCTGTACCTGCATACTACTTTTCTGCGATCCCTCTGCACTGAAGCACTCTGAAGTTTCTCTCCATTTAGATAATTTGCCTTTCTATTCTTCCGACCAAAATGGATAACCTCACACTTATCCACATTAAAATCCATCTGCCAAATTTTGGCCCATTTATCTAATCTTTCCCTATCCATTTATAGATTTCTTATTTCTCTATTGCAGATTACTATCCCACCTATTTTAGTGTTATCTGCAAATTTGGCTATAGTACCTTCTAAACCTGCATCCAAGTCATTTATATAGATTGTAAATAGTTGGGGCCCGAGAACCGAACCCTGTGGCACCCTACTAGTTACATCTTGCCAAACAGAAAAAGACCCATTTATCCCGACTCTCTGTTTTCTGTTGGTTAGCCAAGGTGGTTTTCAAACAACATCTCAAGTGTCCCTTTGGTGAACCTGGTTAAAAAAAACACATCCATAGAATCTGGAAATACTCAGCAGGTCTGGCAGCATCTGTGCAGAGAGAAGCAGAGTTAACGTTTCAGGTCAGAGACCCTTCTTCAGAACTGGCAAATATTAGAAATGTAAAAGGTTTTAAGCAAGTAAAGCAGGGGTGGGGCAAGAGATAACAAAGGTGAAGGCGTTGATAGGACAAGGTCACAGAGAATAACTGACCAGAAGGTCATGGAGCAAAGACAAACGGTATGTTAATGGCATGCTGAAAGACAAAGTGTTAGTACAGATAGGGTGTGAATGACTGTAAAGCACAAAGCACTCCAAGCACGAACATAAAAAAACACATTAAAAAAAACAAAACAGTGGATAAGCACAGTGGAAACAAACTAAACAAACTGAAAAACCTAAAATAAAATAACCAAATAAAAAAGGAAAAAGAAAAAAAGAAAAATTAACTAAGCATAAAAAGGGGGACCTGTCATGCTCTGAAATTATTAAACTCAATGTTCAGTCCGGCAGGCTGTAGTATGCCTAATTGGTAAATGAGATGCTGTTCCTTGAGCTTGCGTTGATGTTCACTGGAACACTGCAGCAATCCCAGGACAGAGATGTGAGCATGAGAGCGGGGTGGAGTGTTGAAATGGCAAGCAACCGGAAGCTCGGGGTCATGCTTACGGACTGAGTGGAGGTGTTCCGCAAAGCAGTCACCCAGTCTGCGCTTGGTCTCCCCAATGTAGAGGAGACCACATTGTGGGCAGCGAATACAGTATACTACATTGAAAGAAGTACAAGTAAATCACTGCTTTACCTGAAAGGAGTGTTTGGGGCCTTGGATAGTGAGGAGAGAGGAGGTAAAAGGACAGGTATTACACCTCCTGCAATTGCAGGGGAAGGTGCCGTGGGAAGGGGACGAGGTGGTGGGGGTAATGGAGGAGTGGACCAGGGTGTCGCGGAGGGAACAATCCCTTCGGAATGCTGACAGGGGAAGGGAGGGGAAGATGCATTTGGTATTGGCATCATGCTGGATGTGGCGGAAGTGGAGAAGGATGATCCTTTGGATATGGAGGCTGATGGGGTGGAAAGTGAGGACAAGGGGAACCCTGTCACGGTTCTGGGAGGGAGGGGAAGGAGTGAGGGTAGAGATGCGGGAAATGGGACGGACACGGTTGAGGGCCCTGTCAACCACAGTGGGGGGGAATCATCGGTTGAGGAAAAAGGAAGACACATCGGAAGCGCTGTCGTGGAAGGTAGCATCATCAGAGCAGATGCGTCGTAGGCGAAGAAACTGGGAGAATGGAATGGAGTCCTTACAGGAAGCAGGATGTGAAGAAGCGTAGTCAAGGTAGCTGTGGGAGTCAGTGGGCTTATAATGAATATTCGTAGACAGCCTATCCCCAGAGATGGAGATAGAGAAGTCAAGGAAAGGAAGGGAAGTGTTGGAGATGGAACAGGTAAAGGTGAGAAAAGGGTGGAAATTAGAAGCAAAGTTGATAAAGTTTTCTAGTTCCAGAGCAGGAAACGGCACCGATACAGTCATCAATGTACCGGAAAAAGAGTTGGGGTAGGGGGCCTGAGTAGGACTGGAACAAGGAATTTCCGACATATCCCACAAAAAGACAGGCCAACAATAGTAAAATAATTAAAATCAGTGATTAAAATAAATGTTTATTCTAATGAAATTTTTCTAATGTTGTAATACAGAATATAAATATTTGGAATCTAAAACATTCTAAGGTAAACATTTCTGGTTTAACGGAATGGCTTACTTAAAGTGGGTATGTTATTATTTGTACATTGAACATTCTTGCATTCACAGTACAGAATATGGAGTTGATATATTTGGCAAGGAAAAATACTTTAAACAAACTACAATTACTAAAAGATAACTAATACTGTCTATTATTGTCAAGATAGATGTAAAATCCTCAATCATGAAGAAAACTTAGCTCATTAATCTAGTTTAATTTTTGGTATCTTCACATAATACCATCCTGGGGGTACACGCATTGACTAAATGTTATTTGGCATTTCCAACACAAAGTCAAGTGCACATGACAGTGTGTACAAGTGAGACACAGCTAAATTATGCTTCGTGGGTTCATCACTACGGTTCAGCTTGAATTTGAAGCTAGCCATCCAAAATGTAAATGTGTTTATTTTGTCGAAGTTTCCATAAACTGCAATTGTATGTGCATTTTCCTTTATTTTTGACCAACAATGGCTTTTGTAAAGCTTAAAAAAAAGTATCTGAATTAATGCTGCCATTGGTGCACTTGAGTTTAAATAGACAAATGTCTGAACGCTCATTTTTATTGGCAATGCAATGCAATATGAAGGGCAGGAGCCCTAGTGCATCATGTCAGCAAAGTTAGAAATAAATTAAAGGGGAATATGGAGTATATCAGAAATTATAAAATAACGGGAAGATACTCAGCAGGCATTACAGGAAGAAATCTATTCATTCTGTAGGATCTGCCAATCTATGAAGAGTTCAAATCTTGTTAAATTGGCTCAGTCATTTTAGAAATACTGCGCTCAGCTGGTGCCTTGTCCTCCCTGCTTGGGTGTTGACATCCTTCTTGTGTTATATTATGGACAGAGATGAATCCACAGGTTCAGCAGAGGGCTTTTTAAATCTTTTGTATAGCTGGTAAGCTGATTGTAACAAAAAAATATATATTATAAACAAAACAAGATTCTATCAATGATTTTCAATGTTAACTGTATTGTACATCTATTAGCATTTAAAAATTTGCATCAGGAAGTTTGAACATCTTCTGAGGTGAAAAGGGAAGTTGTCATGAGCAGCACCAGCTATTCGATTGATCCACGATAGCCTTAACTAAAATTTTACTGCCTTCAAGAGTTCAGGAAAAATTGGATGAGGCTAGTAACCAGTCATGGGGGTTGAGACATGTGATTAACCTTTGTCTGTTCATAGTGATGCAGGCAGCATGTAAATTTCATGCTGCCTGATAATTTAAATGATAGTGGTGTGCAGCCCAGCATTAAACAGCTATTGAGTTGTTGCATGCCTTAGCAGGGTGACCAAGTTTGTGCGAGGCCAATATCACTTAAATTTAGCCTGTACTGCTTAAAGGGGAGGAGCAGACTGGCTGTAGCAGCTGTTGGAATGGTTAAAGAGGAGTGTATAAGCAGAAAGAGGAGTGAAAATGGTGCAACAAGCCAGAGGTCAGGCTCCTAGGTTCCCCAGTGCAGCACTGAGGCTTTGGTGCAGGAGCTGGACAGGAGGAATGAAGTCCTCTTCCCTCAGGGGCCAGGAGACCCCCCAGACAGACTTTACCAAGGCAGTGGCAGTAGATAGCCATCACAGTCAATGCCAGTAAGCTAGTGCGAAGGACTTGGATGCAGTCGCACAAATAGTTCAATGACCTTGCATGAGTGGTCATGGTTAGTGAATGCATCTTTACATGCCATACCCTTACAAATGAACCACTAACCTCACACACTTCTCCATTCACAACTCCCTTTTCATTTACCTACCAACAGTCTCTGTCAAGCGCAACTCACACCCAACATTCATTACCTCGCCTCACCCTCATATAAGTAGCATCACTGCAAGCCTCACCCTCATGTTTCACAGCTTGCACATGCTTTTAACTATGCTTGACTATGATGTTTAGCACATCACCCAAACACGTTGCACCACACTCACTGGCACACTCCCCTCTCTCTTGCAGGACAAAGGTGGCCCATAATCAGAGGCAGCAGCAACATCTTACCAGCAGGGAACAAACACAGTAGCATGCCTTTACCACCATTGAAGAGACAGTGCTGAATGAGGTTGTGGCCAGTGGTGGGGCTGAAAACATAGCAGATGACAGTATATTCCTACTTGATCCATCTTCTTACATCCCACTTCCCCCTTATCCCACAATCTCTCATAATTTATGAGCTAAAGACGGTGTAAGCATGCACCTCTTGCTCCCCCAACACTTTTCCTGAAACTAACCCTATCCTTTTGCCTTTATCCTATCAGATACTCAAAAACAGCCATCTGGTCAAGAACTGGTGTAGAAGCCTGAAGCCTGTGGCTAGCTAAAGAGATTAAGGATAATATTAGATTAAAAGAGGAGGGTTATAAAATTGCCAAGTAGAGTCGTAAGACTGAGGAATGGAAGAGTTTTAGATATCAGCAAAGGATGACAAAAACATTAATAAAGAGGGAGAACACAGAATATGAGAGTAAACTAGCCAAAAATATAAAGGCAGATTGTAAGAGCTTCTATAAGTATGTAAAAAATAAAACAACTAGCAAAGGTAAATGTGGGTTCCTTAGAGGCTGAGACAGGCAAAATTGTAAAGGGAAATCAGGAAATGGCAGAGATTTTAAACAAATATTTTGTGTCTGTCTTCACAGTAGAAGACACAAGAAACATACCAGAAACGGTAGAAGGCCAAGGATCCAATGAGAATGAGGAACGTAAAGTAATTAACATTAATAAAGAAAAAGTGCTGGAGAAATTAATGCCAACAAATCCCCAGGACCTGATAACAATATCCTAGGGTTCTAAAGGAGACTGCAGTGATAGTGGATGCACTGGTTGTGATCTTCCAAAATTCTCTAGATTCTGGAAAGGTCCCAGTGGATTGGAAGGCAGTAAATATGGTATCGCTATTCAAGAAAGGAGGGAGACAGAAAAAAGGGACTATAGTCCAGTCAGCCTGGCATCAGTCGTTGGGAAAGTGCTGGAATCTATTATTCAGGAAGTAGTAACAGGTCATTTAGAAAATCATAATGCAATCAGGCAGAGTCAACATGGTTTTATGAAAGGGCAATAAAAAGAGAAAGTGCTGGAAATACTCAGCAGGTCAGGAAGCATCCAGTAAGGAATGTTTACAAACCAAGTCCAAAAGACCTAACAATGTCTTTGTTTTTTTTTTAAAACACAAAGACCAGCATCTATGGAATCCTTTTTGTAGTTTTAAAATACAAGTCCTCAAAATTTAACAAAAAATGGAAGTACTTTCATAACAGTGTATCTGCATATACTACTATTTTACCTTAGTGATTGCTAAGACTGGTTTATTTACTTGCTTAGAGCAGTTTTGTTTCAAAATCATGTAATCTTGTGATGGAATATAGGTATAATAGGCTTAATTAAGTAGAATTTGGAAATAGTGTATTATACCTTTTAGAAGTAAAGATTGAATGGATGGACAGTTTTCAGACGTCACTGAAATTCCCCTTTAAGAAGGTGGAGTTAAATATTTCAAGGTCCCTGTTAGAATAGAATTTCTGTTTCCAGGGAATTGGAAGGTAAACACACACATTGAAATATCCTGTGTGACCTCAGTAAGAGGTAGCAATAAACTTAATTATTTTATGGGGTTGTTTATACAGACAAATCGGTTCCGGAGGTTGCTTTAAGGTACCATAAAAAAGGCTATTATAGAAAATGGACTTACAGGAATAAGAGGTTAAGTAAACACAATTATAAACATTTTGACCAGATAAAGGCTTACAACTTCAGGAAACAGGGGGTTTCTAGTAAAACATTAAGTGGAGAGTTAGTTCATGATACTATCAAATATAGATTTTAAAAGGAACACAGGAAGCTCACATAAATGCTAGAAGTCAGATGACACCTTAGAAATAGTATAAAAATGAGAGGTTTTGAAAGCAAAATTTAGGGGTGTTGTATCCTCAAACACCACTTATCATCCCATGCCTTGCTTGGGGGATTTAAGGTAAAAGTTTACTTTAAATTTTGATGGATATTCTGGATAAGGTGAGAGGGGCAAAGTTTAGAGGGGATGTGCGAGGCAAGTTCTTTACACAGAGGCTGGTGAGTGCCAGGAACTTGCTGCCGGGGGAGGTGGTGGAAGCAGGTACGATAGCGACGTTTAAGAGGCATCTTGACAAATACATGAATAGGATGGGAATAGAGGGATACGGTCCCCGGAAGTGCAGAAGGTTTTAGTTTAGGCAGGCATCAAGATCGGCGCAGGCTTGGAGGGCCGAATGGCCTGTTCCTGTGCTGTACTGTTCTTTGTTCTTTGATATTCTAGGATAATTTTGCTGTAACATTAGCAAGGTAAAACTTTTGGATTTGATGTTAGAAATAAGAATGTGTGTTACATCTCAGTAATATTTAATATTGTGATATACTTATTCACTTAAGTTTATTACATGTTAAATTCTTTAATAAATCTATAAAAGTTAATAAATCATCTCGTGTAGTATTCTGTATACAAGAACCCCCTCTCTGTGTCTCTTTAAGTGGAGAGATACGTATTGAAGAGAGTTTCCCAGACCCTTATAATATCTGGGATATTTATGACTTAGCCATAAATATTAAACATAGGCTATCCAAAAGATGGCAATATTCTCTATTGGTTTTCTTCCTTTGAGGGAAAGCTAGTACAATTCTTTGGACCCAAATAAGTGTCTGAGAATTTGTCTGGTTTGAACTTGATTAAAGGAGATTTGGTTTAGTCCCTATAAGGGGTTAAAGTCATATATCACTTCAATCTAAAATGGCATATGTTGACTGATGGTCAGAATACTGTGTAAAGTGTTTGTTTTATTCCTTCTGGTACTAATATATTTTCTCATCTACTTTTTGGTATCCTGCAAGAATTGAAGTTTTGAGATTATCTAAAAAATGTCTATATTTCTCACCCAACTTTTTCCGCCTCTGCATCCCCCACCCCACAGGACAAATCTTGTCAGTCGTAGCATTACCACTGGTCAGGATGTATGTATGCTAAGCTGTGGACTGTGCACAAAATTTTATAGTTGTGTCTTTCATTTCAAAACAAATGCACCTACCTGTTACAAACATTAATCCATGAAATATTTGAGCACAAATATAAATGAAAGGGTATGCAAACATGGAGTGTAGCTCTTCCTTGAAGGATATCATTAGGATTGTTGCACACAGGTTCCCATTTTGTACTCCTGTTTCTAATGCTACTGTCCGACACCTGTGAGAAAACAAAAACAATTAAATTATAATCAGTGCATATCTTAATATGTAATTAAGCCACCTTCAACATGAAACAGCTATTCTTAAATTATATTAGTTGTTTGTATAGCACATTTATTAAATAATTGTTTAACTCATTTGATCTATTTATCTCAATATCACGGTTATTAACCACAAAGCTTAAATTATATACAATAAACTATTTCCCTTGAAAAATATTCATAGGAATTCACGATATCTTAAATCAGAATAGTGGTCAAGCCACAGCTTATCGTAGTCAACACAAAAGATCGTGTCCAGCAGACAACATCCCAGCCACTTGCATTGCCATCCTGGGTATGTCCTGTCTCACTGACAGAACAGACCCACCAGCAGCGAGGGCAGTAATATCTGACCTGGGGTGACCCTGGGAATACTTAGCATTGACTGCAGACCCTATGAAGTCTCATGTCTTTAGGTTAAAGAAAGTCAAGGAAACCTCCTGCTAATCACAATCTACTATTCCCCTCTCATCCCTCCCCATACTAATTGATGAATCAGTACTCCTCCATGTTGAACATCACATGGGGGAATCTGAGAGCAGCAAGGGTAAAGAATATACTCTGAGTGGGAGATTTTGATGTCCAGCACCTGCTCCCAACCAGGCTGGCTGAGTCCTGAAGGGGTGAGGGAACCAACATGAGGAATTAACCTATGTGGCCTTGTTATCACCAGCCCACCTTTTGCAGATATATCTGTCCAAAATACAGTGACACAAGTGACGACTACACAATCTTTGTGAAATCTTGACTGCATCTTGAGGACAGCCTACATCATGTAGTGTGGCACTACCACCATATAAGTGAGACAGACAAAAGTCAGATCCAGCAAACCAAAACTGGGTATCCATGAGATGCTGTGGGCATTATCAGCAGAAAATTGTATACTACCAGGAGGCCAACCGTGATACAAAGCAGAGTGCAAAAGGGTGTACCAGGAGGTGCACCAAGTATATCTTAAAGTAGGGTATAAACCTATTGAAGCTACCACACAGAGCTGCCTGCAAGCTAAAAACCGGGGTGAAAGATTTCAGTGGGGGTTCTCCTGATTGCTCACTGTAATTTTGATGGATAATCGACAGAAATCCTGGAGAAATGGCATGTAGTTATACGCACCAATCATGAGCTAAAGTTACAGTGCAGAATCTGGAGAACCCAGTTGAAATTCTAGGTGCAAAAGCAGCAAGTTATTGTCAAAGGTAATCATTCATTCATTCATCCATCGTGCCTATGTCAGCTCTTTGAAAGAGCTATCCAATTATTACCAGTCCCATGCCCCTTCCCCATAGCCTTGCAAATTTTTCCCCAAGTGTTTGTCCAATTTCCTTTCGAAAGTTATTATTGAATCTGCTTCCTCCACCCTTTCAGGCAGTGTATTCAGATCGTAACTCATTGCATAAAAAAAATTCTAATCTCATCTCTGGTTCTTTTGTCAGTTTACCAACCCTTCTATCACTGGATAGCCGTCATAAAGTGTGGTTACTAGTATTGGCATAGAACTCCAGTTGGGGCCTAACCGATGAAAACTTGTTTTGTATGATATATAAAGCCAAGGATCCCATATGCTTATATCTTCTCAACTTGTCCTGCCACCTTCAAAGAATAACCGAGGTTATTTCAACAGCACTTCTTTCTTCTGCGACCTCTACCACCGTGAAGGCCAAGAGCAGCTATATAATCCTCTCCAGATCACACACCATCCTTAGTTGGACGTATATTGTCATTCATTCACTATTGCTGGGTCAAAATCCTGGAATTCCATACCTAACACCATTGTAGGAGCACCATTACCATAAATACTGGAGCTCAGGGCAATTAGGGATGAGCAATAAATATAGTCTAGCCAGCATTATCCACAGCCTGAGAACAAGTATATAGATAGCAATAATTTATTTGCCTCATATAACACAATGCATTAAGGGAAACCTGCACAATGTCAGAAAACCACTGGGAAGGGCAGTCCTATGATCTAACATGGTGCTTCTGCAGCATGAGGACTGTGCGGCTCGAAAGATACGCAGTTGGTCTGTTCATTTACCTCTTCCATGATTGCTGTACAAGCAAAGCCAAAATGAAACCAATCACGTAACCAATCAGTGGGTTGATGATTCCGATAATTAGCAATTGTAAATCTGCTTTCCACGAGCCTTTGTATAGCAGTGACGTTACCACTGCTAAGACAATTAATATGGTTGCACCTACGCCAGTTCCAACCTGTGGAGAACACAACGATTGGTTATTTAGTTGGGACACCATTTAAGAGTTCTCTGAGGGGAGAATAGTGTCTACTGCATATCATATCAAAAATGAGAGGAAGCTGTAGGAAAAGAGGTCCACATCAGAGATTTACTGTGTGGGGGCCATTGAGCAGAACTGAATGCTTACCTGTACATGGGCAGAAAGGGAGCCAGGCACAATGAATGCCTTTACAAGACCTCTTAGCATAAAGCTGTAGAGCAGTACTGATGGAGGTTTGGGAGCAAGTCTCCAATCTTTTACTCTCAGCAGGGGAAGGTATATGGGGTGTACAGACTTCAAGAAGAAAGGGATAAAGGGGTAGAGATAGAAAGGGCAGAAAGAGAAAGACAAGAAAATTTTTGAAAATAAAACATTAAAAAGCTATTTTCTCTTAGCATTTAGAAATTAGCAAACGTATTGGCCCTAGAATTCTAATTAGTGGCAAAGTTGATGGGTTTCAGAATGGATTCCAGGAAATGGGGCCGAACCCAGTTCTATGATTCTCATCCTCCTATTTTGTGAGAGGGTATGAGTGGATCCTCCCCCCACCACTTCAATAGTGTGTGCCTTGGCTACCCTGGGAATTGCACCCTTTACACCCTAGGTAAACCTAAGTGGAACTTATGTCTTCTGAGAGCTTGCCTGAGTCCCAGTGGAGCTTAGTTTAGTTTTAGTTTAGAGATACAGCACTGAAACAGGCCCTTCGGCCCACCGAGTCTGTGCCGACCATCAACCACCCATTTATACTAATCCTACACTAATCCCATATTCCTACCACATCCCCACATGTCCCTATATTTCCCTACCACCTACCTCTACTAGTGGCAATTTATAATGGCCAATTTACCTATCAACCTGCAAGTCTTTTGGCTTGTGGGAGGAAACCGGAGCACCCGGAGGAAACCCACGCAGACACAGGGAGAACTTGCAAACTCTACACAGGCAGTACCCAGAATTGAACCCGGGTCCCTGGAGCTGTGAGGCTGCGGTGCTAACCACTGCGCCACTGTGCCGCCCTAAGCTTGTGAAAAGGGAATTGCTTTGACTGGATTCATTATCTTCCTGAGGAAGACCGCTTGCTCCACTGGAAGCTGAACCGGAGACATCTCTTCATGGTCTCTGCTCCACCGTAGGAGCAACGTGCTGCTGCTCCAGCTTTCCACCGGCAGCTCGGGGCAGGCACCACTCTATCTCCGAGATTTGGGATGGGTCAATATTGGGACAATGATGTCCCACCCCACCGCACTTTCACTTCTTAAAATGGTTGATGGAATTTCAGACTCATTGAGGGTAATTTTGATTTTGGATGATGATATAAAATGGGTGATACCGATTCAGCTGTGCATTACATCTCTCCCGACTTTCATTTCATTTCACTGCACCTTTCCAGGCACAATGCACACACACTGGCCATATGAATGACTGTCTCAGGCATTTAGAATGGGGTCTATCGCCGTGCACTTAAGTGGGTGGAGGATTTGTCCTGCTGAAGTTGTACCAGTGAAATAGTCCCCTAAACTTCAGATGATATGTATACATGAGAAGCATAATAGCCTCTCTTCTCTTTTAGACTTTCCAGCAATTTTATTTTTCAATTTAAACAAAGTGGGAGTAATGTTGATTTTGGGTGATTTTCATTTTGAAATGAAAGTCGGGAAAGATATAAGGCACAGCTGAATCGGTATCACCCATTTTATATTATCATCCAAAATCACAATTACCCTCAATGAGTCTGAAATTCCATCAACCATTTTAAGAAGTGAAAGTGCGGTGGGGTGAGACATCATTGTCCCAATATTGACCCATCCCAAATCTCGGAGATAGAGCATTTTAGATACTCGGGTGGGCTGCATACATGTGTAGAGGTGGAACAGAGGCTCCTGTCCCACTTTTCCAGTGTAAAGTCAGACTGGCACCCTGATGGTGGGGGAGCCTAAGGCTGAAGAGCAGGAGAAAAATGAAATTGAATTCCCACAGTGAACCCAGGGTCTGCATTCATAAGGTCGTTCAGCCCTTTAGGATTGTTACTTTTGCTCACCTTTTTTGGAGACTTCTAAAGGCTCGGAACCATACTAACACCTACTTTAGCAAGTTTGGGATCTGGTAGGCTTCAGTGAGGTGAAGTGGGAGGAATTCCTGGGGAGGTCCAGGCATGCTCTGAGACATACTGTCAAACTACTGCTGAGACATAGACGGGCGGGTGGAAGACATGTCCACCTAGATGCCACATCCCCACCCCCAAATCCAGTTAAAGATTTGCAGTACTGTGTAAATTGACTGGAAATCCAGCTGGGGGTGCACAATCAGCAAAATGTGCACCAAATGTGCTGGACATTGTCAGTTTTATCAAGGTGAAATTACACTCAAATTTCTGCACAAGGTCATTCACAAATGCCCAAATGTAAATTCACCAGCGAATCAGCGCAATCAATCAGGAATGCTTTGTGACTGGAACAGCATCCTTCAGCAACACAAAGGGGAATGGGATGGCCAGGAAATGAGCCATTCTTCAACTTTTTAAACAGGAGAGATCAATTGATTGATTTAATCCTCTTAATCTTACTTTTTAATTGAGTGCTGATTATTACTGTTTTCAATTCATTAATTACTGCAGTGGAGTAGGGGCACTTGTGTGGCTTCAGCTGATTGCTGGTCACAGATCTTAAGCACCAAAAGCAGATCAACTTCAAGTAACTTAAATATTTGCAGCAGCTGCAGAAGAAAGAGACCTGGATCAGACTTTAATTGACTGCTGCTCACAGCAGGTACATGTATTTAAAGTTAGAATCATGTGACCACGGGTGCCTGATCATCCGAGCATCTGGGCGCAATGTGATGACTAGATATGAATGGGCACAATCGGCAAACACACATCATTCTGACCTGGAGTGGGGGCATGGCCAGTTTTGTGCCTGGGCTCTGCTTAGGGTGAATGGACTTTTGAACCAGCATAAAAGATCACAGATACTCCAGTAAAAGTATTTGTGGACGCAGCTAACTTATACTTAAACTCCCGTGATCTTAGGTGCTATTTAAATTGATTCCATCAGATTAAGATGATATCTGAGCAGAAATCATGCAGAAACTCCAGGCCAAGTTTATGTTGTAGCAGAAGTTGTTCAGTTTGAGTACAACAGACAGTTTTGTCCTTGTTATTTAAGAAGGGATATACTTGCATTGGAGGCAGTTCAGAGAAGGTTCACCAGGTTGATTCCTGGGATGAAGGAGTTATCTTACAAGGAAAGGTTGAGTAGCTTGATCCTATACTCATTGGAGTTTAGAAGAATGAGAGGTGATCTTATTGAAACATATAAGCTCCTGAGGGGGCTTGACAGGATAGATGCTGAGAGGATATTTCTCTCGTGGTAGAATCTAGAACTTAGGGGGCACAGTTTCAGAATAAGAGGTCTCCCATTTAAAATGGAGATGAGGAGGAATTTCTTCTCTCAGATGGTCGTTAATCTTTGGAATTCTCTACTCCAGAGAGCAGTGGAAGCTGGATCATTGAATATATTCAAGGCTGAGTTAAACAGATTTTTGATCTGCAAAGGAGTAAGGGTTAGCAGGGAGTAAAGGCAGGCAGGAAAGTGGATTAGCCATGATCTTACTGAATGGCAAAGCAGGGCCCAGGGGCCAAGTGGCCTACTCCTGCTCCTACTTCTTACATTCTTATGTTATGTTCTTATGTTTGAGCATGTTCATAATGGAAATTATTTTATATTGTGCAGTACTTTATATAAAAACATTCCAATACACCCAATACCAAAGCTAAATACGGTGGATGCTGGAAATCAGTAATAAAAGCAGAAAATGCTGGAAATACTCAGCAGCTCAGGCAACATCTACAGAGAGAGAAACAGAGTTAATATTTCAAGTCAATGGTTCCAGTTCTGACGAGAGGTCATCGACCTGACTATTTCATACAATAATAGAAAGGTTCCAGCACAGAAGGAGGCCATTTAGCCCATTGTGTCCATGCTGGCTCTCTGCAAGAGCTTAATCACCTAATCCAACTCCCCTGCCTTTTCCCTGTAGCCCTGCAAATGTTTTCTCTTCAGATTATTATCCAATTGTCTGTTGAAGGCCTCAACTGATTCTGTCTTTCCAGTACAATGTCTTAAAACCAACTCAATGGTTTGAAGATCTCCCTGTGCCTGTCTGCTCCCTTCTGCTATATGTAGCCTCCTGCTGTAAACATAGAAGCGATGCTCAGATTTGCAATATCAGGAATATGTTAAAGAACACTCAAGACTCTTCTTACAGCCCTTCACAGATATGAGCACTTGTATATTTTGTTTGGTGGATTGGGCAAAGCCCTCTTAGGTTGTCAGTGTGGCCAGAGTTTCAGGAACAACTGAAAGTGCAATCTGTGCCCTCCTGCAGAATGAGCATGCATGGACTTCAAAGGAATGAGTGGATGGAAATTTGTGGGCATTGTGATTTGATGATATGTAGTCGTGGGGGAAGGGCTGAGGCTCCATGCCAAGACTACTCATTTGTAAAAGGTATGAAGTGATGTAGATCCTGATCATTTGACAAAGCAACCAATGTATTAGAATGCTGTGACAAGAGAAAATATTCCTATACTTAAGTAAACCTTTGAACCATTTCATGGGGACAGTACTTCAGATTTAGTATTGTGGTGCTTTAATTAAGATGTCTTGCATACATGATTGCTGGAACTACTCTGCAATAACTATTTCATATTGATGCAACCACTTAGCATTGTGCAGAACAACCCTCAATTTCACAGCAACTATCAACTGTCAAGTGCTCATATCTGTGAAGGGCTGTAAGAAGAATCTTGAGTGTTCTTTAACATATTCCTGATATTGCAAATCTGAGCACCGCTTCTATGTTTACAGCAGGAGGCTACATATAGCAGAAGGGAGCAGACAGGCACAGGGAGATCTTCAAACCATTGAGTTGGTTTTAAGACATTGTACTGGAAATCCTAACCTTACAGAGAGAGCAGGGTAGATTGGAGGTATCCCAAATCCTTCTCATGTTCTTTCTTCTCCACCCATTCACTCTTCATGGTCCCCTAGGCACATACTCCAGTATAAAAATATGTAGTATATTGCCATGTCACACAGTAACTTCAGTGGGAGACTATTGGAATGGCCAGAATCTAGACTGGGACCAGGACACATCGATTCTCAGCCTTGTGTGTAAATTCCAACTTGGACCTTTAAGACACGTAGCCTCTGATGGTAGAATTCCCAAGTTCCAGAGCTACTTTGGGACTTGTGGTCAGTGCTGGTACACCTGGCCAACTGATTGCACAAGTATGGTGCACCTGGGGGTTCAGGCCAGGATCGTGTCTTAGAAACCTTAAGATTATACAGGCAAAAATAGTTTTTGTTGTGATGGAGGTTTTCATACAGTGGCACACCAAAGGTTTTCTTTTTGGTGGGACTGACAGCATTATTCCTCTCCCTACAGCTTTCCAGCCACTTCTATGGCAGAGAGTGTCCCAATTATTTAAATTGGATGAGCCCTGCCACCACCCATAACCCTACCCCATCTGACTTTGTGAACTGTGGAAAGGTCAGTGGTGGCAGTCAAGTCAGAAGGCCCACAGATTTTTAAGACCACTTTCTTTAAAGTCAGTTTCCTGAGCAATGAAAACAGTAATAACATAAATGTTTCTTCGGAGGATATAACAGAATACTTTCGAAATGGTGAAAAGTTAGAAGCAGTGGAGGTCATTGCAAGTTTAAAAGGCTCAAACGAGAACCGGAAAAACCAACCTGCCCGACATTGCTAAACGGCCAATTAATCCACTTAACTGTTTGTTATCAGCTCATTAAGAGTCAGTTTTGAATTTTGGTTTGGAGGCATGGGATTCATGCAGGGTCTGAACCACAACAGGGAGGAGGAGATTCAAACAAAGTGGGAAGCCACTCAGAATGGCAGGACACTAGCAAGAGGCTCCATCAAAAAGGGAAGGCTCAGAAACGGCCCTCATCCACAGGCGACCAGTCGCACAGAGTCAGGAGAATTATCTGTCATTTTCCTCACTCTTGAACAGATGGTTGCTGACTTGTGTGCCTTCGTTGAGAGTCATCCGAGAGTTTGCTGCAGCCATCGCAATGATGAAATGAAGTCACACAAGTCTGGCTTAGTGCAACAACCTGGCCAATGTTTTATTGAAGGTCAGTGTGATATTATTTACAACAGACACACCCAAGTGGCCCACAAAGTGACATTATCAACATGGTGACCTGCACTCATAGCCACTCCTACGAGATGCTCCCCCAGCAGCTGAGGTTAGGTGGAGGCAGTCTGCTCGCTATTGCCTGTCTGGTCCTGAGATGCCCGTGGCAACCACCCTCAGCATGGAGGTGCCAGGGGGGAGCACCTCCAAAGGCTGCTGCACTGCCATCACTGCGGAGCAGCCTCTGTCACGGCACATGACTCTACAGATGCGTCGCCTGTCGGAGGGGCCTGGAGCAGATGAGGATGACAGAGCTCCCTGAGGGTTGGCCCCCTCATCGCCATCTGTCAATACCTCAGCCCTTTCATGGTGCCCTTGATTGCTGGAGGGAACCACTAGCTGGAGCGCAGCTGGCATCCACTCCAAGTTTTGTTGCACTGTTTGCACAACTGACCGGTAAATGCTACTGACTGCAGCATGCACTTAGTGCATGTCAGTGTGCTGTTCCTGCATCCATTCTATTCTAAGTGATGCTCTGCATGAGGCTCGCCACTTTCTCAATGGAGAAGCTCATATGCTCAAAGCACTGATTCATTGTGTAGCACATGAGATGAATGGACTTCTCCATTCTTGTCCTATGAGTCCGCAGTGCCTTACGTAACTCTGACAAGTGGGCACACATCTCACGCTGGTTCTCCAGGTACAGCTACCTGTTTCATGACTCTCTAATCTCTACATCTCTGCCCTGCTGAGCAGGGTTGTGCCTGTCCTCCATCCCCCGAGGAGTACTGGCCACAGCCAATTCTGCCTCCTCCATATCCTCCTGCTCCAATCTGTTGTGCGCTTCACCCTGTGCAACCCTTTCTAATAATGTGCGAGGACCCACCGAGGTGCAAGTATCTGAGCTGGTGGAGAGTGTGCAAGAAAGATTTGACTGTGCAGGCTCCGAGGAGTCTTCCTCCTCTGACTCCTCAGGAACGTGTTGGTGCTGTGTGGGCTCCTGCCCCTCTGTGGCTGGCCCTGTGGGAGACATAAGAGATGATGGTGAAGATTGGGCCAGTCAATAAATGCTCAGGCTGCTTAAATAATGAGATGACATCTCATGCTTTGACAACTCATTGCATGGAGAGCATTGCCATGCCCATCCCCTGAGCATGGAGACATTGAGATGGTGGACCCCGTCTCTCCATCCCAGAGTTCCAGTGACTTGACACTGTAGCCAAATCATGGGTCAGCTCCTCAAAGTGCATCAGTGATGTGAACTGTGGCACCCCACCATCCAGGCCCTCTCGTTGTCCCTGGCATTCAACTCCAGTTTGACTACAAGGTGAATAAAGATGCTGTCAGGAGAATATCTCTCTCACTCACCACTTGCAGCTTTTCAGTCACATAAAATGTTGCAGTCTGCACTCTAGCTTCCTGACCAACAGTACTAGGGTCTAATCTATTCTTATGGGTTATCAAGGCTGCTGAGCACATATCATTCCAGACCTGAAAAGGTCATTGAAACACTTCCGTCACTGCAGCCAGTTGCTCCTCACAATTCCTTTGCTGCTGACCTTGTTTGCCACCTCCAGCCATGTCCTCTTGATTAGTCTTGCAGGATTTCTGTTGCCACTGGCAACAAACAGGATGTTTCTCAATCACCGGCTCCAGCAGCACCTCCAGTGAGGTGTCAGAAAATCGGAGGGTGGGCAGCGCTGGCATGGGGGGCCCTCCCTTCTCACTGTCCTCTGCCCTGCTCCTCCTTCCATCCTCTGGACAAACAGCAATCTCAGCAATGGCTGCCACCTCCCTTTAAATAGGTCCCACCTCCTTCCCGTGTCCACCACTGCTAATTGGGCAGCTAACGGGACTCTTGGCCAATTAGCTACTTTCCATATTGAAATTACAACACCTATGCGTAGCCGACGCAGTGCAAAGTCAGGACCTGGAAGTGACCATGATGTCAGGATTCCGACCCCAGAATGGAAATCCCACTCTTTGTTCTGCAATAAATAAGATTTATTAGATTGTTTAAAGGGTACTTATACTGCTGGAATGAACAGGCCTTAACTCCTTCTGGCAAGTTTAGCAGATATCTACTACATAAGTGTTCCAAATTTCCACTAGCTTTTGTGCGAAGAAATGCAGCCTGATGTCACCCTTGAATGGCTTTGCTCTAATGTTAAGGTTATGACCACTTGTTCTGGACTCCCCCACCAGGGGAAATTGTTTATCTCTAACTACCATATCAAATCTTTTAGTCATCTAAAACACCCTAATTAGATCACCCAATATTCTTCTATTCTCAAGGAAAACAAGCTTAGTCTATGCAACCTGTCCTCATATTTTAAACTCTTTAGCCCCTGTATCATTCTGGTGAACCTATACTGCATCCCTTCCAAGGCTAATTATCCTTCCTGAGATGCAGTACCCAGAACTGAATGCAATAATCTAAAATACGTCTAACCCGAGCTCTGTCTAGTTGTAACATAACTTCCACCCCTTTAAATTCCAATCCCCATGAGATAAAGCCCAATTTTCTATGAGCCAGTTTAAACTTTTGGACCTGTCCACTAGTTTCTATTGATTTATGTAATTGGACCCCTAAATCTTTGAGTTCCTCCACAGTTCCTGGTTTCGAACAATTTAGAAAATATGCTGATCTATCTTTCTTAGGTCGAAAGTGGATGAACTCATACTTCCCACTTTAAACTCCATCTGCCACAGTTAGACCCACTCTTAATCAATCAATGTCCTTTTGCAGCTTTCTGCACCCATCTACACTATTTACTGTGCTACCTAACTTAGCGTGGTCAACAAACTTGGGCATACAGCTCTCTATTCCTTTATCTATCTCATTTATAAAAATAGTGAATGCAGTAATAAATTATCACCACTTAAAGAACTGAACTTGCAGCCACAGTGCTAATTCAAAGCACTAACAAACACATGTTTTGTTTTATATTTATACAGCATTGGTGTATGAATTGATAAAACAAATGAACACCCTATAATATCAATTACATATTACACAAACAGAAGAAAAATACTAACTTACTTTCACAATGATTTTTGATTGTTTTGGCCACTTCCTTGTCACAAAAATTCCAAATGATATTGGGATGATCAAAGCAATCAATGAAATACCTGTTTCAGAAACAAAAATAAGATTTTAAATTAAGTAGTTAACTGAAAGCATCCCTTAGATTTGTTTTTACACTTGGTCCTATATTCACATGTTCTGGAATTTGATTGCATACTTTGTTCAATTTTCTTTCTTATCTGTCTCATACTCTTCACACATATAATATATATTATCTAATTCTGCAACACTGAAGGATTTTTGGAACTCTATTGATATATCCAATTTAGGCCATCAATTTAATTCTACCAGGGTCTGGCAGGACCTCAGGTTTCCCCCACACTGTCTGGTGAATATAGAGAAGCATTAATCTGCTTCTTAAATTTCATTACCATCAAGTAGAGATTTGGGCGCTCCTATTTTAAGGATAGCACTGGGTACAGGTTCCAACCCTCGCACATTCGGCAGGAGTTTCACAAGATTGGTGCTTTGTCTGCCCAGTGCTGCGACTGGCAACTAGGGAGAAAAGTTCATTCAGAGATGGTTTAAAAAAAGAAAGACTTACATTTATATAGCGCCTTTCATGACCACGTCCCAAGGCACTTTACAGCCAATAAAGTACTTTTTTACCTTACCTCCCCATCCCCTGCCACAGCAGCACCTCCCCCTCCCCCCACCAAATGCATAGCAGTTCCTATTTGGAGTATCACTTGCCTGGGTTTCAATTTGAATTTAGGCATATTTTCCTGAATGTAACACATGATTTTCATTGCTCATAAAAAGCAGTACATTCATTGGATTACATTTGTCTTGTGAACTAGGGCCCTCAGGTTTTGAGGAGAGTGGGAGATTGCAAAATGGTAGCTCTGAGGAGAAAGGGAGACTCAGGAGTTGGGGTTTCAGAGCAAGAGGAAGAGAATGGGATTAGGTGTGGGAGGATGGCAGCGAGGGAGACTGGGGAGTGGGTTGGACATGGATTAATATTTTCTGCAGATCCGAGAGCAGCAGCAATGTGCTGAGTGGGAGCAGGACCATGCGAGGAGCAGCCAGTAATGGGGTGAGCGGAACCTGCAAACTGGCCGGAACTTGTGCAGCGCACAGGGATTCTGGCTGTAGTTTCAAAACATCGGCAGATTATAGGATTATTAGAAGTCTCAGATAGGATATTGAGTGTTACACCTATTATTGCGAGTCATCAATTGTTGATCAAAAGGACAATCTGAATTTTAGCAATATTATTACTAGTTTTTGCTGCACATTCAGTGAGTTACTAATAATGATTGGTGGAGTCCCACCTCTGATTTTTCCTCTGTAAATCACTCCCACATCTTTATTTTCCCCTATTCTCCACCCTCAGTTTCCCCTCTTCATCTGTTTGCAAGTGGTCGCCTGGTTCTCAGTGCTCCTCGCACAACAGTTGTTGGCACAAAACCACGAACAAAGATATTCAAATACAGGGGGCCCAGCATCAATAAGATAAATGCAGTAACATTTCCAGATATCATGAGATCAGCCAACATGTGATCAGACATCATGTGATCAGATGCTACATGGTCAGATGGCATGTGGTTAGAAACACTACGTGATCGGGAATGCCTCCAACCAGAGTTGGCAACCCTTGCAGGGGACGTAGGGTACAATCTCCATGTCTGACTGGTCAGGCCCAAGGTGTTCCAATATTGAGCCACAGATCTCATTTCAATGGAACCGACATGATACAAAGTGTCGGCCAATGGAGAGGAAACCAAGATCAAGCTGCTGGTAGCGTTGCAGTGACCCTCAGGTAACTGAAGGTCATGGGGGAGAAATCAGAGGCTGGGGGGATCAGAGGACAGTAGGGACTGAGCATCAGGAGTAATAGCAATTGGGGCTGGGAGGGTGCGAGTATGGCAATATGGCACATTCATAATATATGGGAAGAGGAAGAGCTCTGCATCATATTCAGTAAGCCTAGCCTTTGTTTTCTTATGGACTAATTGCTGGATTTATATGCAATAATATTTAAATTGCTATGGAAGGATGTTGAGTTGTGCTGCCAATTATCTGGATCTCATTTGTTTAAAATCAAAAACGGTGTTTATAAATTTGTAAAATCACAGTTTCACTGAAGAACAGGCAAAAATATCTACGCAAAATATTATCTTATTAACTTCCCTTCTGCCTGTATGTCCCAATAATTTTTCACCTGCAAAGAAAGGTGAATGAGCTGTGCCTAGATCTCTGCAGCTCTGGTTTTGTTGTGGGTGAGGTGTGCAGTAGCAGCCCCCAATGAGGTACCAGCCAATATTTTCAAACTTTAGAATCTTACAGCACAGAGGAATTCATTCGGCCCATCACATCAGAGCTGGCTCTTTGGAAGAGCAAGCCCTTTCCCCGAAGCCCTGCAAATGTTTCCTTTTCAAGCATATATCCAAGTCCCCTTGGATCTGCTTCCATTATCCTTTCAGGCAGTGTGTTCTAGATCCATAACCACTTGCTGTATAAAAAAAAATTCTCCTCATCTCTTTTTCAAAATACTTTTGCAAATTACCTTAAATCCATGTCCTCAGGTTACCAACCGAACCCTCCTCCCCTTGGAACAGTTTCTCCTTATCTATTTTATCACAAGTCTTCATAATTTTTGAACAGCTCCATTAAATCTCCCTGTAACCTTCTCTGCTCAAAGGAGAACAATCCCACTTTCTCTAGTATCTCCATGTAACTAAAATCCCTCAGCCCTGGTACCATTTTAGTAAATATTCTCTACACCCTCTCCAAGGCCTTGGCATCCTTCCTGAAGTGTGGTGCCCAGAATTGGACACAATACTCCAGCTGAGGCCTAACCAATGATTTATAAAGGATTAGTATAACCTCCTGGCTTTTGTGCTCTATGTCTCTATTTACAAAGTTCAGGGTCCATAGCTTTTTAAACAGTCTGATCAGTTTGTTCTGCCACCTTCAAGGATTTGTGTATGTAAATCCCTAGATCTCACCGAAGCTGCCCTCTATTACAATTGTACAACTTGTTTATTCTTTACGTACAAGGAAACCTGCCTCACCCCACAACGTAACAACTCCCTGTGGCATGATAACAGTGGTGTTTCTCCAGGTTTAGTATTCTGATTTTGAGAGTTGTACCTTATTTTGAATATCAATATGTGTAACTATTACCAGTCTTACTACTGGAAAGTGCTTTATCTGTATGTATATAGAGACTCTCTTGCTTTTCTGATTGGTCCATGCCAACCGCATGACATTGTCAATGACATAAAAGCAAAATACTGCGGATGCTGGAAATCTGAAACAAAAACAAGAAATGCTGGATTCACTCAGCAGGTCTGGCAGCATCTGTGGAAAGAGAAGCAGAGTTAACGTTTCGGGTCAGTGACCCTTCTTCGGAACTGACAAATATTAGAAAAGTCACAGATTATAAACAAGTGAGGTGGGGGTTGGGCAAGAGATAACAAAGGAGAAGGTGCAGATTGGACCAGGCCACATAGCTGACCAAAAGGTCACGGAGCAAAGGCAAACAATATGTTAATGGTGTTTTGAAAGACAAAGCATTAGTACAGATTAGGTGTGAATATACTGAATATTGAACATCAGCAAGTGCAAACCTGTAGAAAAACAACCTGAAAAAAACAGTGGGTAAGCAAACTGAACAAAGTAAGATGAAATGAAATAAATGCAAAAAAAGATTGTCAAAAATGTAAAAAGGAATGCAAAAAAAAAGGAAGAAAAAATAACTAAAAATGACTAAAAATGAAAGTAAAGTGGGGGGCTGTCATGCTCTGAAATTATTGAACTCAATGTTCAGTCCGGCAGGCTGTAGTGTGCCTAATCGGTAGATGAGATGCTGTTCCTCGAGCTTGCGTTGATGTTCACTGGAACACTGCAGCAATCCCAGGACAGAGATGTGAGCATGAGAACAGGGGGGAGTGTTGAAATGGCAAGCAACCGGAAGCTCAGGGTCCTGCTTGCGGACTGAGCGGAGATGTTTCGCAAAGCGGTCACCCAGTCTGCGCTTGGTCTCCCCAATGTAGAGGAGACCACACTGTGAGCAGCGAATACAGTATACTACATTGAAAGAAGTACAAGTAAATCGCTGCTTCACCTGAAAGGAGTGTTTGGGGCCTGGGATAGTGAGGAGAGAGGAGGTAAATGGGCAGGTATTACACCTCCTGCGATTGCAAGGGAAGATTGCTGCAGTGTTCCAGTGAACATCAACGCAAGCTCGAGGAACAGCATCTCATCTACCGATTAGGCACACTACAGCCTGCCGGACTAAACATTGAGTTCAATAATTTCAGAGCATGACAGCCCCCCACTTTACTTTCATTTTTAGTCATTTTTAGTTATTTTTTCTTCCTTTTTTTTTTTGCATTCCTTTTTACATTTTTGACAATCTTTTTTTGCATTTATTTCATTTCATCTTACTTTGCTCAGTTTGCTTACCCACTGTTTTTTTCAGGTTGTTTTTCTACAGGTTTGCACTTGCTGATGTTCAATATTCAGTATATTCACACCTAATCTGTACTAATGCTTTGTCTTTCAACACACCATTAACATATTGTTTGCCTTTGCTCCGTGACCTTTTGGTCAGCTATGTGGCCTGGTCCAATCTGCACCTTCTCCTTTGTTATCTCTTGCCCAACCCCCACCTCACTTGTTTATAATCTGTGACTTTTCTAATATTTGTCAGTTCCGAAGAAGGGTCACTGACCCGAAACGTTAACTCTGCTTCTCTTTCCACAGATGCTGCCAGACCTGCTGAGTGAATCCAGCATTTCTTGTTTTTGTATTGTCAATGACATGGTTGGTTGCGATCAGACTGCAGAACTAAAACCAAAAAAGCAGCTACAACCTCAGCTCCAGTCCCTGCAGACAGCCTGAGAAACGTATATATGGAACGGTCACTGTGGTAAAATAACTCACCAACCAGTACCCCATGATTCTGCCCAGCTCAGGAACATAAAAAAGAGGCCTGCTTCCTAATGCAGTTCACCAGACCGCATTGTGCGAGTCACTCACAACCACACCCACCATAACCTTCTCTGGTTCTCCCCCAAAGCTTTGACAGGATCAGGCCTGCCCTCAGGCACAACCTGCCTTCCTTGTAGGACCTACCTCCTTCCTGCCTGCTGCTTTTGTGCTTTTCACCTGCTGTTGTGTTGACCTAACTCCCTGCTTCCTCTATATCTTCCATTTGTACACACTGGTGTTGCAAATCCACTAGTTAATAATCAAATGATTTGACAGTTAGTTCTAATTAGGTGTCAGCTTTGGATCAGTGAGTAATACTCTCACCATTTGAATCAGTAGGTCGTGGGTTCCAGTTCCACTTCAGAGATTTGAGCACATGCCCTAGGCTGACTCCAATGCAGCACTGAGGAAGTGCTCTCTTCTCAGGTGGATGTAAAAGATCCCTTGGCACTATTCTGAAGAAGAGTAGGGGAGTTCTCCCAGTGTCCTGGCCAACATTTATCCCTCAGCCAACATCAGTAAAACACATGCAAGGAAAAATCTGTTTGCATATCAGCATTACGCAGACCACATCGATTCACCGGGGGCACACAGTGCTGCGGGCTGTGCAGGTAGCGATCTGCAGCACTGTCTGCCTCTGGAGAATCACCATTGTTAGTGTGTCTATGCGACTGGATATTTTCCCCATGATCTGGTCATTATTACATTTCTGTTTGTGGGATCTTGCTGCGTGCAAATTGGCTGCTGTGTTTGCCTTGAAAACAACAGTTACAACACTTCAAAAGTACATCATTGGCTGCAAAGTACTTTGGAACTGCCTGATGTTCTTTTTCTTTAATTAGGTACCTGTCTTGTTTAGAAAGCACCTATTTTTGAAAGTAGTTGAACTGGTCCATCTAGCAAGGCATACCTTAACAACTTCAGTAATGAACAAAGAAATTTGGCACAGATCAAGCAGCAGATTGTGAAATGTTGTTAGTCACATGGGCTGAATTTTCAGGGTCCCTCAAAGGCGGGTATGGCGGGATGGGGGGAGAAAATACTGGGCGGCATGTCAATTTCAAGGAGATCAAGCTGCCGATCCCGGCACCAGCAATAATCAACAGGGTAGGGGGGGACGGCGGGACAGGAGCTTGTCAGAAGGTGACCTTTAAATTGTTAAAGGGGCACACGGGTTAGTCATGCCTTCAGAAACTGACCAGCTGACTCCATACCCACAGCACTGTGGTTGACTCTTAAATGCCCTCTGAAATGGCCTAGAAAACCAAACAGTTGTATCTAATCAAAGGCAATTAGGGATGAGCAATAAATGCTGGCTTAGCCAGCGACGCCCACATCCCATGAATGAATTTTTAAAAAATCAGGAGGGGGGTGGCAGATGGCTATTGCCTAGAGACATGTAGCTACTCCAGCTTCCTTAATATCCATAACTACTAATGATCTCTAATTTCCCAAAACTATCCTCACTCAAAACTCCATACAATCTGATCACACACATTCTTCTATAGTGGTCACATGTGCTGCACCCTAATCATTGCAGGCTCCCAGGAGTAAGAACCACTTCTCCAGACCTCAGCACCCCCACCATCATCCTGGAGGAATTGGAAGAGGAAGGAAAGCCACTTCGCCTCCCCGAGGAAAAAGAGGACGAGGAGAGAGAGGAGGAAGGCACCACCTCAATGGCTACCATTGTCACAGGCACCAGTTTAGAGACTGGCACCATGTGTAACTTAGAGACAAGGTTAGATCACGGATCACAGTGGAACACATAGGGCACTAGTGAGCACTACCATGCCGGGAGGAAGGGACATCACAGTTGCCACCTTGCCATCGGGGGCAAGGCCGCATACTAGTTCTGCTTCACCTGTGGCTTGACACAGAGCCTGAAACCCATTCTTTCCAGCATGGAGATCTGGCCAATTCCAGTCAGCAATCTGTGGAGCCAACATCACGCAGCATCTGATTACTGAGGTTGCAGCTTCCACTGCAGTTATTGCAGCTTGCATGAAACGACAGACATCTTTTGTGAAATGACAAAGTGCTGCAATTGAAGTCCAGGCAGCTGTCATGGAGGCTGTGAGATCCTTGGTTGAAAGGGGCTTGCAGAGTGTCTCAGCTGCCCAAAGATCTGTGGTCCAGCAGATTACAGGACTAGTTGAAGAGACACTCCGAGGTAGTGGTGTGGGAATCATAGAACAGGAATTCACTGGCCTCTCTCCAGATGGGAGCATCGCTGCTCCTTCCCCCACCACTCCCCCATTGCCTTTGCAATTACCCATCAGCCAGAAAGCCCAGGCTGCTGAAGGCCATGCTAAGATGGTACAGTCTGAGCCTGGCCTTCACGCTCTTAGCCTCTCAAGGTCATCGCAAGGGAATATCTGAACTGCCCTCTTGACATTCTCAGCAGCCATCCACCTCACCTGCTGCTGCCATTCAGGTTGCACTTTGTAAAAGCACCAGAGTAGGCAGGAACACTTATACGATAGCCACAAAGGGTAAGCAGCAGGGTGAATAGTTTACAATTTGTAAGTGTTGTTGGTTGTGTTGTGTTTTCATTGCTTTTGTTCCAGAGAAAGAGTCATGTTTGTAATTGGATAGTGATGCAATAGGTGTTTGTTTTATTGTGTTCTTTATGGGGAACAGGTTGAAAGGATTGAGTGCAATTGGCGGACTTCTTGCTGGATCCTCAGTCCTGGAAGGTAAGGCATGGGGCAACAGTGTTCCTAAGTCTGATGCTGAAGGACATCCCTCAAAACCAGTCTTCAATTAGATGGCAGCAGGCACCCCTTCTAGGTGCAGACCATCTTCCTCTGGTCCCCCTCCTCTTCTTCCTCCCCCTCTTGTGATGCCGGAACTTGACCCTCTGGCACAATTGGTGGTAGTAATGGCTGGTTTCTCATGATTGCCCCGATTGTGCAGCATACAGAAAGTCACCATGAATCTGGCACCATCCTCACCCTCCCGTCCTTCCTTACCCTCCTGTCCCTCTTCACCCTCTCTCCTGAAGCAGCTGGTGCTGCTCTGTTGGGTCTAATCTCCTCCTTCTATTCCAATGGAGACTCCTAGCAAGATGCCCATGACCAACCACTCCCTTTCTCCTGGTGACTCCTATAAGGTCTCCAATAAGGTAGAGCAGCAAAGCACTCACTCTTTTTAGGTGAAATCCTGAGAGAATTTCTGCAATAAATGTTGTTCGAGTGTTGGTGAAGTCTTGACAAAGTGTCCCAGGAGTCTCTCGATGTATACCAAAAGTATTCTTCCAACAGAAGAGTCAGCCAATCTCCAGCAGCAAATGAAAAGTGGAAGCTGACTTAAAGTTGTGCTCGCAATCGCACCAATGACTTCTTTACTTCTGCTCAGATGCTCTTTGTTAGGAGAGGTCGAAAATTTCAACAAAATAGCGTGCAGCTTCTTTAGTGAGCACGAGGAGCCAATTGATCATCAGAGCCTTAATCATCCTTGAGGCTACCGGTCTTAGAAACATTGAAACATAGAAAATAGGAGCAGGAGTAGGCCAGTCGGCCCTTTGAGCCTGCTCCACCATTCAATATGATCATGGCTGATCATCCAAACTCAGTACCCTGTTCCCGCTTTCTCCCTGTATCCCTTGATCCCATTAGCCCTAATAACTATATCTAACTCTTTCTTGAATATATTTAATGATTTGGCCTCAACTGCTTTCCGTGGTAGAGAATTCCACAGGTTCATCACTCTCTGGGTGAAGAAATCCTGCCTCATCTCAGTCTTAAATGGCTTACCCCTTATCCTTAGACTGTGACACCTGATCCTGGACTCCCCCGCCATTGGGAACATCCTTCCTGCATCTAGTCTGACCATTCCTGTTAGAATTTTGTAGGTTTCTATGAGATCCCCTCTCATTCTTCTAAACTCTAGCGAATACAAGCCTTATCGACCCAATCTCTCTTCATCCGTCAGTCTTGCCATCCGAGGAATGTCTTAACAATCCCAGGTGTCTTAACAAGCACTTAAACTATTTACCAAAATGATGGCTTGCGCTAAAGGCAGGCTAACCTGACATTGCAGCTTTAGACCCCATCTCAGCCACTTCAGGCTCCTCAGCACCTAAAGTATCCGGGGAAAAGAGCCCCCCCCTTCAGGACTTCAAGTTTTCTGTACACAGAAATAAAACTTGGCGGATTCACATAAAATAGAATCTCAATTATGTAGCTTAGGCAAGAAAGATTCAAACATTGTAGGGATTCAGCCCTGAAGTGGCATGACCAACTCACAGGAAGCTTAGTGCGTGCTGACACCTCACTGAGCTGATCTTGCGGGATTGCTTGATGTTGGCCTGAGTTATCCATTTGTGGCAAGTTCCTGGCCTCGACTGGCCCTGATGCTTGCAACTTGCCAAAGGAATATAACAGGAAATTGTATGTTTCCAAAAGTATATGTAAGCACCTGGATTTTGGGGATGACCTTATTTCCAAACCAGTGATAGAAGCAGAGAAAATGACACTCTTTCAGCACAACAAAATCAAATAATTTATGCTAACTCAGAAAGGAGTTTTGAGTCATACCCTGTTTGAATTGCATGGAACAAATAAATGAATTAATCAAAACTAATTGTATTCATCATGGAATGAAAAACAAAGTAAAATTATGAGTATACATACTGCTATTTCATTTTCCCACCCATTTTGATGTTTAACCTCCCCAGCAATGAGTAACACGTGACCCAGATGTTTACAAAACCTGACTGAACAATGGAATCTCCAAGGCCCAACAGCCAATGACAACACCTGTTTCCAGCTCCTTAGGAACAAAGGAACATAGCAGGAGTCGGCCAATCAGCCATCAAGCCAACCCCATCATTCAATATGATCATGGCTGATCTTCCACTTCAATGCCTTTTTCACGCACTATCCTCATATCCCTTTATGTCATTTGTATTTAGAAATCTGTCAATCTCTGCTTTAAACATAGTCAATAACTGAGCTTCCACAGCTCTCTGGGGTAGAAAATTCCAAAGATTCACAACCCTCTGAATAAAGACATCTCTCCTCATCTCTGTCCTAAGTGGCTTCCCCCTTATTTTGAAATTATGTCCCCTGGTTCTAGACTCCCCAACCAGGGGAAACATCTTAGATGCATCTACCCTGTCTATCCCTTTAAGTATTTTGTAGGTTTCAATGAGATCACCTCTCATTCTTTGAAACTCTAGAGTATACAGGCCCAGTTTCCCCAATCTCTCTTCATAGGACAGTCCCACCATCCTGGGAACAAGTCTGGTGAACCTTCGTTGCCCTCCCTCTTATGGCAATAATATCCTTCCTAAACTGCACACAGTACTCTAAGTGTGATCTAACCAAGATTCTATACAATTGAAGCAAGACTTCACTACTCCTGTACTCAAATCCTCTTGCGATAAAGGCCAGCATACCATTAGTCTTCTTAATTGCTTGCTGCACCTGCATGTTAGATTTCAGTGACTTATTGACGAGGACACCCAGGTCCCTTTGTACATCTACACTTTCTAATCTCTTACCATTTAAGAAATACTCTGCACATCTATTCCTCCTGCCAAAGTGAATAACCTCATATTTGTCCACATTATATTCCATCTGCCATGTTCTTGCCCACTCACTAAGTCTATCCAAATCCCACTGAAGCTGCTTTGCATCTTCCTCACAACAGACATTCCTACCTAGTTTTGTGTCATCCGCGAACTTTGAGATACTACATTTGGTCCCCACATCCAAATCATTGATATATATTGTGAACAGCTGGGGACCAAGCACTGATCCCTGTGGTAGCCCACTAGTCACAGCCTGCCAACGCGAGAATGGCCCATTTATTCCTACTCTCTGCTTTCTGCCTGTTAATCAATCCTTAATACATGCCACTACCTTATCTCCTATCCCATGTGCTTTAATTTTGCTAACCAACCCCCTGTGGGGGACTTCATCAAAAGCCTTCTGAAAATCTAAGTATACCACGTCCACCGACTCCGCTTTATAAATTCTGTTAGTAACATCCTCAAAAAACTCCAACAGGTTTGTCAAACATGATTTCCCATTCATAAATGCATGTTGACTATGCCCAATCAGATCATTATTATCCAAGTGTCCATTTATCACATCTTTTAGAATAGATTCTAGCATTTTAAATGCATTTTAAACTAATGTGGCAGGGGGATGGGAACCAATTGAGGTCAGCTGACAGTAAGGAGGTAGTAACAAAAGCCTGTAAGGAACTAGATAATGAAGTCAGTGTGACTAAGGGGAAGAGCAGGCAGGGAGCAGATGATGAATATAAAGGGACTGGTGGTCTGAGGTGCATTTGTTTTAATGCAAGAAGTGTAGTAGGTAAGGCAGATGAACTTAGGGCTTGGATTAGTACCTGGGAGTATGATGTTATTGCTATTACTGAGACTTGGTTGAGGGAAGGGCATGATTGGCAACTAAATATCCCAGGATATCGATGCTTCAGGCGGGATAGAGAGGGAGGTAAAAGGGGTGGAGGAGTTGCATTACTGGTCAAAGAGGATATCACAGCTGTGCTGAAGGAGGGCACTATGGAGGACTCGAGCAGTGAGGCAATATGGACAGAACTCAGAAATAGGAAGGGTGCGGTAACAATGTTGGGGCTGTACTACAGGCCTCCCAACAGCGAGCGTGAGATAGAGGTACAAATATGTAAACAGATTATGGAAAGATGTAGGAGCAACAGGGTGGTGGTGATAGGAGATTTTAATTTTCCCAACATTGACTGGGATTCGCTTAGTGTTAGAGGTCCAGATGGAGCAGAATTTGTAAGGAGCATCCAGGAGGGTTTTCTAGAGCAGTATGTAAATAGTCCAACTCGGGAAGGGGCCATACTGGACCTGGTGTTGGGGAATGAGCCCGGCCAGGTTGTTGAAGTTTCAGTAGGGGACTACTTTGGGAATAGTGATCACAATTCCGTAAGCTTTAAAATACTCATGGACAAAGACGAGAGTGGTCCTAAAGGAAGAGTGCTAAATTGGGGGAAGGCCAACTATACCAAAATTCGGCAGGAGCTGGGAAATGTAGATTGGGAGCAGCTGTTTGAAGGTAAATCCACATGTGATATGTGGGAGGCTTTTAAAGAGAGGTTGATTAGCGTGCAGGAGAGACATGTTCCTGTGAAAATGAGGGATAGAATGGCAAGATTAGGGAACCATGGATGACAGGTGAAATTGTGAGACTAGCTAAGAGGAAAAAGGAAGCATACATAAGGTCTAGGCGGCTGATGAAAGACGAAGCTTTGAAAGAATATCGGGAATGTAGGACCAATCTGAAACGAGGAATTAAGAGAGCTAAAAGGGGTCATGAAATATCTTTAGCAAACAGGGTTAAGGAAAATCCCAAAGCCTTTTATTCATATATAAGGAGAAAGAGGGTAACTAGAGAAAGGATTGGCCCACTAAAGGACAAAGGAGGAATGTTATGCTTGGACTCAGAGAAAATGGGTGAGATTCTAAATGAGTACTTTGCATCGGTATTCACCGAGGAGAGGGACATGACGGATGTTGAGGTTAGGAACAGATGTTTGATTACTCTAGGTCAAGTCGGCATAAGGAGGGAGGAAGTGTTGGGTATTCTAAAGGGCATTAAGGTGGACAAGTCCCCAGGTCCGGATGGGATCTATCCATCCTGAGGGAAGCGAGAGAGGAAATAGCTGGGGCCTTAACAGATATCTTTGCAGCATCCTTAAACAAGGGTGAGGTCCCGGAGGACTGGAGAATTGCTAATGTTGTCCCCTTGTTTAAGAAGGGTAGCAGGGATAATCCAGGTAATTATAGACCGGTGAGCCTGACGTCAGTGGTAGGGAAGCTGCTGGAGAAGATACTGAGGGATAGGATCTATTCCCATTTGGAAGAAAATGGGCTCATCAGTGATAGGCAACATGGTTTTGTGTAGGGAAGGTCATGTCTTACCAACTTAATAGAATTCTTTGAGGAAGTGACAAAGTTGATTGATGAGGGAAGGGCTGTCGATGTCATATACATGGACTTCAGTAAGGCGTTTGATAAGGTTCCCCATGGCAGGCTGATGGAGAAAGTGAAGGCGCTTGGGGTCCAAGGTGTACTAGCTAGATGGATAAAGAACTGGCTGGGCAACAGGAGACAGAGAGTAGCAGTAGAAGGGAGTTTCTCAAAATGGAGACGTGTGACCAGTGGTGTTCCACAGGGATCCGTGCTGGGACCACTGTTGTTTGTGATATACATTAATGATTTGGAGGAAAGTATAGGTGGACTGATTAGCAAGTTTGCAGACGACACTAAGATTGGTGGAGTAGCAGATAGTGAAGGGGACTGTCAGAGAATACAGCAGAATATAGATAGATTGGAGAGTTGGGCAGAGAAATGGCAGATGGAGTTCAATCAGGGCAAATGCGAGGTGATGCATTTTGGAAGATCCAATTCAAGAGTGAACTATACAGTAAATGGAAAAGTCCTGGGGAAAATTGATGTCCAGAGAGATTTGGGTGTTCAGGTCCACTGTTCCCTGAAGGTGGCAACGCAGGTAAATAGAGTGGTCAAGAAGGCATACGGCATGCTTTCCTTCATCGGACGGGGCATTGAGTACAAGAGTTGGCAGGTCATGTTACAGTTGTATAGGACTTTGGTTCGGCCACATTTGGAATACTGCGTACAGTTCTGGTCGCCACATTATCAAAAGGATGTGGATGCTTTGGAGAGGGTGCAGAGGAGGTTCACCAGGATGTTGCCTGGTATGGAGGGCGCGAGCTATGAAGAGAGGTTGAGTAGATTAGGATTATTTTCATTAGAAAGACGGAGGTTGAGGGGGGACCTGATTGAGGTGTACAAAATCATGAGAGGTATAGACAGGGTGGATAGCAAGAGGCTTTTTCCCAGAGTGGGGGTTTCAATTACTAGAGGACACGAGTTCAAAGTGAAAGGGGAAAAGTTTAGGGGGATATGCGTGGAAAGTTCTTTACGCAGAGGGTGGTGGGCACCTGGAACGCATTGCCAGCGGAGGTGGTAGATGCGGGCACGATGGAGTCTTTTAAGATGTATCTAGACAGATACATGAATGGGCAGGAAGAAAAGAGATACAGAACCTTAGAAAATAGGCGACATGTTTAGAGAGAGGATCTGGATCGGCGCAGGCTTGGAGGGCCGAAGGGCCTGTTCCTGTGCTGTAATTATCTTTGTTCTTTGTTCTTTGTTCTTTGTTCTTTATTTTCCCAATGACTGATGTAAGGCTAACCGGTCTGTAATTCCCTGTTTTCTCTCTCCTTCCCTTCTTCAATAGTGGGGTGAGATTTGCGACCTTCCCATCTTGCTGTTATCTCAGCTATTGTACAATTAATAGAGCATCTGAACATGTTTCCATGTCTCTTAAAGTTTTATGAAGAATGACTAAATATAATGTTGATCACCTATCTGTTCATAAGGTATTCTGATGTTCCTTGCTTCTGTCGCGATGCTTGAATTGTTGAATTCTTGTGTCAAGTTAGTTGAGTAAATATAAAGACTCAATGGCATGAAACCAATGGCCAGGATTGTGGAGCAGACAGTCATGGAAACACTGCAAAGCATAAAGTGGTTATTACTTTTAAAATGTGAAAATATTGATATTCAATTCCTCTTTATGAATAAAAGCAAAATACTGCGGATGCTGGAAATCTGAAACAAAAACAAGAAATGCTGGATTCACTCAGCAGGTCTGGCAGCATCTGTGGAAAGAGAAGCAGAGTTAACGTTTCGGGTCAGTGACCCTTCTTCGGAACCCGGAGTTCCGAAGAAGGGTCACTGACCCGAAACGTTAACTCTGCTTCTCTTTCCACAGATGCTGCCAGACCTGCTGAGTGAATCCAGCATTTCTTGTTTATGCCACTCTTTATGAATGTTGATTTAAAGAAAAGAAAGCTGGATTTTGCAGTCAGCAGCCAACATATGAAGCAATCATTCCCTACAAGCAGAGAAATGGCCTTAAGATATTACAAATTTAAAGGAAAGGTTGTGTGACACAAAAGCATCTACCATGCTTACCATTAAGCTTATGAGTAAACAAAACTCTGTTATGTAGCTACGTTGTGTTAAAAAATACTAGCCTGGAATTTGTAGCCAAAGGCAAATGAACAGTGCCAGCAATCAATTGTCAGTTGAGCTTTTTGTGAGACCTCTCACATCAAACTACATTACCTAAAATATATTTTTAAATATTTTAAATTCTAAGTGTTACAAGAGTGCTTCTATGTTTTGTAAAATATGTTTTTAAGGACTTATTGTTGATTCATCTGGAAGCTTGAAGAGATGCTAAACTTTGTGTTTTAAAAAAAAATAGTTCACCAGATGGCTTCATGGACTGTGGGGAGCGTGTTGTTTTGACTTAGAGAAGATGTTTACAGAGAAATGACAGTCAAGATTTATAGAGGTTAGGGGGCTTGATTTCTGGAATGTTTTTGGTTTCAGTAAATTGTTACAAAAGACAGTTGTTTTTTGCCTGCCAAGAAAATGCATCTCATCTCTTTCTCTCTCTTGGTACAAAAGCCTGCATATCCATTGTGTCAGTCTCCCCTTTCCTCCTGTATTTGAAGAAACCCTGCATATCAAATGTGTGGGAAATGAAACTCCTGTTGCCACATTTCTGCTGTAAGGCCTATCTGAAGCCTCTGTAGCTGCATTTTTGGAAAGCCTACCCAAACTGATCTTCAACATCACCTGGAATGAACTGTTCTAGGAAGATCCCAGTAACAGCCATCCATACGCATTTGGGATGCCAAAACAAAACAAAGGATATCTTTCCATATCTTCTCTTTTTTCTTCAGGAGTCAGCCTATGTGGTTTTCTTGTCTTTTTTTTGTAACAGCTCTAAAACCAAAATCCCTTTTATTTTTCTGGTTAACCGATATATGTATGTATGTGTGTGTATGTGAGGGGCTAAGGTACAAAGAGAACTGTTATACTTCAATCTGTGTGTTTATGCTTTGCTTCATTACTGGTTAAGACTTGTTTTATGACAAACTGATAATTTTGTTGTTTATTAAAGAAACCAGGTTGGCGTGTTTTATTATGGGAAAAAAAGAGTATATGATTGACCGTATCAGTAAGTGGGAAAATTTAATTATATGTTGTGACCTGTGGAGAAGTGGAACTAGAACAAACAGTGCACTCCTCCTGCCTAGGTCGTAACATAATAAAAAATTCAAAACAAGGAAAGGACATTTAGTTAATTTAACCTGCCCAGGTATAACAAAATAGATTTATGTTAGGTAAGGGTATCAAGAGATATGCAGCATAGGCAAGTAAATGAAATTGAGGTGCAGATCAGCCATGATCTAATTGAATGGTGGAGCAGTATTGAGGGGCTGTATAGTCTAATGCTCCTGCTCCTAATGTTCCTATGTTTATAGTTGGCCATCCAGGAGCAAAATCTGTCAACTTTTTGTGCGCACTTTTCCTGAACCAGCCATTGGAGCAAGCGTGTAGCATCTGGATTGCGCCTGACGTACTGCAGGTGCATTGTGGGGAGGTCTCTAATTTACATTGAACTTAGGTGCACTGGCTGTGAGCACTTTAAGGATGTGTACAATGCACCAGGTGAACAGGGCACTGAACAGATGTCAGCGTTCAGCTCCCCTATAATGCATCAAGTTATCACCCAATGCATATCTGCACCGTGATTGGCTAAGTTTAAAGTTATTGCTTGTCAAGTTGTATTCAGCTCAAGGTTTCTTAAACCTATAATAATTTCCTCTGTACTCTGAAAATATTGGGACAGAAACATAGATTAGAAAGGATCTTACATTTTCTTATTGTGATATACACCTAACTGACACTGTTATGATACGAGAGTGCATCTATCTTTTGTAAAATATGTTTTAAGGACTCATCGTTGAATTATGGACATTGATTCATCTGGAAGCTTGAAGAGATGCTAAACTTTGTGTTTTTTTTAAGGGAGTACACCAGAAGGTTTTTGGACAGAGCTTGAAAACAAACAATTACTGGAAGGCACCTGTCTGCAGATAATTACCCAGCAGGGGTTCTTTTGACTTGGGGAGGTGTTTACAAAGAAATGACTGGTCAGGATTTATAGAGATCAGGAGGCTTGACTTCTGGAATGTTTTTGGTTTCATTTTGAATAGTTACAAAGGACACTGGGTTTTTTACTGCCAAGGAAACCCAGCTCATCTCTTTCTCTCCCTTTGAAAGATAACTTGCATATCAAATGTGTGGGAACTGAAACCCCAGTTGCTGCAGTTCTGCTGTAAGACCTTTCTGAAGCCTCTGTAGCTGCATTGCTTGGAAAACCTACCCTAACTGATCTTCAACATTATCTAGAAAGAACTGTTCCAGGAAGATTCCAGTGACAGCTGTCTAGATGCATTTGGGACGCCAAACCAAAACAAATGATATCTTTCCATATTGTCTCTTTTTACTCCAAGAATGAGCAAGTATCAGCCTAAGTTGGGTTTCTTTGTCCTTTTTTTTTGTAACAATTTCCTAAAACCAAAAGCACTTTTATTTACTCCGGTTAACTGATGTATGTATGTATGTATATGTATGTGTGTGTGTGTGGGGGGGGGGGGGGGGGGGGGGGCTAAGATGAAAAGGAAGCTGTTATATTTCAATCTGTGTGTTTATGCTTTACTTCATTTCTGGTTGAGGCTGGTTTTGTAATAAACTGATAATTTTGTTGCTTAACAAAGAAACCTGGCTCGTGCGTTTTATTCTGGGAAAAATAGAATCTATGATTGACTGTATCGGTAAGTGGGACAATTTTAATATATGTTGTGACCTGTGGAGAAGTGGAACTAGTATAAACAGTGAAATAAAAGCAAAATACTGCGGATGCTGGAAATCTGAAACAAAAACAAGAAATGCTGGATTCACTCAGCAGGTCTGGCAGCATCTGTGGAAAGAGAAGCAGAGTTAACGTTTCGGGTCAGTGACCCTTCTTCGGAACAGTGCACTCCTCCCGCCTCGGCTGTAACAGTTACTTGTAGAATCTTTTAAACTCATGCTCCTGGAATCTGCCTTTTGATTACATAACCAGTGTGTTTTCAGTTTTACAACTATTTTCGTTCTGAGCATTGATAACTCATCCTATGTGCATGCTGAGACCTAATAACTTTCTATACTATCTGCAATTCGAGTCTGATTTTTGTTCAGCCATTTTCCTTCAGACAAGGTCAGTGACTATTATACCGCCCCTCTGAACATCCAGAGCCATCTCCAACAGCAGAGATGGAAACATTTCTGGTGATCTATAAAGCAGCAGGAATTGTTGTCTTAAATCAAGTTTTTTTTGTTTTGTTATTTACAGGATATGGGCATCACTGGCAAAGCAAGCATTTATTGCCCACCCTTAATTGCCCTTGAGAAGGTAATGATGCACCGCCTTTTGACAACATAGTTGCTTGCTAGACCATTTCAGAGGATGGTTTAGAGTCAACAACATTGCTGTAGGTATGGAGTCATAGAGGCCAGATGGGTTAAGGACAGCAGATTTCCTTCCCTTAAGGACATGAGTGAAACAGATGAGCTTTTATGACAATCCAGTAGTTTCGTAGTCACCGCTACTGATACTAGTTTTTTAATCCAGATTTATTTAATTGAATTTAAATTCACCCACTGCTTGGTGGGGTTTGTACTTATGTCACCAGATTACTAGACCTGTCTGCGGGAGTACATAGCTTTAAGGGTGAAGGAGGCAGAACCAGGTGGAATTCCAGTATATGATATCCTAGCTGTAATACCTATGAAATTTATATGAAGGGGTTGGATGTAAGAAATGTCCATCCCCGGTTCCAGTGGCAGGAACAAAAATGGGGCAGAGACCCGGTATAATTGCAGCTTTCCCAAAATCCAGCCCCTCCCGCCCCCCCACCCACCCTCATCTGTCCGGATAACATGGTCAGAATGCTGACAGAGTCATGGAATTTCAGCCGTTTTGTTTCATGGGTATAAACGTTATCAAGAAAACTTGTCAGACAGTTTCTGTGCCTCTAAACATCTCTTTGACTGACAATGTGTAATTTGGAAGGTTATCTTTATATCATCTCCCATTTTCTCAGATTAGACTTAACAGAGAGAAAAAATGTCGTGGTTTCTTTCATGTCATAAATATCGGATTTTCCACATAAGTATATTATGAAAATTGGTCCAAATTAAAAATGTTACTTCCAAGACCTATGAGAGCTGCAAGATTTTTAAAAATTATTTTGTAGCAGAATTCTTTCCTATGTAGAACATTGGCCTGGATTTTGCAATGGTAATGATGGTGAAACTGTCAGCGTTCACTGTCATTGCTCCATTGAAACTGACAGCAAATTCTGCAGTCATGCACACACAGAGTAACCTGGAAATCCAGAAATTGCTGTCATTGATTTTACACTTCTCCAGATGGTGCACTGCTGAGGCTTCCCCAGACTGCAATCAATGGGAAATCGAACAATTGACGAGAACTGTTGGTCTCACATGAAAAAGTTACACCTTGTTGAATGAGGTATAACTGGGTTTTCAACTGTGTACTAACTTCATACTTACTGCTAAACAGCCTCACTGGCCCTGAAAAGCTAATTTGTGGAATACCACATTTCTCCCTAATGATAAAAAATCCACATATTTTTTAAATAATAAATTTTCTTTAAAAGTTTTTTATCTATATTTTAATTTCTATCTAATCCAATCAAAATCAGTTATTTTTGCTATTTGAATATTTTTATTAAGTGAAGATATTAAATGCTTTTAACTTCCTGGTTTCCTCTCTATGAAAACTTAAATATGATTGGCTGCTTACCTGCTTGCTGACATCACTGCTGCTGCACACCAAGACATCCCCTTGAGTTGGTGCCAGATTTAAACCGCCATTAGGAAAGGGGAAAACCACACTATAGAAATCACTCGATCCTTGTGGGCAGCTTTCTTAGAGGTCAGGGGCGAGTGTCATTGCCTGTTGTAATTTACCTGTCTTATGTTTTGTCTTTCCTTCTGCTAATTTTTTGCCTTAATGAAGCTGATTCATAGATTTTCTGAGTTCTTGCATGCGCCAACACATTTCTCATGCCACAAGCGCATATCAGAAAAAAGCAGGCTATAGCTTTGCAATTTCTCCTTGTGTGCTGGCGGCACAGCATGGACCTCAGAAAATCTACAGTGCACACTCTGAAAGAATGTTTTTTTATGGAATGTTCTGAAGTTACCAGCCAGGTTATTCCAATCAGGTTCATCGGGCTAGATTTTACCAGGCCCCAGATGTTGGGGTTATGATGAGGGGGGCCCGGAAAATACCTCCAGGAGAGGCCCACCACAGGCCTCGATGCTGGGTAGGCCCTGCCCCGTATTACTGGCGGCGACGAGGCCTCGTGGTGGCCCACCCCGCCACTTGGTGATGGGAACCTAATTAAAATATTTAAGTAAATGTTAATTAATGAATAATTACTTACCACATCACGACAGCCGTCCTGCTCCAATATTCCGGCCAGTTGCCGGAACTCCTACGCCTTCGGATCTCCATTAGGCAAAAATTAACCCAATTGGTGGAGGGGATGGTTGGAAGGGGTTGCAGGTTAAAGGTTCTCAACTTTGAGGGGATCGCAAGATTAGTTTTTTTGGGGGGAGAGGGCATTTAATAAATTGATTAGTCTTTGGGGGGGGTGGGAGAAGGTATTGGAACTTTGAAAAAGATGTTAACTTTATTTTTTAAAAGTCTGTACCTTTAAAAGTTTAAATGCTTCAGAAGGGCCTGAAGCCCTTTAAAATGGTTCTGGCGCCAGCGCGGTGGCACTGGACACCGTTGCCAGGGAGGGAGCACCCGCCCCTCTATGTCATTGGTGGCGGCATTCCGCCCCCTCTGTGTAAATGAGCCACTGTGCTAAATATTGCAGTGGCTCGGTGGTGCACATCTCGCACGGCACTGTGCTGTTTTTGAAGCTCGTCACCAATATCAATTTAGCCCATCATTTCCTGTGGCCGGAGGAAATGTCACAAAACCTTGGGCAGTTCCATGCTATCACCATTTTTAAACATTTCTGCCTTATTTACATTGGTGTCTCTTCTTACTCACATGAGCTAGGCACAAAACCATAGATGTTTGAAATACATGAGGAGATGGTTTGGTCCATCATGTCTGTGTCAGCTCTTTGCTGGGGCAAAATAAAACTAATCCCACTGCCCTGCTCTCTCCTCATAGCCATGAATTCCCCATGTTTCAAATATTTATCTGCTTTTCCCTAAAAGATGTAACAGTCTCTGTCTCAATCACTCCCTGTGGAAAAGCATTCCATACTCCAAAAACACTCAGAGTAAAAAAAATTCCCTAAACTCTCTCTACTCATGCTATGACAATTTCAAATTGATAACTCCCTCATTACTAAATCCCCAATTTGAGGATAAGTCATTCCCTATTTACGATATCAAAACCCTTCATAATTTTGAAAACCTCTATTAAACCTCCCCTTAGCTTTCTGTGTTCCAGTGGAAATAGTCACAGCATTTCTAGTCTCTCCTCATAACTATAGTTTCCTATCTCTGGCATCATTTTGATGAATCTACACTATGAACTCCCTTAGATTTAATGTCCTTTCTGTAAAGCAGCACCCAAAACTGCATACAGTGCTTTCACTGTGGCCGAGCCAATATTTTGCATAAATTCATCATTACTTCTTTATTCTTGTACTCTGTACATTGTCACACTCATGGCAATGACCAGTTATAGACTATAAAGTGAACTGGAACAATTATGAACTATAAAAATGAACTGGTGAATTAAACTCCAAAAAATAGACACATTTTACTGCAGATAAGATGTACTGCAAAAATACATCGTGACTGTTCAAGACTAAAACCATCATCACATCTGGATTGGTTCTGAGGAACATTAAATTCTAAACAGGCCATTCAATGCTAAATGGCTCCTATCTTCAAGAAATGGGTGGACAAAGACTTTCACATATAGGCCAACTCTGGATGCAAAGCCAAAAGAATGGGCTGAATTTTAAGAGCTCGCCACCTTGAGGTAGGAAGTCCCGCCTAAAGGAGCTGCTGGCCAATCAGCGGGCTGGCAGCTCTTAGTCCCAGCAGCGCCAATGGGAGTGGTGGCCACAGTTGGGACTGCAGCTCAGCCATTGGAAGATAGAGGAAGGATGGCCCCAGAACAACAGTAAGTATTTGGGGCCTCACTGGGGACAATCAGCCGGGCCCCAGCGAGGCAAGGGGGGGTAGGTTAGGGGTTGGGGGGAGTATTGTGGGTTGAGGCTTCGGAGGCAGCCCTCCATGAGGCACAGGGTGGCAATCAGCAGGGCCTCACCCCAGCCTGCAAGAAGGCCACCAGGTTTTGCCTGGCAGTGTTCTGGGGGCCTTTGCTGGAGTCCCTTAAGTGGCAGTTAATTGGCCACTTAAGGGCCTTGATTGGCCTGGGACGGGCGGGCCGTTTCTCGCCGCTGCTGCCCCATGTAAAATTGCAGCGGGGACGGGAAGGCCTCGAGAACGGCTCCTCCCATCCCCACCCCCTGCACCACCTCCCACTCAGTTTTTCGACCTCCTACCCCACCCTGCCACCAGACCGCTCATTAGGGGGGCTGTAAAATTCTGGCCTATGTTTTTGAACCCCTTGTCTTTCCGTGCCTGCTCACCCTTCAGCGTCTATTGAGTCAGCACTTCCATTCTTCATCAGGTTAACTATACCTCTCATTCTAACTATAAACATTCAACAGCAAGAAGGGAACTATAACAGCTAAAATTATTAAATCTATCAAACTAGGAATACTCACTTTATTGTACAGACACGGTAAATTTCATACTTTTCCTGCCCTAGCACAAAGTGGTGCCCACTGGAATGCATTTTGAAAAAACATGCATTTAGCCCCTTATTTTCTGGACAATCATTTAATTTGCTTGAGGAATGACATTTTGTGAAATTAATGCTTTAACGGTTATACTCCCTTGCATTCCCTTCAGAGAACAGCCAACATTCTTGACATTTTTAACTGAGTGTCATAATTCTTAATTTTTACAGCTTTGAGCTCTATTCAAGATGGGACTTCTTCTGGCAACATTTGTAGTCTTAAAATTAGATATCCTTAGCCTTCCATGCACCATTGTTTTCATGAATTGCAATTCTCTTTTGTTGCTGTTTTGACATTGATATGTGACATGCTGAGGCATGTTCCCAGAAATAATGAATGCCACTTACTCATGGTACTTTCTGCCTATCAGTTTATCGTTTGGCAGTTGAAAAGTAAACTGTGTAAAACCCCTCAGGTTGTATGCACCAGAGATTGTTTGGCATGAAATGGGGAAATCGTACTTTGTAATTATAACCTGTAGTGGAAAGTGTAGTGAGGCACCTCATGTATTGAAAGAAACTGATCAGTATTGCACTTTATGTAATACCGAATTTGAACAGTGATGTAGTGTACTTTTACAAATTTTATGAATAAAGTATATTTTTGGAAAAAAAAGTTGAAAGTAAAACTACATTTCTGGCAGAGAGACCATTTAAATTTCTCTTTGATTCACTCAGTTTTTGTGGCTGTAATTTCTAACTATTTGCTTTTCAAAAAAATTCTTGGACATGACTTTGCAACTACTTTCCAAAGGCTGGCAAGTTAGAAACAGCACAACTGAAAAAAAATTACAATTAGGAGAATGTGGAGAAAGGGATCACAGGAGTCTCAAAGGGCCAGTTTTTGTGATAAGAATAACAATGAGGCTAACACTGCTCACTGTCATAACAGAGAAATATGACAGCAACTTCTGGACCACGCACCGGCGCAGTGAAATGGCAGAAATCTTGAGAAGTTGCTGTCAGAGATATACTGCTCCTCCACAGGATGCACTGTAACAGTCCTCGCTGATAGACTTGACAATGAAGTGACTACACCTGCTGTACTTGCTTACTGTTTCTGCACTTAAAATGGCTGAGAAAGGTGGGCTGGTGCATTTGGGAGTGAGTTTTTAACAGTGTGATAAGTGATAATTACTGCTGAACAACCTCTGTGGCCATGTGAAATCTCATTCTCTCAGAAGAAAATTAGTGTTAGAGATTATGAAAAAATTTAAATAATCTTTTAGTTTACTTTTTCTGTGTGTTTCTTTTATCTCTCTCCCTTAATCTCATATGTAGTTCCCAATTTTTATTTCACTTTATGTACATCATTTAAATCTAATTTCTATTTCCTGCTCTGTATTTCCTGGTTTCGATTCTCTGGTGCCGAAAATAGGATAAGGCCTATTAGCTGATGCAGGGATCACGATGCGCAATTATTCTGTGCCCGATGGAAATGATGCAGACAGCATGCTGTCTGCTCATAACTATGATTGAAATGTGCAGCCCAGCACTAAAGCACTGGCTGTGTGGCTGCACACTAGGCAGGAGGCCCAAGTTCAAGAGAGGTTAGCACCAATAAAGCTAGCTTGCACTTCTTAAAGGGGATGTGCATTCTGGCTGTAGCAGGGGCTGGAATTTGATGTGTAAGAGTTTCTCAGAAGGAAAAAACTGGAGCAATGGAGCAGCAGGCCAGAGAGAGGGCTCCCAGGTTCTCAGACATAATGCTAGGTAACTTAGAGCAGCAGGTGGAAAGGTGGAGAGAGGTCATCTTTCTGCAGGTGGCCAGGAGGCCCTCCAGACACACACTTAGAAAAGTACAGGAGTAGATAACCACAGAGATTAATACTAGGAGTCTGTCCTCAAGGACATGGATACAATGGCGTAAACTGTTCACATGAGTGGTCAAGGTCATTGAATGAATCCTCACATGCCATCTCCTACCCACCAACCTGGCACACTGTTCAATGCAGCACACCCCCATCACTCAGCCGTCAACAATCTTTCGCAAGCAGAACTCAGACCTAACAGTCAAATGCTCCATCTCATCCTAAGACATTTGCCACTGTGCAAGCCTCACAGCCACATTTCACAACTTCCACATACTGTCAGCTATTCAATTATGACAGATACATCACCCAAAGACATTGCAACACGCTCACTGACACTTTTCCTGCTCTCTTGCAGAACAAGGTGGCCCATAACAGGAGCAAACAACATAGAACCAGTGAGCACTGACATGACTACATGTCCTCAGTCCCTTAGAGGAGATGGTGCTCCAAATTATTGGCAGAGCCATTGGAACTGACACCAAATCTGTATAGTCTCAGTACAGCAGTCCACCATATAGTGAGTGACGCACTATTCTTCTTGGCTGCACAGGTATTTCTGCAGAAACATCTTGATACAGGGGCTGGAATTTATGTTGAGCGGGAAACCCCACCCACTGGTCAAAAAGTTGGGGATGAGCCCGCCTCCATAGGTCTGGGAGCCATGCCAGGATTTTACGTGGCCCAGGCCCTTAATTGGCCTTGGGCAGGACTTCCGCCCCTCTGAGGCAGGAAGTCCCACCTCCAAGAGCTGTCACCCAATCAGCAGTCCATCAACTCGCAGTCCCAGCAGCACTACCGGGAGCAGTGGCCACTGCTGAGACTGCACACAGCTTCAGCAGCAAGAGGGATGCCAGCCCCGGAAAAAAGGTAAGTTTGTAGGGCCTCGCGGAGACAATTGGTCAGGCTCCAGTGAGGCAAAGGGGTTCGGTTGGGAGGGGGAAATGTTGCATAGTAGAGTTGGTTGGCTGTGAGGGGGGCCCTCTGTGGGGCACAGGGTGTCCGATCAGGAACACCTCCCCAGCACACAAGGATGCCACCAGGGTTTAATTGGCGACCTACTGGGGGACCTCAGTCACCTGCCGGCCTGTGGTAAAATACCAGCAGTGGTGGGAGGAGGCCCTTAAGTCGCAGTTAATTGACCACTTAAGGGCCTTGATTGGCCTGGGGCAGACGGGCTGTTTCTCACCGCCACTGCCCCTTGTAAAATTGCAGTGGGGGCATGAAGGCGTCGGAAACAACACCACCCACCTCCTACACAATTTTACAACCTCCCCCGCTACCAGCCTGCTCCTGCAAGGGGACGTAAAATTCCAGCCAGGATTGTTGCAAGGCATCAGGGCAATGGGATTCATTCTGGATTGCTCTAATAAACAGCCAGCACAGACATGATGGGGCAAATAGCATTCTTCTATGGTGTAAACATCTTTGATTGTATGCTCAGTGTCTGTGCCCTTCTCAGGCCTTAGTTACAGAGTACCTTCTTTCGTGATCAGGCCTTCTTGCAGAACAAAATTATACAGCATGCAGCCGATGTCAATGATCTGGGAGGGCTGCACAGCTTCCTGACCTGTTGAGTCATATAGAGGCACATACAATGACAGTGGCACTCTGATGGAGCAGGACATATGTGCACCACAGTTGCACCAGTGACATGGCCAATTTCCTAGGATCACAGCTTTTGAATAAATCAGTTGGCTCCAATTGCCCAAACAGCTCAAATAGCTTATAGCTCAAATTTGGCTGGGGGAGGGGGTTGATAAGAGAAATCACTGTGGCACTTGCCACAATGTAGAGTGCTGAGCAATGTTAGCTGAAGATTTTTTTGACCTATGACACAAACATCATAACCCAACCAATGATTCCATCCCCCTCCCCAGCTACTGGCCTAGGCTGAAGGGAACTGTTCACAATCTCTCCATTGTTTCTAACCCAGATCCTGGCTATCACAAAGACCAGCTACTTCCACTTCTGTAGCATCACCCGCATCCAATTCTGCCTCAGCCATCACCTGATGAAACTCCTATTCACTGCACCATTGTCACCTCCAGACTTGACAAAGTCCAATACTGTCCTGGATAGGCTCACACCCTGCTACTGCCTGAGAAAGGTGGAAATCATAGGCTGGGAATATACCATTTCTTGATTTGCTCCTAGCACGTTCTTGGCTCTACTGAACAAAACATTTTCCTTTCTAAAATCGTCTGCTGATACATTTCTTGGAGAAGGAAGCCTGGAAGTCAGTTTGATATTTTCTTAAGTTTTGGGCCATTGAAAAACAAAAAATTCTCTAGTATAATGGAAGAGGCTGCTTATTTGGTGATTGTAAAGAAGGTCAAGATACTCTTTGACAAGTATTAAAATTTGTATGTATTTTCTACCTCTACGTGTGCAAGAAACATGAACGGAATTGTAAGGCAAGGCATTTAATATCTGTTCTGATGAAAGGTCACTGACCTGAAACGTTAACTTTGCTTTTCTTTCCACAGATGCTGCCAGACCTGCTGAGTATATTCCACCACGTTTTGTTTTTATTTCAGATTTCCAGCATCTGCAGTATTTTGCTTTTATTATGTAATATCTGAGCTCTCTGTTTTGTTGAGAAAGTATTTATTTCTAATAGTCTGTTATTTAATGGATTTAGTGTGGTAACTTGAAATCACTTCAGTAATAAATAAAAGTTGTTTTCAGCCACATGTGGTGCCCCCATGTCTTATTGATGGTGACAGAGGCCATGGAGAAACTAAAGGTAACAAATGTAGAAACACAACAGCTCGTGTCCATTGGAACTGGCCAGATTTGTATTGTAAAGTAAAAGTGCCCAAACCTACTGTGACCCTAGCAGATCAAATTGTCTAAGGAACAAGATGCATCACACATTGTTAAGATCACAGATAAGTCAGTTTGATTACCAGTTATGATGCAGTGCTTAAGCAATAAAATACGGGAATATTTTTCTGTCGCACGTACTGTACATGAATACTTTTTACTGGATATCGACTCATAATTACAGAAATAAATATATATTTTCTTTAATTTTAGTAATTACTCAAAATACTGGCTGAACACTAATGAATTAAATATTTAGTAAAATGAATATATTAACAAAAGCTAAATATATGGATCCTGGAAATCTGCTATAATAAAATCAAACAGCTGGAAATACTGGGCTGAATTTTACCTTGGGCGGACAGGAATTCACCACCAATGTAAAAGTCGGTGGCGAGCCCACTTCCGCCTAGCCTGGGGAACCGGCCCGTATTTTACGGGTCCCCGGGCTTTAATTGTCACGAGGTGGGACTTCCACCAACTTGAGGGAGGAGGTCCCGCCTCACTGAGCTGCTGGCCAATCAGCGGGCCGGCAGCTCTTAGTCCCAGCAGCGCCACCGGGAGCAGTGGCCACTGCTGAGACTGCAGCCCAGCCGACGCCATGGACCCTAGAGAGTGAGTGAGTTGGGCATGCCTCAACAGGGGGATCGGTCCATCCCTGGTGAGGCTGGAGTGGTAGGTTGGGGGGGGGGGGTGTGGCGTCTTGGGTCCTGTGGGTGGGTTGGGAGGCGGGTGTGGCCCTCAATCGGGTAAACTGTGCTCGACTGCCATGCCCCCCCCCCCACCACGGGGCGCTGAAAGGCCAGCAGCTATCGCTGGGCAGCCTTTCATGTCCCCAGCACGCCCGCTTTCTATGGGTAAAATACCCATGGAGGCGGGCGAGGGCCATTAAGTGGCCACTTAAGGGCCTTGATTCGCCTCAGGCGGGCGGGCCATTTCCGCCCCACGCCCGACCATCGTAAAGTCGACCAGAGGCAGGAATGGGGCAGATAGGCGTCACGGAGCCTCCCACTCAATGTTACGCTGCACCCATGCCACCAACTGACCCGCTGGGGCAGCATAAAATTCAGCCCACTCAGTAAGTCAGACAACATCTATGGAGATAGAAACAGAGGTAAATGGGGATAATTTTAAATACCAAAAGCAGGTGGGTTTGGTTCATGTGGGAGCTTAAAATGAAAAAAGACTGAAACAGGAAGTTAACACACCTTAAAACTGCCCACTCCTTTTTTAACGGAGGTGGGACAGAGGTCAGGTGACCAATCTGCTCTCAGGAGGAGAATCAGCCATTAAATCCTTTTAAAGAGGTTGCATGCCTCCATTTTAACAAAGTTTCTAATTTAACCCATGTTGGCCAGGCTTCCCGGGCCTCAGGAAACCTAACAGGTAAAAGGAAATGAGAAAGGCTGAATCCATCAGACAAGTATTTGTACAACACTGTTTGTGGACCGGGGGGAGCAGGGGTGTTTCATCCATGCCCAACAAGCTTATCCTGTAAATCCCCCACATCCATAGTCTCCTCTTGACCATCCCCATCACTGACCCACCCCCCACCCATCTCCCACTAACCCCCACATTACTGAACCCCTGATCTCCATCACCAACAACTCCCCCAACCGGTACCACAATCTCCCTGGTGCACTCCCTCCGTTGCACTCCCTCTATGGCAAGTATATACTTCGTTAGATGAGGAGGCCAAAACTGTGCACAATACCCCAGGTGCAGTCTCACCAAAGCTTTATACAATTGCAGCAAGACATAATTACTCCTGTACTCAAAACTCCTTGCAATGAAGGCCAACCTACCATTTGCCTTCCTAATTGCTTGCTGCACCTGCACGCTGGCTTTTAGTGACTCATGAACAAGAACGCCCTTTGGACATCAACACTTCCTAACGTCTCGTCATTTAAGAAATACTCTGTCTTTCCGTTCTTTCTACCAAAGTGGATTACTTCCCACTTATTCACATTATATTCCATCTGCCATGTTCTTAGCCTGTCCAAGTCCCCTTGAAGCCTCCTTGCATCCTCCTTACAACTTACATTCCCATTTAGTTTTGTGTCATCAGCAAATTTGGAAATGTTACATTCGGTCCCCACATCCAAATCATTGATATAGATTGTGAACAGCTGCGGCCCAAGCACTGATCCTTGCAGTACCCCACTAGTAACAGCCTGCCATCCTGAGAATGACCTGTTTATTCCTACTCTGTTTTTTGTCTGTTATCCAATTCTCAATCCATACCAGTATATTACCCTTAATCCCATGTGCTCTAATTTTGTTTACTAACCTCCTGTGTGAGACCTTATCAAAAGCCTTCTGAAAATCGAAAAACACCACATCCACTGGTTCTCCTTTATCTATGCTACAAGTAACTTCCTCATAAAACGCAAACAGATTTGTCAAACATGATTTCCCTTTCACAAATCCATGTTGACTCTGCCCAATCATATCGTTATTTTCTAAGTGTCCGGTTATTACATCCTTTATAATAGATTCCAACATTTTCTCTAATACTGACGTCAAACTAACAGGCCTGTAGTTCCCCATTTTCTCTTTCCCTCCTTTCTTAAATAGTGGGGTTACATTTGCTACTTTCCAGTCTGCTGGAACCCTTACAGAATCTATAGAAGTTTGAAAGATAACCACCAATGCATCCATTATTTCTATAGCCACCTCCTTCAATACTTTGGGATGTAGCTCATTTGGTCCATGGTATTCATCAACCTTCAATCCAGTTAATTTTTTGAGTACGCCCTCTTTATTGATACTAATTTCTTTCAGTTCCTCATTTTCACAAGTCCCTTGGTTCCCAAGTATTTTTGGGAGATATTCTGTATCTTCCTCTGTGAAGACAGACACAAGGTAATTGCTTAGTTTCTCCTCCATTTCCCTATTCTGCATTATAAATTCTCCTCTCTCTGCCTGTTAGGAACCCACATTTGTTCTTGCTAATCTTTTCCTTTTCACATACCGAAAGAAGCTTTTACAGTCCGCCTTTATGTTTCTCACTAGCTTGCTTTCATATTCTCTTTTCCCTTTCTTTATCAGTTTCTTAGTCATCCTTTGCTGGATTCTAAATTGCTCCCAGTCTTTGGGTTTACCACTTTTTCTGGCAGACCTTTAACTTCTTTTCTTAATCATGGTTGATTCATATTTTCTGTTGGGTTTTGTGTCTTAGAGGGATGTATATTTGTTGTAGACCATGTATTACTGCTTTGAATACTTCGCTGTTTGCTCGAGTCATTTTAAACAGACTCCAGAAGCTGGCTGAGCGTATCTACCCTGAGACACAGTGTGGCTTTCGAGCAGAGAGATCCACATGCTGTTCTACCTTTGCCAGCTACAGGAGAAATGCCACGAACAACAGATGCCCCTCTACGTTGCTTTCATAGATCTCACCAAAGCCTTTGACCTTATCAGCAGACATGGTTTCTTCAGACTACAAGCAAAGATCGGGTGTCCACCAAAGCTACTAAGTATCATCACCTCATTCCATGACAATATGAAAGGCATAATTCTGCATAGTGGTGCCTTAACAGACCCCTTTCCTATCCTGAGTGGCGTGAAACAGGGCTGTGTTCTCGCACCTACACTGTTTGGGATCTTCTTCTCACTGCTGCTCTCACATGTGTTCAAGTCTTCAGAAGAAGGAAATTTCCTCCACACAAGATCAGATGGCAGGTTGTTCAACCTTGCCCCTCTTAGAGTGAAGACCAAAGTACGGAAAGTCCTCATCAGGGAACTCCTCTTTGCTGACGATGCTGCATTAACATCCCACACAGAAGAGTGTCTGCAGAGACTCATCGACAGGATTGCGGCTGCCTGCAATGAAACTGGCCTAACCATCAGCCTCAAGAAAATGAACATCATGGGACAGGACGTTAGAAATGCTCCATCCAGCAATATCGGCGACCACGCTCTGGAAGTGGTTCAAGAATTCACCTACCTAGGCTCAACTATCACCAGTAACCTGTCTCTCGATGCAGAAATCAACAAGCGCATGGGAAAGGCTTCCACTGTTATGTCCAGACTAGCCAAGAGAGTGTGGGAAAATGGCACACTGACACAGAATACAAAAGTCTGAGTGTTTCAAACCTGTGTCCTCAGTACCTTGCTCTACGGCAGCGAGGCCTGGACAATATATGTCAGCCAAGAGAGGCGTCTCAACTCATTACATCTTCGTTGCCTCCAGAGAATCCTTGGCATCAGGTGGCAGGACCATATCTCCAACACAGAAGTCCTCGAGGCAGCCAACATCTCCTGCATATACACCCCACTAAGCCAGCGGCGCTTGAAATGGCTTGGCCAAGTGAGTCGCATGGAAGGTGGCAGGATCCCCAAGGACACATTGTACAGTGAGTTCGTCACTGGCATCAGACCCACCGGCCGTCCGTGTCTCCGCTTTAAAGACGTCTGTAAACGCGACATGAAGTCCTGTGACATTGACCACAAGTCTTGGGAGTCAGTTGCCAGTGATCGCCAGAGCTGGCGGACAGCCATAAAGGCGTGGCTAAAGAGTGGCCAGTCGAAGAGACTTAGCAGTTGGCAGGAAAAAAGACAGAAGTGCAAGGAGAGAGCCAATTGTGTAACAGCCCCGACAACCAATTTTATCTGCAGCGCCTATGGAAGAGTCTGTCACTCTAGAATTGGCCTTTATAGCCACTCCAGGTGCTGCTCCACAAACCACTGACCACCTCTAGGCACATACCCATTGTCTTTCGAGACAAGGACGCAAAAGAAGAGCCATTGCTTATCTACTGTCAAATCTTTTAGTGTATTTTTCCACCGTAGCCAATTTGCACCTCATACCTTCATAGCTTCCTTTGTCCAGATTTAAGACTCTAGTTTCAGAATGAACTATCACTTTCAAACTTAATGTAAAATTCTATTATGTTATGGTCACTATTTCCCAAAGGCTCCTTTGCAGTAACGTTATTAATTAGCTATTGCCCTCATTACATAATATTAAATCTAAAATAGCCTGATCCCTACTTGGTTCTTCAATGTACTGCTCCAGAATCCCATCTCGTACACATTCCAGGAATTCATCCTCTACAGTATTAGTGCTGATTAGGTTTACCCAATCTATATGAAAATTGAAGTTTTCCATTATTACTGTATTACCCATGTTACATGCTCCTCTAATTTCCTGACTAATTTCCATGCCCAACATTACCACTACTGTTTGGTGGCCTACATGCAACTCCCACCAATGTTTGCTGCCCCTTGCTGTTTCTTAGCTCCACCCAAATTGATTCTACATCTTGATCCTTCAATCTAAGATCCTCTCTCATTAATGTACTGATCTCGTTCTGTATTAAGAGCGCTACCCCACTTCCTTTTCCTTTTTGCCCGTCCTTCCTAAATGATGAATATCTTTGATTGTTCAGTTCCTAGTCCTGGTCACCCTGTAATCACGTCTCTGTAATGGAAATTAAATCATACCCATTTACCTCTATTTGTGCCTTCAAATCATTTACCTTGTTGTGAATGCTGCTTGCATTCAGATAGAGTTCCCTTAACTTTGTCTTTTTAACATTATTCCACATTCTGATCCTATTTGATGCTTGCCTTCACTTCGTCTGTCTTCTAATTTTGCTTACTACTGTTCTACTTCTTCTTACCAGTTTTGCTCCCTCCAATCCTCTCTTCCGTCCACACTCAGATAATCAATTCCCATATTGCTACCTAGCTCTCTTGCCTTCTCCTCTCTCTCTAAATTATCACATCGTTCCTCACTTGATCCCTTGCCCACACTATTTAGTTTAAAGCTCTCTCTACCTCCCTAGTTATAGGACTTACCAGAACACTAGTTGCAGCATGGTTCAGGTGAAGACACTCCGATGATACAGCTCCCATTTTCCCCAGTACTGGTGCCAACGCCCCATGAATTGAAACCCATTTCTCCCATACCAATCTTTGAGCCATGCTAAATATGTTATTGATGTGAATGTCAAGCACTACCTAAGGAGATACTCACCATTTGATGTTCGGTTGTTGCTGAAGCTGTGAAGAGGACTTTGAAATACATTGGAGACATTCTGAGACACTTTGGCAAGTGTTCAGCAACACTCTGACATTTATTCTGCAGATTCTCTGAGGAACTTCACCTAAAAAGAGTAAGTGCTGTGCTACTCTACCTTATTGGATATCTTCTAAAGGGCACCAGGTAAATGGGAGTACTTGGTTATGGGCATCTTGCTAGGGGTTCCTCTTGGCAGGAATGGGAGGAAGATATTAAGGTAAGGCAGAGCAGCACCAGCTGCTGAACAGGGCAGGAGGATGTTGGATTTCTTACTCCCTCTGGGTAGAGGACATCTCTCCTCCTCTGGACCTCCTCCACTAGGGCCACATCCTGCAATGTGCCACTCTATGCCAACCAGTGCAATCCACAGGGAGGGAGCTGGGGACAGAAAGGGAGGGAGGGAGGGAGAAGGAGGGACAGAGAGTGAAGGAGTGAGAGAGAGGGACAGAGAGAGGGAGGGAGAGAGAGAGCAGAGAGAGAGTGGGGGGGGGCAGAGAGACAGAAGGGGCAGAGAGAGCAGCAGAGAGAGAAGGGGCAGAGAAGCGGAAGAGAGAGAGAGGGGCTAGAGAGAGTGGGGTGTTATGATCAGGTGAGAAATGTATCTAGGGGTCTGTTACTATCTTCACCTGGTCTTATTATAACAGGGTTTAATTTTAAACACACTTGTGTTTTGAGCTCCTCTTTTTGTGAATCCTTGTTCACAGTTTTCCAGTTATAAGACAAAGAAACCAATTCACACAGGCTTTCTCAGGTTTAAAGAAGAAAGATGATTTCAAACTTAAACTCTAATACAGTTCACGCCTATAATATATGACGCGCCCACACTAGCATGCGCACGTGATATACACATGCAGATAAGAACAGAAAAGAGAAGAAAAGATGAGGTGGAACAGTTTGAGGCAATCTCTTGTTAAAGTGCTTCGAGCTCACGGTTTAGTCCTTTTTGTAAGCAGTCTTGCTTTTGTCAGGGCCTAGTAGTCTTCTTAAAACCTTGTTCACGTAGGAAACTTTTCTCTCTTTGAGTTTCACGTGTTTTCACAGGATTCAGTTCCATGGTAAGAAGATGGAAGCAGGCAGGAGAGATGTCTTCTTGCTTCTGGTCCAGGAGAGATCTTTACTCCATGATCACATGCCTCTGCCTCTGAGTTCAAAATCCTTTGTTGGAAATTCAAATTCTCTGCCACAGCCAGTTAGTCATGTGACTAAAGCTGGTCTGACCACTTCTTCTGTGTATTGGGGAAGTAACGACTGGGTCCCCATTGTTCCAACAGTGCTAGTACGATGCAAATGTCCTTCTAGTCAGGGCTTGCAATTTTAAGTTTTAATGTTCAGGTGGCAAAATAATGTTGGCCTCAGTCTTGGTAGGTGAGGGGTTTGCCTGACCCGGGGCAGAGAGAGAGTGGGGGCAGAGAGAGATGGGAGAGAGAAGGCAACAGAGAGGGGGCAGAGAGAATGACGGGAGAGAGAGAGAGAGAAAAAGGGGGCAGAGAGCGAGGGGGACATCACAGAGACGGGGGACACAGAGACATGGGGGAGAGAGCGACAGATGGAGACAGACAGGTAGACAGACAGAGAAGCGGAAGAGAGCGCGATCAAGATCACTCCTGACAATGGCCATCTATCTGGAGTTCTCCACATTGTTACAGCAAGTGTGCAGGCAAATGTTGACTACTTGAGCAAGCAAAAAAATGCCTGGTGTCTCACTAAATCTGTGTCCAACATAGTGACCAGAAAGTAAGTCAATAAATTAACCTTCTCATTTAAAGCTTCTTCACAAGAATGTAGCTTTGTTGTTGTTTTGATTAATAGTAAGATAAATTTTTATCTTTCTGAAATTGTCTCACCAGCCCCCTATGTAAGACAAGAATTGTAATGTGGTCCCCCCACACAAAAATGTCAGGACACCCCTGCTTCAAGCCTTTAACCTTGTGTTTTAAAATAACCTAGCATCAATTACAAAAGTTATTTGCATTGTCATTACAAACTATTTTGCTAGCTAGCTAATAAAGTTGTGCCGCTCTCCATTTATATTTGTATGCTCAACTACTTTATTTATAGGGAGAAATGTGTTTTAAATTGGACTGTGTTTTGATGGCATTAAATTGGACCTACACTTTATATACAGATTAATCGCCCCCATGTCTGTGGCTGAGTCAATAATTTTGCCAAATATCCGTGGTGTTTCATTTTGGTGCCTATCCTTGGGCACACACCATCCTGACTAGGAACTATATTACCGTTCCTTCACTGTTGCTGGGTCAAAGTCCAGGAACTCCCTAACAGTGAATGCAGCAGTGCCATACAGAGGATTGTTTTCATTGTTCTGTATCTAACTCAGCTCCTTTTGAAGGAGATTGAACAAGCTTGTGCCTAACCATTATTGAGTTACTGATGACTCGCTTTTGTTGACAACAAGTGCTGGTATAATTAAAAATAAACACTAGGAAAGCAAAAGCAGATCCTTTCAAATAACTTCCAGTTTCACTTTGAGTGAACAATGATCACAGGCTGATAGGTAAATTGGCCATTGTAAATTGTCCCTACTGTAGGTAGGTGGTAGGAGAATGGTAGGGAATATGGGATTAATGTAGGAGGGGATGTGGTAGGGAATATGGGATTAATGTAGGATTAGTATAAATGGGTGACTGATGGTCGGCACAGACTCGGTGGGCCAAAGGGCTTGTTTCAGTGCTGTATCTCTCTCTACAGTGAACTGAAGGCAGCAGAGAAATACTAGGAAAACATTGGATTTTGTTATTTAATGTTTGTTACATCCATCCTTTAAGATTTTAATGACAAAATAGATTAATGTGATTTTATAATAGCTTTGAAACAAAAAATATTCAGGAATGGGTACATTTGTAGTGTCGTAATAGTCCTCCATATTTCTGATAAGTTTATAATATTAAGTCTTGATCTTTGATCTACATGCCTCCGTTTATAAAAGAAGCACTGATCTGCAGTTAAATGAGAAATTTGCAGGGCTATGGGGAAAGAGTAGTGGAGTGGCACTAATAGTTGATCTTTCAAAGAGCCAGTCCAGACACGACAATGGTGTCCTTCAGTGCTGTATGATACTGTGATACTAAGGAGAGATTTGGATGGATTACATTTGAAAAATGGATAACTTCATTGCCAAGTTGATTTTTATTACTGCATACACAGTGTTAGTCAAGCTTGGAAAAGGGTCAGGTGATATCAAAGTAAATCCAGGACATTTTCAAATTGTTAAGAAAGTCATGTGAGGTACTGACAATGTAAAGAGAACACAGAGGGGTAGGTTTGCTGTTTATTGTCTGCAACAAAATAGTTAATGTCAGGCAGAAAGGATGTGCAGAGGGGAGAAAAGAACATGCACAACTTGATAAGAGAAATGTGAAGAGGAAACCATAAACACTCACCTGAGATCCATGTCCCCATCAGTCCAGTAGCTCAATACATTTGAAATACTTCCTCCAGGACATGAGCCCATAATAAGCACAGCAACTGCTGGAGCAGGTTTCAACTTAAAAGAAATTGCAAGGGTAAATGCAATGAGTGGCATAATCCCAAACTGGCAAACCATGCCCACAGCTAGTCCCCAGGGTCTCTTCAGGTGAGCCCACAGCTTCTTCAGGTCAACAGTACAGCCCATGGAAAACATGATGAATAGGAGTGCTGCAAAAAGTGGTACACTTACAAAGTTCATCATTTTCTCATTAAACTCTTCATCAGTGATCGTGTTATTTTGATTAAGCTCTTCATTGCTGGTTGGAGTATTCCTGAAAAGTTTTTGACTGTTTGTGAAATTTTCCATTTTACCTTTTACAGCTATACAACCTGCACTGGCTGTCTGCAGCAGAATGTGAACTTGTGTTCCAATGTGTTAAAGTTTTATATGGAAACACTCCAGGCAGAGTTCCTACGTAAAATTGGAATGTATATTTGTATTGGCCAGAGTAAATCTGATATGATTACAAAGCTATTAACCTCTTGAGGACTGGAACAGTGTGCTACAGATTAACTCTGAAATAAGACCTTGCATCAATATACAAAAAGGTATAACCAAGTCAAAAAATTGACATGTATCTGTTATGTGAGCTTTAGCACACAATCCAACTGTTTGGTTGCATTTTGTACTGGTGTGCACCCATTTGCAGTTAAATTTATTAATATTAGTCCTGGATGATGTTATTTAGATGCTCTTGCCAGTTTCTGTGTCTACAATTGATGATTCAAATCACTAAAACAAAAATCTCATTATTCAATAATTTGCAATATATATATTAATATTTGAAACATATTAAGGAGCTGGACCTCAGTATACAGGACATAATTTCAAAGTTTGCAGATAATACAAAATTTGGAAGTATAGTAAACAGTAAAAAGGAAAGTAATTAGACTTCAAGAGGACATAGGCAGACTGGTGAAATGGGCAGAACACAAGGTAGATGCAATTTAATGCAGAGAAGTGTGAATTGATGCATTTTGGTAGAAAGAATGAGGAGAGACAACGTTAACTAAATTGTACAATTCTAAAGCAAGTGCAGGAACAGGAAGACCTCGGGTGAACGTACACAAATCTTTCAAGGTGGCAAGGCAAGTTGAGAAGACTGTTGATAAAGCACATGAGACCGTGGCTCAGGGCTGGATTTTAAAGTGCAGATAGGCTGGGAGCAGTGGGAGCGTGATATCATGTCAGAAACCTGGAAATAAGTGCCACACATCTGTCAGTGGCTTTTTATTCATTCCTGGGGTATGAGCATCACTAGCAAAGCCAGCATTTGTTGGCCATCCCTAATTCCCCTTGAGATGTTGGTGATGAACCACCTTCTTGAATTGCTGCAGTACATGTGGTATTTCCAGAGTGCTGTTAGAGAGGGAGTGCCAGGATTTGTGACTCAGTGACAGAGAAGGAATGGCTAGATGTTTCCAAGTCAGGATGGTGTGTGGCTTGGAAGGGAACTTATAGTTGGTGGTGTTCCCATGTTTCTGCTGTCCTTGTTCTTCCAGGTCAGTTGTTCGCAAAGTGTTTCCCGTGGGCTGGTCCAAAATGCGAGTCACTGATGGGCAATGCCACAGCTGAGGCCATACAAGAGAACAGGCCAGAACCCTCATTCCTACCACTCGCGTGATGTCACACAACCAGACTGGCTCCCGCATGCACGACATGAGGCGTCATAAGCGTGAGCAACAGCAACATGGTTTTATAAGGAAGATTTATGTTATTGTTGATTTTGTTTGATTAATATAGATGTGAGATAAGTAGTAGTTTCTCTGAACATTATAAAACATTTGAATGTTTCAAATAAACGTGCTCTCTTGTAGTATTAATGTTTATAATATGAAAATATCTATACTTTTGTTTCTGGCAGGAATTCATAATTTACTTATGATATTTAATTAAAAAAATTAATGCACATATATTTATTACATTTAGTACCACACATATATAACAAGTCTGGCTGTGTGATGTCACCTAGCGAAGAGTCCCGCCCTTTGGTCTTGCATGGTCTTGCCACAGCTCGGACATGTCTGAGCATGCTCATGGCACAGGCACTTCCAGTCAGCTGCAGTAAACTGTTTCATCTATATTTTGGGTTTTGACTGTGCTTCAACAGTTGTAATTCTTGATCCAAATTGAATGTTTTTGATTGCTGCTCCCAGAATATCCCGGTTTGAAACATTTTTTTAATTTTTCCAAAAAGCTCAGCATTAAAAGTGTTAGCATAGATTATTGGCTTAAATCTGGTACGATAGTGTAAGTGCGAGTAAGGCTCAAAATCGTGGTGACAATGTGAGTGAGATGATTTATGAACCACAACTGTGACACTTTGATTCTGATGTCAATAATGTGACAAGTGCCGTGTATAATGAAGCGGAATGTGTTCTCGATGTGAATGGACATGAGGTGTCAGTATTTGTACTGGCAACGCTTCGGCAATGACTGGCAGAATCTGCACGTGTCCAAGCAGATGCTCCATTGGCAGTAGCACTGCACTGTCGCATTCATTGTGAACAACTTCCTGTGAAGAAGATACCCACTGGCCTTAAAACAGTTCTGGACGAGGCAGTAAAAATTGTAAACTTTATCGAAGGACGCCCTCTGAATGCACGTATTTTGAAAGATCTGTGTGAAGAGATGGGGAGTGAACACATGGAACTTCTTTTCCAAACACAGGTTCATTGGTTGTCACGGGGCAAAGTACTCACCCACCATTTTGAACTGCGCGGGAAGTCAAAATATTCCTGCCCAACACGCATGACTTCTCATGGTTTGTCCAACTCATATATTTGGATGATATTTTCAGTATCTTGAACAGGCTGAACCTTGACTTGCAGGGACAAGCTGTCACTGTCTTTAATGTCCAGGACAAAGTAAAAGCTTTATGGGTGAAGATGAAGCTGTCGCGTAGCTGACTCGACCACTGAGAATTTGACTCTTTCACAGCTCTTACCAATTTCCTGCTTAAGTCCGAGGAAACCATTGATGGGAAAATTGTTGAAGACTTCAAAGTGCAGCTAGAGGACCTCCATGAACAATTCAGAAAGTATTTCCCAGAAACAGACAGGATTTGAGTGGATCAGAGGTCCATTCGTAAACATGGGCCGTTTTGATGAGATCAATGTCAAGTTGCCGTCAAAAGAGGTGGACAATCTTGTGGAGCTTGCATCAGAGGGGTTACGCAAGCTGGCATTCCACGAGAAAAGTTTGATGGACTTTTGGCTGCATGTATGGTCCGAATATCCTGGACTTGCCAACACAGCTCTGAAACTCCTGCTGCCATTCTCAACATACAACTGCGATATTGGATTTTCAATACTCATGGGGATGAAAACAAAGAGGAACCAGCTGAACGTGGAGCCCAACATCAGACTGAAGCTTTCCAGCTTGGAACCAAAGATCATCTCGTTGGCGTCTCATCAAGAGCAGTGCCATTCTTCCCATTAATTCTGATGAGTTTTTCTGCGGTAGCACGCAAAAGGGGGTGGGCTTAAGGTGGTCCATGGGGTCTTTTGCTCCACCCAAGTAGTCCACAGACAAAAAAGTTTGATAACAACTGTTCTTTGTGCTAGAAGTCATGGGTTTGGACGGTGCTATCTGTAATTGTGCTCTCGTCATCGAGTGGCGGGGGGGGGGGGGGGTGGTGGGGGTGCTGCTGCCACGGTGCCTCCGTGCTGCCAGGAGATCCATGGTGGGCCTCATCCGTGGCCATCTTCAGGCTCCCGCAGTGACAGAGTCAAGAGCTCCTAAAAATCCAGCCCTTTTACTCCTGTACTCAAATTTGAGTACAGGAGTAAAAGGGCTGGACTTTTAGGAGCAATGAAGGCCAACATACAATTTACCTTCGTAATTGCTTGCTGCACCTGCATACTAGCTTTTAGTGACTCATGAACAAGGACACCCAGGTCTCTTTGGACATCAACACCTCCCAGCCTCTCTCCATTTAAAAAATACTCTGCCTTTTTGTTTTTTCTGCCAAAGTGGATAACTTCATACTTATTCACATTATATTCCATCTGCCATGTTCTTGCCCATTCACTTAGCCTGTCCAAATCCCCTTGAAGCCTCCTTGCATCCTCCTCACAACTTACACTCCCCTCCTAGTTCTGTGTGATCAGCAAATTTGGAAATATTACAATTGGTCCCCACATCCAAATCATTTATATAGATGAACAGCTGCGGCCCAAGCACTGATCCTTGCAATATCCCACTAATAACAGCCTGCCATCCTGACAATGACCCATTTATTCCTACTCTCTGCTTTCTGTCTGTTAACCAATTCTCTATCCATTGCAGTATATTACCCCCAATCCCATTTGCTCTAATTTTGTTTACTAACCTACTGTGTGGGACCTTATCAAAAGTCTTTTGAAAATCCAAATACACCATATCCACTGATTCTCCTTTATCTATGCTACAAGTAACTTCCTCAAAAAACTCCAACAGATTTGTCAAATATGATTTTCCTTTCACAAATCCATATTGACTCTGCCCAATCACATCATTATTTTCCAAGTGTCCAGTTATTTCATCCTCTAACAGATTCTAACATTTTTCCTACTACTGATGTCAAACTAACAGGTCTGTAGTTGTCCGTTTTTCCTCTCCCTCCTTTCTTAAATAATGGGGTTACATTTGCTACTTCCCAATCTGCAAGAACCCTTGCAGAATCTATAGAATTTAGAAAGATAACCACCAATGTATCCATTATTTCTATAGCCACTTTCTTCAACACTCTGGGATGTAGCTCATCTGGTCTAGGAGATTCACTAACTTTCAATCCAATTAATTTTTCGAGTACTACCTCTTTATTGATAGTAATTACTTTCAGTTCCTCATTTTTACAAGTACCTTGGTTCCCTAGTATTTCTGGGAGATTTTCTGTATCTTCCTTTGTGAAGACAGACACAAGGTAATTGTTTAGTCTCTGCGCCATTTCCTCATTCTCCAGCACAAACTCTCTGGTCTCTGCCTGCAATGGACCCACATTCGTCCTTGCTAATCCTAGTTTGCATTCATAATCTCCTTTCCCTTTCTTTATCAGTTTCTTGGTCCTCCTTTGTTGGACTCTAAATTGCTACCCAACCTCGGGCTTACCCCTTTTTCTGGAGACCTTATAAGCCACTTCCTTTGACCTTATGCAATCCTTAACTTCTTTTGTTAGCCATGGTTGATTTACCTTTCCTATTGGGTTTTTGTACCTTAGAGGAATGTATATTTGTTGTAAACTGTGTAATACTTCTTTAAATACTAGCCATTACCTGTCTACCATCAAATCTTTTAATGTATTTTCCCAATTCACCAAAGCCAACTTGCCACTTACATCTTCATAGTTTCCTTTGTTCAGATTTAAGACCCTAGTTTCAGAATGAATTATATCTCTTTCAAACTTAATGTCGAATTCTATCATATTGTGGTCACTATTTCCCAAAGGCTCCTTTACAGCAAGGTTATTAATTAGCCCTTTCTCATGACATAATACTAAATCTAAAATAGCCCAGTCCCTAGTTGGTTCTTCAACATACTGCTCTAGAATCCCATCTCATACACACTCCAGGAATTCATCCTCCACAGCATTAGTGCTAATTAAGTTTACCCAATCTATATGTAAATTGAAATTGCCCATTATTACTGTATTGTCCATGCTACATGCAGCTCTAATTTCCTGATTTATATCGTGCTCAACACTACCACTACAGTTTGGTGGTCTATAAACAACTCTCACCAATGTTTGCGACCCCTTGCTGTTCTTAGCTCCATCCAAACTGATTCTACATCTTGCTCCTTTGTTCTAAGATCCTCTCTCACTAATTTACTGATCCTCCCTTATCCACCTTCCTTTTCCCCTCTGCCTATCCCTCCTAAATGACGAATATCCCTGACTATCCAGTTCCCAGTCCTGGTCACCCTGTAACCACGTCTTTGTAATGGCAATTAAATTACACCCATTTACCTCTATTTGTGCCTTCAAATCACCTACCTTATTGCGAATGCTGTATGAATTCAGATAAAGTGCCTTTAACTTTGTCTTACCATTATTCCTCATTCAATCCTATTTGATGTTGTCTTCATCTCATCTGCCTTCCAATTTCGCTTACTGCTTTTCTACTTCCTGTTACCAGTTTTACTTCCCTCCAATCTGAGATCCCTCTTAGGTTCCCAGCCCCGATAGTTTAGTTTAAACGCCCCCCCTCCACTCCCTCCAACAGCACTCGCAAATCTCCCAGCGAGAATGTTAGTCCCAGTCCTGTTAGAGGGAGCAACACCAAAGCATTCTTTGTACTTTCCTTTCCCATGCTCATGAGATGCTCTCCCACTGTCAGTACTTGAAAGAACAGCTGGTCACAAGCCCCATGTCAGTGCTCAGATCATGACCGAGGAGTTTCGAGGACACTGATAAAACTGAAGATTGAATTCTCAAAGCTTGACGTCAAGGACTTTACATTTTAAATAAAAGCAACTGCTTCCTTTTTTATTATAAACATCTCAATTTCTACTTCAGAAGGCAAGACGTCATGAACTGTCTTTTATGTGGGCAGCTGCCAATCAAGGAGGAACCCAATAATTCAAATTTAGCTTCCAAAATGTATAATCCACTTGGGTAAATCAACGGCAATCCTCTTCAATTTTTTCACTGCGAAAAATAGGTTTTCAATTAAAGTCTTTGTAGAATTTTACCCCAAGTTCTCCCAATGTTTGGCAAATGATTGGTGAAAACCCCAGAAAAAGTGTAAACGGCCTTTGATGCTGTTTCTCTGGGGTTTTCAACAGACCTCAGTAAACTCCCCAGTACTGTCAGAACATGGCCTCTCAAAACCCCTAGATCTCTTCCCCAATCCTCCTTGATCCCGTACCCTAGGACTTCCCGTCACCTGCTGCAATATTCCAGAACTCCCCCTCTCGGTATTCATCATCCTCTTGGCCACCCCCCAACTGTTGCCAGAGCCAAGTCACCCCAATGCACCCAGATTCCAGAGGCAAGAATTTGGGCCGTACCATTATTTGGTTGCAGGGGTCTCAATTTGCAACCTGCCTGTGCCTGTTACTGTAGAAGTAGGCAACATGTATGTTTTGTGCTGCCTCCTCATTCACGATTGTGATGTGCAGCCCAGTGTAACTTGCACAACAGTGATTCTTAACAGAATGTGAGGCTAACACGTATTCCAGATTGCCTTCAGCTCTTAAAGGGAGTCTTCCCCGCTTAAATAGAAGCTGTACTGGAAAAACAGAACAAAGAACAAAGAAAATTACAGCACAGGAACAGGCCCTTCGGCCCTCCAAGCCTGCGCCGATCCAGATCCTCTATCTAAACATGTCGCCTATTTTCTAAGGGTCTGTATCTCTTTGCTTCCTGCCCATTCATGTATCTGTCTAGATAAATCTTAAAAGACGCTATCGTGCCCGCGTCTACCACCTCCGCTGGCAACGCATTCCAGGCACCCACCACCCTCTGCGTAAAGAACTTTCCACGCATATCCCCCCTAAACTTTTCCCCTCTCACTTTGAACTCGTGACCCCTAGTAATTGAATCCCCCACTCTGGAAAAAAGCTTCTTGCTATCCACCCTGTCTATACCTCTCATGATTTTGTACACCTCAATCAGGTCCCCCCTCAACCTCTGTCTTTCTAATGAAAATAATCCTAATCTGCTCAACCTCTCTTCATAGCTAGCGCCCTCCACACCATGCAACATCCTGGTGAACCTCCTCTGCACCCTCTCCAAAGCATCTACATCCTTTTGGTAATGTGGCGACCAGAACTGCACGCAGTATTCCAAATGTGGCCGAACCAAAGTCTTATACAACTGTAACATGACCTGCCAACCCTTGTACTCAATACTCCGTCCGATGAAGGAAAGCATGCCGTATGCCTTCTTGACCACTCTATTGACCTGCGTTGCCACCTTCAGGGAACAATGAATCTGAACACCCAAATCTCTCTGGACATCAATTTTCCCCAGGACTTTTCCATTTACTGTATAATTCACTCTTGAATTGGGTCTTCCAAAATGCATCACCTCGCATTTGCCCTGATTGAACTCCATCTGCCATTTCTCTGCCCAACTCTCCAATCTATTTATATTCTGCTGTATTCTCTGACAGTCCCCTTCACTATCTGCTACTCCACCAATCTTAGTGTCGTCTGCAAACTTGCTAATCAGACCACCTATACTTTCCTCCAAATCGTTTATGTATATCACAAACAACAGTGGTCCCAGCACGGATCCCTGTGGAACACCACTAGTCACACGTCTCCATTTTGAGAAACTCCCTTCCACTGCTACTCTCTGTCTCCTGTTGCCCAGCCAGTTCTTTATCCATCTAGCTAGTACATCCTGGACCCCATGCGACTTCACTTTCTCCATCAGCCTACCATGGGAAACCTTATCAAACGCCTTACTGAAGTCCATGTATATGACATCTACAGCCCTTCCCTCATCAATCAACTTTGTCACTTCCTCAAAGAATTCTATTAAGTTGGTAAGACATGACCTTCCCTGCACAAAACCATGTTGCCCATCACTGATAAGCCCATTTTCTTCCAAATGGGAATAGATCCTATCCCTCAGTATCTTCTCCAGCAGCTTCCCTACCACTGACGTCAGGCTCACCGGTCTATAATTACCTGGATTTTCCCTGCTACCCTTCTTAAACAAGGGGACAACATTAGCAATTCTCCAGTCCTCCGGGACCTCACCCGTGTTTAAGGATGCTGCAAAGATATCTGTTAAGGCCCCAGCTATTTCCTCTCTCGCTTCCCTCAGGATGGATAGATCCCATCCGGACCTGGGGACTTGTCCACCTTAATGCCTTTTAGAATACCCAACAATTCCTCCCTCCTTATGCCGACTTGACCTAGAGTAATCAAACATCTGTCCCTAACCTCAACATCCGTCATGTCCCTCTCCTCGGTGAATACCGATGCAAAGTACTCATTTAGAATCTCACCCATTTTCTCTGACTCCACGCATAACTTTCCTCCTTTGTCCTTGAGTGGGCCAATCCTTTCTCTAGTTACCCTCTTGCTCCTTATATATGAATAAAAGGCTTTTGGATTTTCCTTAACCCTGTTTGCTAAAGATATTTCATGACCCCTTTTAGCCCTCTTAATTCCTCGTTTCAGATTGGTCCTACATTCCCGATATTCTTTCAAAGCTTCATCTTTCTTCAGCCTCCTAGACCTTATGTATGCTTCCTTTTTCCTCTTAGCTAGTCTCACAATTTCACCTGTCATCCATGGTTCCCTAATCTTGCCATTTCTATCCCTCATTTTCACAGGAACATGTCTCTCCTGCACGCTAATCAACCTCTCTTTAAAAGCCTCCCACATATCAAATGTGGATTTACCTTCAAACAGCTGCTCGCAATCTACATTCCCCAGCTCCTGCCGAATTTTGGGATAGTTGGCCTTCCCCCAATTTAGCACTCTTCCTTTGGGACCACTCTCGTCTTTGTCCATGAGTATTCTAAAACTTACGGAATTGTGATCACTATTCCCAAAGTAGTCCCCGACTGAAACTTCAACCACCTGGCCGGGCTCATTCCCCAACACCAGGTCCAGTATGGCCCCTTCCCGAGTTGGACTATTTACATACTGCTCTGGAAAACCCTCCTGGATGCTCCTTACAAATTCTGCTCCATCTCGACCTCTAACACTAAGTGAATCCCAGTCAATGTTGGGAAAATTAAAATCTCCTACCACCACCCTGTTGCTCCTACATCTTTCCATAATCTGTTTACATATTTGTACCTCTATCTCACGCTCACTGTTGGGAGGCCTGTAGTACAGCCCCAACATTGTTACCGCACCCTTCCTATTTCTGAGTTCTCCCCATATTGCCTCACTGCTCGAGTCCTCAATAGTGCCCTCCTTCAGCACAGCTGTGATATCCTCTTTGACCAGTAATGCAACTCCTCCACCACTTTTACCTCCCTCTCTATCCCGCCTGAAGCATCGATATCCTGGATATTTAGTTGCCAATCATGCCCTTCCCTCAACCAAGTCTCAGTAATAGCAATAACATCATACTCCCAGGTACTAATCCAAGCCCTAAGTTCATCTGCCTTACCTACTACACTTCTTGCATTAAAACAAATGCACCTCAGACCACCAGTCCCTTTGCGTTCATCATCTGCTCCCTGTCTACTCTTCCCCTTAGTCACGCTGATTTCATTATCTAGTTCCTTACAGGCTTTCGTTACTACCTGCTTACTGTCCACTGACCTCATTTGGTTCCCATCCCCCTGCCACATTAGTTTAAACCCTCCCCAACAGCGTTAGCAAAAGCACCCCCAAGGACATTGGTTCCAGTCCGGCCCAGGTGTAGACCATCCAATTTGTAATAGTCCCACCTCCCCCAGAACCAGTCCCAATGTCCTAAAAATCTGAACCCCTCCCTCCTGCACCATCTCTCAAGTCACGCATTCATCCTGACTATTCTTTCATTTCTACTCTGACTATCACGTGGCACTGGTAGCAATCCTGAGATTACTACCTCTGAGGTCCTACTTTTTAACTTGGCTCCTAACTCCCTAAATTCTGCTTGTAGGACCTCATCCCGTTTTTTACCTATATCATTGGTGCCTATGTGCACAACGACAACTGGCTGTTCACCCTCCCCTTTCAGAATGTTCTGCAGCCGATGTGAGACATCCCTGACCCGTGCACCTGGGAGGCAACATACCATTCGGGAGTCTCGTTGTCGACCACAGTACCGCCTATCTACTCCCCTTACAATCGAATCCCCGATGACTATAGCCCTTCCACTCTTTTTCCCGCCCATCCGAATAGCAGAGCCACACACACACACACATACACACACACACACACCCACACCTTCCAAAGACACCAGCCTCACACCCACCTCTTGCTGCCTCTATATACTTCCAGCTATTCAGCAATGGAGGGGACATCACCTAAACACAGTGCTACATAATCACTGACATTCTGCTCTCTGCCTTGCAGAACAAGTTTGCCCATAACAGGAGCGAGAACCAGAGAACTAGTGGTGGGGCTGGCATAACCTCATCCACTGAGCCCAACAGAGGAGATGGTGCTGCAAATCATTAGAGGCTAGTACATAGTCGGGATCTGCATGTGGTGAGTCTCCGAGTACAAGTAAGCTGCAGCCAAGGAAAAGGATAGTTCATGTGCCAGCTCACTGGAGGACGAAATGGTGACCAACTCCATGACAACACTTGCAGTCCCAAACAGATCAAGCGTCTGGTGGTCGCTGTCTCATCTTCATCACTGCAGCACAGATGGAAGCCAGGCAAAATCTCAGTGCTGCAGTAGAAGCTCAGACTTAGGTCATGGGATCCATGCTTGTTGCCATGCAGACTGAAACTACAGCCATCATGGTTGCAGTTCTCAATGCTCAAAGGGGCATGCAATCTCTAACAGTCCAGCCATCTATCCTCCAACAGATTACTAAGATTGTGGCATGGGAGTGGCAGAGGCACCATGGAGCACGAACCTGCTGTCTTCTTTCAGTATGACAGCATTTGTGCTCCCACAATTGCCACTCCACCAGTGCCCTTGGTGTTGCCTTTCCCCAGCCAGCCCAGATTGCTGCACCATGCTGAAGTGGGACAGTCTGAAGCCAGGCCCTCAAGGCCCAGGATTGCTCAAGGTTGTCCTGCACAGCCGTCTGCAGTCTCCCCCAGTGAAAGTCAGTAGCCTTCCACCAAACAGGCTGTGGCCACTGGGGTAGCACTGCATAGGGGCGCTAGACCAGGCAACGGCACCCGGAAGCTCTACTTGCCACAAAAGGCAGCCATGGACAACCAAATAGGTAAGAGACAACATAAAACTAACAGAAAAAGCAAACAAATGCAAAAAATAGCACAGATCTTGGCGAATGGGAAAGATATCAAGACCAGCAAAGGGTGACCACGCAGATCGTAAGAGCTACAAAAAGGAAGTATGGAAAGAAACTTGTAAGGGATATCAAAATCAACACAAAACAAAGCTTTTACAATTAGGAAAAAGAGTGTGGTCAGAAGCAATGTGGGCCCCTTGAAAACTGATTGTGGTGATACTGTTAATAAAAACAAGGAAATGCTGAATAATTACTTTGCTTCAGTATTTAAGTAGAGGAAGCGGTTAGCATGCTGGAAATCCCAAGGAAACTATGACTGAATCAGGGACAGAAATTCAACAGAATTAACATAAGCAAGATAACAGTAAGTAATGGAGGCATTAATGGCACGAAACAGCAACAAATTCCCAGGAACAGATAGCTTCAGTTCCAGGGTTTTAATGGAAGTTGGTGAGAACACTGCAGATCCTCTAACCATAGCCTTCCAAAATTGTCTCGATTTGGGATCTGTTCCTTTAGATTGGAAAATTGTGCATGTCACTCTGCTATTTAAGAAAGGTGACAGAGGGAAACCCAGGAATTGTGGACCAGTTAGCCTAACATCTGTTGTCAAGAAATTGCTTGAGTCTACAATTAAATATAAGGTAACTGCACAGGTTGAAAATTTTCAGCTGATGAGAAAGTCAGTATAGACTTGTAAAGAGTAGGTGTGTCACGCTTGATTTTGTTGAAGAGGTGACTAAAGTAGTGGACAATGGAATGTCCATGGATTCTATTTATATGGAATTCCAGAAGGCATTTGATAATGTCTCTCATAAGAGATTGTTAGCTGAAGTTGAAGCTCCTGGAATTGAAGGCAAATTATTGACCTGGTTAGGAAATTAGCTGAGCAGGAGACAGAAGGGGGGGGGGGGGGGGGTGGGATGGGGGGCCTGGGGTGTAAAATTGAATGGGAGGTGGGGGGGGTGGGGACGTTCCCAACCCCCTCCCACCCCCATTGCCAATTTATGCAGAATGGTGGCGGTGAGAAACAGCCGCCCGCCCCAGGCCAATCAAGGCCCTTAAGTGGCCAATTAACTGCTACTTAAGGGCCTCCTCCTGCCGCTGTGGGTATTTTACCCTTGGCTGGTGAGCGGCAGAGGCCTCAAAAACCCACCTGATGAAACAAGGCAGCCTTCTTGTGGGGTGGGGGTCCTCCTGATCGGGCATTCTGTGCCCCACGGAGGGCCACCCCCGAAGCACAAACTGCCCCCAACGCACTACACTTCCCCCAACCCCCCCTAACCGACCCCCCTTTGCCGTGCTGGGGCTTGACCAATTGCCCCCAGTGAGGCCCTAAAACTTACCTTAATTCCGGGACCATCCTTCATCTTCTTCTGTTGCCTGGGTATAGTCCCAGCAGCAGCCACTCTCCCAATAGCTCTGGTGGGACTAAGAGCTGCCTGCCTGCTGATTGGTCGGCAACTCCATTAGGTGGGACTTCCTGCCTCAAGGAGGTGGAAGTGCTGCCCAAGTCCATATAAAGGCCCGGGAGCAAAAAATCCCAGTCTGGCTCCCCAGGCTCAGCGGGTGGGGCTCGCCACCGACTTTTTGGCCAGTGGACGGGGGCCTCCTGCCAATGAAAAATTCCAGCCAGAGAGTAGGGATTATGAGCAGGTATTCTATTTGGCAGGATGTGACTCGTGGTGTCCCAAAAGGATCTTTGTTAGGGTCTGAAATACTCACCGATTTATCAATGACCTGGATGATGGAATAGAGAACCACATATCCAAGTTTGCTGATGACACAAAGATAAACATTATTGTAAGCAATATAGATGGAAGCATAAAATTACAGAGATATTGACAGATTAAGTGAATGAGAAAAACTGTGGCAAATGGATTTCAGTGTAGGCAATGTGAGGTCATCCACCTTGGACCTAAAAAGCATAGAACAGGGTACTTTCTAAATGGTGAAAAGGTGGAAACAGTGGAGGTCCAAAGAGCCGTTGTGGTCCAGGTACATGGATCATTGAAATGTCATGAACAGGTACAGAAAATAATCAAAACGGCTAATAGAATGATGGCCTTTCTATCTAGAGGAATAGAATACAAGGGGTAGAGTTCATGCTTCAGCTACACAAAGCCCTGGTCAGAGCACACCTGGAGTACTGTGAACAGTTCTGAGCCCTATACCTTATGTAGGATATATTGACCTTGGAGGGAGTGCAGCGTAGATTTAATAAAATGATATTTGGATTCTAAGGGTTAAGCTACGAGGAGAGATTAAACAAACTAGGGTTGTATTTCCTGGAATTTAGAAGGTTAAGGTGTGATTTGATTGACATTTTCAAGATATTAAGAGGGACAGGGTAAATTGGGAGAAACAGTTTCCACTAACTGGTGAGTCTAGGAATAGGGGGCATAGTCTGTGGGCTGGACTTTGTGGCACTGCGGGGCTCCCAACGCCGGGCTAAAAAGGTCGGGTTCCCCTATCGCGGCCTTTTCAAGCACCGGGGCGGCGCAGTGGTTAGCACCGCAGCCTCACAGTTCCAGTGACCCGGGTACGGTTCCGGGTACTGTCTGTGTGGAATTTGCAAGTTCTCCCTGTGACCGTGTGGGTTTCTGCCGGGTGCTCTGGTTTCCTCCCACAGCCAAAGACTTTCAGGTTGATAGGTAAATTGGCCATTATAAATTACCCCTAGTGTAGGTAGGTGGTAGGAGAATTGAGGGAAGGTGGGGATGTGGTAGGGAATATGGGATTAAATGTAGGCTTAGTATAAATGGGTGGCTGTTGGTCGGCACAAACCCGGTGTGCCTGTTTCAGTGCTGTATCACTCTATGACACCAGCACACCACGCACCCCCCCACCCCGGTGCAATCCTACCTTGTTCTGGAACCTAAGTGCCTGGCACCAGGATCTCCATCTTTTGTGAAAAAAGATGCAAAGTATTCATTAAAAATCATGCACACATCTTCTGCCTCCACACACTAAATATATTTTTGGTCTCTGCTTTCCTTAATTGTTGGCTTGTTGTTTATGTATTCATACAACATTTTTGGTTTTCCTTGATTTCACTTGTCAATATTTTTTCATGCCCTCACTTTGCTTTCCTAATGCCCTTTTCGTCTCACCCCTGCACTTTCTATACTCGTCTAGACTTTCTGCAGCATGACATTAGCTTCCTTTCTTTCCTCTATCCTACTCTACATGCTCTTGGATATCAGGGGAGACTATATTTGGGCGTCCCACCCTTTATCTTACTGGGAACATATTTGTTCTGAACCCTATCTCCTTGAATATCTGCAAATGCTCTGACACAGATTTACCTTCAAATAGCTGTTTACAGTTCACTTTTGCCAAATCACATCTCAGCTTAGTTCTACTAGGGTTGAAAGGGATATGTGAACAGGGTGGATAAGTGTGATTATATTTATTTACTTGTATGGAATGGAAACACTGATGTGGGCTTCTTGAGCCAAATGGCCTGTCTGTGTCCTAATATCTATGTATTAATCCCTCTAAGCTGCGCGGCTGCATGGCAGCCCGAAAGTCCCCATGCAGGCTTTGCACAAATCAGCTCCTTTAATTTACCACACATGCGCCGCCACGCAAAAAATTTAAAGGGGCCATACACTTGACCAAATCAACCATGCACGCCAAAAGAAAATTAGACAGAATGCTGTCCCATCCCATTCTTTCACTTTTTTTATTTATTCGTTTATGGGCGTCCCTGGCTAGGCCAGCATTTATTGCTCATCCCTAATTGCCCTTGAGGAGGTGGTGGTGAGCTGCCTTCTTGAACCGCTGCAATCTATGTGGTGCAGGTACACCCACAGTGCTGTTAGGAAGGGAGTTCCAGGGTTTTAACCCAGCGACAATGAAGGAACAGCGATATAGTTCCAAGTCAGGTTGGTGTGTGGCTTGGAGGAGAATTTGCAGATGGTGGTGTTCCCATGCATATGCTGTCCTTGTCCTTCTAGGTGGTAGAGGTTTGGAAAGTGCTGTCTAAGGAGCCTTGGTGAGCTGCTGCAGTGCATCTTGTAGATGGTACACACTGCCGCCACTGTGCGTCGGTGGTGTTTGTGAGTGAATGTTTGTGAATGGGGTGCCAATCAAGCAAGTTGCTTTGTTCTGGATGGTGTCGAGCTTTTTGAATGTTGTTGGAGCTGCACCCATCCAGGCAAGTGGAGAGTATTCCATCACACTCCTGACTTGTGCCTTGTAGATGGTGGACAGGCTTTGGGGAGGCAGGAGGTGAGTTACTCGACACAGGATTCTTAGCCTCTGATATATTAAATTGCTATGTAATCTGCATTATTTTAACAAAAGAAAAAAAACTTTTCAAGTTTCTCTTCATAATAGGGAGATGATAGCATAGTGGTAATGTCACTGGACTAATAATCTTGACGCCCAGGGGACACGGGTTTAAATCCCACCAAGGCAGCTGGTGGAATTAAAATTCAATTGATTTATGAAAATCTGGAATTAAAAGCTAGTCAGCAATGTTGACCATGAAACTACCATTGATTGTCATAAAAACGCATATGGTTCACTAATGCCTCTTTAGGGAAGGAAATCTTCCGTCCTTACCTAGTCTGGCCTACATGTGACTCCTAACCTTCTGCAACGTGATTGACTCTTAGCTGCCCTCTGAAATGGCCTAGCAAGCTACTCAGTTGTACAAAACTGCTACACAGAAGTTGAAAAGGAATAAAATTGAATAGAACACCCGGCATTGACCTAGGCACTGGAACTGAAAACAGCAAACCCAGCCCAGTCGACCCTGCAAAGTCCTCTTTACTAACATCTGGGGACTTGTGCCAAATTTGGGAGAGCTGTCCCAGAGACTAGTCACGCAACAGCCTGACATAGTCATACTCAGGAAAACATACCTTACATCCAATGTCCTAGACATCACCATCCCTGTGCCAGAGGTTGCGGCACAGTGGTATACAGTCGAGAGGGAGTTGCCCTTGGAGTCTTCAACATTGACTCTGGACACCATGAAGTCTCATGGCATCAGGCCAAACATGAGCAAGGAAACCTTCTGCTGATCACCACTACTGCCCTCCCTCAGCTGATGAATCAGTACTCCTCCATGTTAAACACCATCTAGAAGATGCACTGAGGGTGGTAAGGACACAAAATGTCCTCTGGGTGGGGACCTCAATGTCCATCACCAAAAGCGGCTCGGTCGCACCACCACTGATCAAGTTGAGGTGATGAGAGAAAAACCTACTTGACCTTGTCCTCACCAATCTACCGGTTGCAGATGCATCTGTCCATGATTGTATTGGTAGGAGTGACCACTGCACAATCCTTGTGAAAATGAAGTCCCATCTTCACGCTGAGGGTACCATCCATGTTATGTGGCACTACCATTGTGCTAAATGGGATAGATTCAGAACAAATCTGAGAGCTCAAAACTGGGACATCCATGAGGCGCTGTGGATCCTCAGCAGCAGCATACAATAGACAAAGCTAAGCAATCCCACAACCAACGGCTCAGTTACGAATGGTGAACAATTAAACAACTATTAGGAGGAGGTTGTTCCACAAAAATCCCCATCCTCAATGATGGGGGGGCCCAGCACATCAGTGCAAAAAACAAGGCTGAAGCATTTGCAGCCGTCTTCAGGTAGAAGCGCCGAGTGGATGAGGTCCCCAGCATCACAGATGCCAGTCTTCAGTCAATCCTATTCACTCCACCTAATATTAAGAAACAGCTGAAGGCACTGGACACAGCAAAGGCTATGGGCTGTGACAACATCCCGGCAATAGTACTGAAGACTTGTGCTACAGAACTAGCCACGCCCCTAGCCAAGCAGTTCTAGTATGCTAAAAGCAAAATACAGCAGATGCTGGAAATATGAAATAAAAACATAAAGTGCTGGAAATACTCAGCAGGTCTGGCAGCATCTGATGAAAGGTCACTGACCTGAAACATTAACTCTGTTTCTCTCTCCACAGATGCTGCCAGACCTGCTGAATATTTCCAGCACCGTTTTTATTTTTGTTCCAGTATGGCATTTACCCAACAATGTGGAAAATTTCCAGGTATGTCCTATCCACAAAAAACAGGACAAATCCAATCCGGCCAATTACTGCCACATCAGTCTACTCTCGATCATCAGCAAAGTGATGGAAGGTGTTTTCGACTGTGCTATCAAGTGCCAATTAAACAACAATAATCTACTTACCTATGCTTCGTTTGGGTTCCGCCAGGGCCACCTGGCTCTTGACCACATTACAGCCTTGGTCCAACACTGACAAAAGAATTGAATTCAACAAGTGAGGTGCGAGTGATTGCCCTGGATATCAAGGCAGCATTTGACTGAGCGTGGCATCAAGGCACCCTCGCCAAACTGAAGTCAATGGGAATCAAGGGGAAAACTCTCCACTGGTTGGGGTCATACCTAGCACAAAGGAAAATAGTCTGGAAATCAGCAAGGCAGGGAGTGAGTGGCTGAGGGAAGGCAGCGGCGAGATGGGGAGTGAGTGGCGAGCAGACGGGCGCAGGAGGGAGCGGGATACTGTTGGGGATGGGCTGGAAGCGGTGATTGCAGCCATTGAGGGGATTTGGGTTTAATATGTTTTTTGCGACAAACTGAGCGGCACCATTTTTATTACTGGCAGTTGCTGTGACATCGCAGACAGTGGCATTTCAGTCGATGAGGCTGCATTTGTGCATGTGCCAGTGCTGTGCCACCTAGTGGTTGCATTTTCAGCAAATGAAGCCTTTAAGAAATACTCTGGGCTGAATTTTACCAGCCCCTCGTTGTCAGGGGTCATGGCGGGGGCAAGGGGAACCCATTAAATGCTTGCAGGAGCAGCCCGCCACTCAACGGCAGGGCCTTCATCACATGAAGAAAAATATTTTTACGCAGCAAGTGGTTAATATCAGGAATGCACTGCCTGGGAGGGTGGTGGAAGGTAGATTCAATTGAGGCTTTCTAAAGGGAATTAGATAGGCACATGAGGGGGAAAAATTCCATAGATTTGGGGAAAGGGCTGAACTAACTGGACAGCTCTTGCAGAGAGCAGACAAGGGCCGAATGGCCTCCTTCTGTGCTGGAATCATTCTATGATTCTATATCTACAAATTTCAACATCATCCCTTTCACCCTATATCCAAGTCATCGCTCTGAATGTAAGTGACCCAGACCTCAACCCTATACGATACCAAGCACTCCGAAAAACTGTCCATAACTCCTAAAGGCGGATTTTAACTCAAGGTAGGATTTGGGAGTGTGGAGCCGAAGTAGGTGGTGAACTATCCATACCCTTAGAGCTTGGAGCCCGGTAGATTTTTTTGGGGGGAGGAGGGGTTCAGGCAATCACATGGGAAACATGGAAACAGTCCTTGACAAAATAAATACAGATTTGATGCGGGTGGGTGTTCGTCTGCAATTGGGAAATGGATGAATCCTGAGGCAGGGGATGTCCATGGTAGCCTTGTAAGGCCCGGAGGAACTCTCCTGCGCCTCTTGGCCTCCATGGAACTTGTAAAAAAAAATTTTAAATCATCTTGTCGCCAGAATGTTTGCTGCTGTCAGCTTTCGCTGAAGAGAATGTGGGAACTTAGTCAGGCTTGGAGTTAAAATGGCATTGGGTGTCCCGATGATGTAACTGGAACATGCACTGACAATTTAACAATCCCTGCTGCTGCTGAGGCAGACTGAACTCAGGCCAGAAAAGTGGTGGAGGATGTGGGAGTGTCGAGTATGGCACGAACCACCACCATGTGCCTGTACCACCCCTGCCGCACCATTCCTGCCAGGCGGGCAAAGGTTGAAATTGCCTCTACTCTCTCGTCTCTCAGTTTTAACTAATTTTTAATTCCTTTTTCTTTATTTTCCCCCTAACTCTATATCCCTTTAATCTTCCCTAAAAATCTCCCAGGCTTTCCCTAAAGCCTGTGAACACTAATTTCTCTATTTCCCCCATCAAGTTTGCTGTCCATTTCCACATTCCCTGCTGTTTACTTCTATTTTGTTTTTATCTAAATACGTGGTAATTTCATCATAAATTACAGTCTCTAAAATATATACCATCATAGATATGAAAACAGCGTGAGAGCTTGGAATCCGGGTGACGATTTTAAAGCAGGAGGTTGGTATCGGAAGAATATGAATACTTGCCCTGTGTCTTCATAACAGCTAAAAAAAGTCTCAACAGATTTTCTAAATATGAAATATTGTTCAGCCTATGCATGCCAAACAAGAAAATTAGTAAAAGCTGATGCAGGCACAGAAAATCTGACAGCTCGAAAAACCGTCCTCAAAATATTCCTTATGAAACATGGGCCAGAATTTTACGCCACCCCAGCGAGCCAGATGGTGGTGGAGGGTGGCATAAAATTAAGCAGGAGGCCTTCCCGACCCACTCCCACCTCCGCCCCACTTTACGTGGGCCGGGGAGCAAGAAACGGATTGCCTGATCCAGGCCAATCAAGGCCGGTAAGAGGCCACTTAACGGCCACTTAAGGGCCTTTGCCCGCCTCCACGGGGATTTTAACCGTGGCAAGCGGGCATCCGGGAGACGTGAAAGGCCGCCCTGTGAAAGTTGGCCTCTTGGCGCCCCGGGGGTGGGCCCTGACTAACGGGCACAGTCTCCGAATGAGGGCCGCCCCCGCTTCCCCAACCACCCCCAGGTAAAGGCCTGCTCAGGTCAGGGGAAAAAAACCTGACTCGAACCCAACACGACCACATAGGATCAGAGCCCGACCCGGCCCTAGTCCCTTCAATTTTTCCAGCGCCCGACCCGCCCAAAACCCGACCCCGACCCGACCACTGGAATGTTCCCTTTACCTACCTTGCAACTCCGAATCTGCAGGAAGTTGCAGCATGAGCGTGACGATGTCGTAGAGATGCTCACTCGCTCACTGCGCAGACTCACGTCCCGGACTCCCAGCTCATATATTTTTGAACTTTTCACACTTACCGGCAGAGCAAAATGCAAGACTTGTGTGTGTCCGACCCGGACTTGGCCCGACCCGAGCCCGAAAGCCGGACCTGGAAGAGCGACCCGACCCGAACCCAACACGTCATCGGGTCCCGTCGGGTTCGGGTCGGGTAGCAGGCCTTTACCCCCAGGACCAGGCACACCCGTCTTCCACACACACGACCACCCTTGCCTCGCCGGGGCTCGACAGATCACCTTGGCGACGCAACCCTAACTTACCTGTAGTCCTGGCTCCATGTCCTTGCATGAGCTGCAGTCCCAGCAGTGGCCACTGCTCCAGGTGATGCTGCTGGGACTAAGAGCTCAATGAGGCAGGACTTCCTCCCTCAAGTGGGTGGAAGTCCCTCCTCAGAACAATTAAAGCCCGGGGACCCGTAAAATGCGGGACGGATCCCCAGGCTGGGCGGAAGCGGGTCCACCACCAACGTGTACATCGGTGGCCACCTCTCATCCACCCAACGTAAAATTCAGCCCATGAAGACAAGATGTTGCACTCAAAATGAAGTTGAATTTGGGTAGGTCACAATTTAAGCTCAGTGGTAGCAGTCTTGCCTCTGAATCAAAGGCCATGGAATCAAGCTTAGTACTGGGTTTTATTGAGGAAAATAGCCAAACATACAAAACAAAGTTAAAACAGCAGCTGGTTCAGTTAAGAATCTGCAGCTAGAAGAGCTGCTCTGCCTCGAGACTGCTCGTCCTTCTCCAGCTCCAGTAAAGGCATCAAAAATCTAAGGGCCAACTCACTAAAGCCGTGTATGTAGTTCATTTGTTTCCAGCAGTGTTACTCTCCTTCACTTTGTTTTTTTATTTTGGCTGTCTTGTGACTGTCCCCTCTCCAGCTACTGGTGGGGATTCAATCCACTGTCTGTTCCGCATTTCGAAAATCTTCTTCAGTCTCAGGGTGTTAATGGTTCTTTCGGTTTCAATCGCTGATAATAAAACAAATGTTTCCAGTTACATTTGGATATGTTCTCAGTATTGCCCATCATGCCTGCACTATTATCAGTCACTGGATATAAAGCCATCTACTACAACACACCTCAAATCACCTGAAAAGCAGAACCGGTTGGAGCTGAAATCAAATCCTACATACTCAAAGAAACAATTGCCTCTTTAAAAACGTTTTACAAACACTATGACTTGGTGACACAAATTGTGCCAATGATCAATGACACTGTGGGGCGGCACAGTGGCGCAGTGGTTAGCACCGCAGCCTCACAGCTCCAGGGACCCGGGTTCGATTCCGGGTACTGCCTGTGTGGAGTTTGCAAGTTCTCCCTGTGTCTGCGTGGGTTTTCTCCCGGTGCTCCAGTTTCCTCCCACAAGCCAAAAGACTTGCAGGTTGATAGGTAAATTGGCCATTATAAATTGTCACTAGTATAGGTAGGTGGTAGGGAAATATAGGGACAGGTGGGGATGTTTGGTAGGAATATGGGATTAGTGTAGGATTAGTATAAATGGGTGGTTGATGTTCGGCACAGACTCGGTGGGCCGAAGGGCCTGTTTCAGTGCTGTATCTCTAATCTAATCTAATCACTACCAAGATGTAACTGTGCTCCTTAGGTGACAGGTTATTATCATGTTTTGCTGTTCTCCACTGCTTTAACAGGATAAACAGGCTAGCTACGCCACACTATCAGAATCCTCTTCTCCCAGCTCCCCAATCACCACCGGACCAATGCTCTGGCCTTTTACGAACATGTCAAAGAAAACAGAAATAAAACAGCTCGTCCATCAAGCCTGTCCCATCTTGATGTGTTGTAATCTACACACACCATCAACTCCATCTCCCTCTGTCTTCCAACAGTTAAAATCTCCTGGGAGAGCCAGAAGAAAACTGAAAAAATATGGATTAATAATCTGAAAAAACCTTTGCTCAGTTCCTTATCGACCCTTGAAGGCAATCAAGCAAAGAGACCATAGTGTGTGAAAGAGACCACAGTGACTGATATCACACATCTCAGCAAACCTACCTACCTTCGATAACTCAGGATATCATCCAATTGCAGGAACTCGGCTATCTTCCTTTTGAAAGCTTGTAGCAAATCCACATTCACCACATATACTGGTAACCAATTCAAAGATTGATAACTCTGCAAAAAGATGGCTGTCTTGGCATCTAACCTAACTCAACACTTTAGTAACTTACACTAATGCCCCTTAATCCATCTCTGCCTATTCAACTCAAATAACTTATCTAGATGGACAGAATTTAATCCCTTCATTATTTTAAGACTGCAAACATATCCCCTTAAAATCAACACTTTTCAAAGTAAAAAGCCTGAGTTCTCCAAATCTGTCCTGATAACTAAGGGCCCTTAAACAAGATATCAATCAAGTGATCTTCCTTTGAACCTGTTCCAGAGTCTTGATATCATTCCCTATGCAAGGAGGCCAAAATTGGACACAGTAATCTAGATGCGACGGGACCAAGGCCTTGTACGAAGTCATGATTGTACTTCTAGCTTTATATTTACTTGTCCTAGCTATACATCTTAGGAACCCGATTCATTTTCACAACAACTTCATGACACTGTCATGCACCAATGAGTCATTCAAATGTGTTCTTTTTTTATTCAGCTCTGCCCCAGAAGAATGCTCAGTTTCCAGGTGAAAAGCAGAACACAAAAGGGGTGTGTTGACCATTTACAATTTCCAGGGATTTTCTGGGACATCCTTCAAGGGAATTTAATCCCTTTACCCACATTAGGCACAACCATACAAGTCTGTGTGTCTGTCTATCTGTCTGTGGTGGAGGGGTGCAGGGGTGGGGGGGGGGGGGGGGAGAAACAAGGGGAAGCAACCAGCTCTTCCACCTCATTTAGTGTTATTCCACTGGGCAACCTCCCACTTGGAGGGTTATCCAGAAGAAGTGGCCATAGGCCCTTTGCTCAGCCTTTATCTGAAAAGAGGATCTGAGAGGGGGAAAGCTGCAAGAGATGGAGCCCAGAAGAAAGTGACTACCTTCTTTGGGTCTTGAAATGTTCCAGCAGTTCTTTTTGGACAGCAGTCTGCTAGGTCCACAACCACCAGCCAAAAAGGAGTTCTGCATACAGGTCTGCTCATCAGCACAAGTGAAGCTCACATGCAGTACAAGCCCAAACCCTCAGAAGAATTCTGGCTACATGAGCTAAAATAAAAGAGGGCAACTAGGCAGCTATCTTAAAAGGTTTGGAATAAAAACAAAGAAGTGCTGGAAATACTCAGCAGTCTGGCAGCATCTGTGGAGAGAGAAGCTGAGTTAACGTTTCAGGTCAGAGGCCCTTCTACAGAACTGACAAATATTAGAAATGTAAAAGGTTTTAAGCAAGTAAAGCGGGGTTGGGGCAAGAGATAACAAAGGAGAAGGTGTTGATAGGACAAGGTCACAGAGAATAACTGACCAGAAGGTCATGGAACAACGGCGAACGGTATGTTAATGGTGTGCTGAAAGACAAAGTGTTAGTACAGATAGGGTATGAATAACTGTAAAGCACAAAGCACTCCAAGCACAAACATTAGGGCGGCACAGTGGCGCAGTGGTTAGCACCGCAGCCTCACAGCTCCAGTGACCCAGGTTCAATTCTGGGTACTGCCTGTGTGGAGTTTGCAAGTTCTCCCTGTGTCTGCGTGGGTTTCCTCCGGGTGCTCCGGTTTCCTCCCACATGCCAAAGACTTGCAGGTTGATAGGTAAATTGGCCATTAGCAATTGCCCCTAGTATAGGTAGGTGGTAGGGAAATATAGGGGGACAAGCGGGGATGTGGTAGGAATATGGAATTAGTGTAGGATTAGTATAAATGGGTGGTTGATGGTCGGCACAGACTCGGTGGGCCGAAGGGCCTGTTTCAGTGCTGTATCTCTAAACTAAACATAAAGAAAACACATTAAAGAAACCAAAACAGTGGGTAAGCACAGTGGAAACAAACTAAACAAACTGAAAAACCTAAAATAAAATAACCAAATAAAAAGGAAAAAAAGAATAACTAAGCATAAAAAGTGGGACCCCGTCACGCTCTGATATTTGATTAATTAAAGTTCCCCAATATTACCACTCTATAGTTCTTACACTCTGAGTTCTCTGATTTCCCTTCAGAATTGCTTCTCTCTCTCTCACTATGCGAAGGCCTATAGAATATCCCCACTAGCGCTACCATACCTTTCTTGCTTCTCAGCTCTAACCAACTGGATTCTGTTCCTGCGTCCTCAAGGACACCTCTTTCCAACACTACAATGTCTTTCTAAATCAGTAATGCCACGCCACCTTCCTTTTTCCCCTTCCCTATCTTTTCAGACCACTTTGTATCCTTGAATATTAAGCGCTCAGTCCTCACCATTTTAAAGCCATGTTTCCATTATTGATATTACATCATATTCCCACGTGGCGATACCAACCTTATTCACAACACTTTTTCAGAGCATGACGGGGTCCCCCTTTTTATGCTTAGCTATTTCTTTTTTTCGTTTTCCTTTTTATTTGGTTATTTTATTTTAGGTTCTTCAGTTTGTTTAGTTTGTTTCCACTGTGCTTACCCACTGTTTTGGTTTCTTTAGTGTGTTTTTTTCATGTTTTTGCTTGGAGTGCTTTGTACTTTACAGTCATTCACACCCTCTCTGTACTAACACTTTGTCTTTCAGCATGCCATTAACATACCTTTCGCCTTTGTTCCATGACCTTCTGGTCAGTTATTCTCTGTGACCTTGTCCTATCAACACCTTCTCCTTTGTTATCTCTTGCCCCACCCCCGCTTTAATTGCTTAAAACCTTTTACATTTCTAATATTTGTCAGTTCTGAAGAAGGGTTCTGACCTGAAACGTTAACTCTGCTCCTCTCTGTACAGATGCTGCCAGACCTGCTGAGTATTTCCAGCATTTCCTGTTTTTATTTCAGATTTCCAACATCTGCAGTATTTTGTCTTTATTAAAAGGTTTGGAGCCTGGCTGAAGAGTGATTTGCCTGCACGACCTTTCTGACCACCGCCCCTCCACCTATAGCGGTAGGGAAACTATCACTTGCATGTGGATCAGGTCTGACACTGGATACTCTGGTGGGGTCAGGAGCAGAGGTCACTGATGCCTGTGCCACCACAAAGCCCGGTGAAGGTTTTTCAACCTGATTGCTCCATTGTGTTGAATGTTTATTTATCATTGTTTAGAATAAAGCAGGATCTATGCAAGAAAATCTGGAAGTAATTGGTATTAGAACAGTTACTTTGTGTATATAGATTAATTTCTACCACATCGCATTTAACTGGAAGATTCATTTTCAAAAATTGAAGGGGGATTCAGGGATATTGGATGTGTTTCAGAGTTTAATTGTACAACTCAGAAGGAATTTTATAATTCTAGGAGAATTGGGAGTGGGAACACAGGACATTCACGTAATGGGAGAGGCAACCTAGGGTCTTGGAGTAGTGTACAGGAATGTGACGGTGGTGACAGAGAATGCCATAAAAAAAAAAGTGACCATTTATTCCAAATGTTATTCCCTTTTCTCCTCATTGTTGTGGCACTGAATCACATATTGTAAATATCTCACAGTGGGGGAAATACAGTCTGTGTTAGGGAATTTCCACCGTTCACTGAAGCATAAACATTAGCTGTTGCACAACTACATTTAAAACAAGTTAAAGATTTAACAGTTTAAAAGCAAGTACAAAACCAGGGAAAAGGGTAAACAACTAAAGCAAGGTCTGTGATAGAGCGGAAGGCAGGTGTGATTAAAATGACAAAGGGCATTTTAAAGGATTGAAGCTAAGGCCTTGGCTAAAGACTGATTGTTCGGGGTCAGAGAGTGGCAGGTCAGAGGAGATACTGAAAACTCGACAAAGTGTGAGATTGGAAGGAGGATTGGGATCAGAGGAAAGTAAAAGGAATAAGGATCCAGAAGGATACTGGGTACTAAGATTTCTCCCTTGACATCTGAAAGGAAGAACAACATTTTTTGTTAAAGCATTGGATGAAGCAAACGATATAATGGAACGGCAGACCAGAACAACTCTTAAGTAGAGGGAATTGATGCTGCTGAAGAAAGTTCTCGAAAGCGTTAATGGCATTGCCTGGAGTTGAGTGTGGATCTCAGAAATTCCTTATCTAATTACCCATCATCACACTCACAAATGTTGGCTTGGATTATCAGGATCATAGTTACAATTATGAAGAGAGTAATTTATTTTAACTAAATGTATTTAATTAAATTTAATTGAGGGGTATAGAATTATGAAGAGCCATGATCGAGTGGATAGAAGGATCTATTTTCCTTAGCAGAGAGGTCAATAACCAGGGGGCATTGATTTAAAAGGATTGATAGAAGAATTAGAGAGGATTTGAGGAGAAATCTTTTAACCCAGAGAATGGTGTGGGCATGGAGCTCGCTGCCTAGGGCATAAATCCTCACTGCATTTTAAAAATACGTGGATATGGACTTGAAGTTCCGTCAGCTACAGGGTTACGGACCAAGAGGTGGAACGTGGAATTAGGCTAGGTAGCTCTTTTTTAGTTGACACAGACATGATGGGCCGAATGGCCACCATCTGTGCTGTAAGTTTTCTATGTTTCTAAATGAAGAGTGCTTGAAGTTCCATCTTTCACATGAGATATTAACCTAAGATTCAACCCACCCAGTCAGATGAACAGTAATACTTCCATGGTACTACTTGAAAGGGAGTAGGGAATTTTCCCAGGGTCCTGGTCAACGTTCCTCTCTCACCTAATACCACCAAAAACAAAGACTTGACTGAAGTATTAAAAAGAAATGGAGAACACTGAACAAATTATTCCAGAGGGGGCATGCACATTTGTTATGTAAGCATATGGAAGATGATGGTGGCATAGTGGTAATGTCACTGAACTACTAATCTAGAGGCCCAGGCTAATGCCCATGGGACATGGGTTCAAATCCCACCACAGCAGCTGATGGAAGTTAAATTCAATTAATAAAAAAAATGCAATTAATTTTTAAAAATCTGGAATTGAAAGCTAGTTTTATGACACCATTACTGAAACTATCAATTGGCATAAAAACCCATCTGGTTCACTAAAGTCCTGTAGGAAAGGTCTGGCTTAAATGTGACTCCAGACCAATAGCAATGTGAATGACTCTTAACTGCCCTCTGAATGGTCTAGCAAGCCACTCAGTTGTCAAGGACAATTGGGGATGGGCAAAAATGCTGGCCTGCCAGCAACAACACCCACGTTACATGAAAAAATAAAAAAATATAGCTCTAGGTAAGACATCAGAGGATCATTGAATAATTGTTGGTGTTTGCAGAGGGTACACACGTTCCTCAAATGTTCAAAAGGGAGACAGTCAGATTCCTGCAGGCTGATATCACTGCATATAAAATGTACTCGCAAGAAAGTCATTACAGTATAGAAATAGGGCATTTGACCAGCTTTCTGCAGAGCAATCCAGTCTTTTCCATTCTCCGGCTCCATCCCCTTAGCCCTGTAAGTTTATTTCCCTCAAATTCCCATCCAATTTCCTTTTGAAATCATTGATCATCTCCCCTTCCACCACCCTTGTTGGCAGCAAGTTCCACGTCATTACCACTCACTGTGTAAAGTTTTTCCTCACATCCCCCTGCATCTCTTGCCCAAAACCTTAAATCTGTGTTCCCTAGTCTTGTACCATCAGCTAATGGGAACAACTTTTCTTTGTCTACCTTATCTAAGCCGATCATAATCTTTTCCAACTCTATCAAATCTCCCTTCAATCTCCTTTGCTCCAAGGCGAACAACCCCAATTTCTCCAACCTAACCTTGTAGCTATAATCCCTCAGTTTGGTTTCAGCAGCAAATTTTGAAATTTTGCTCTGTATTCCAATATCCAAGTCATTTATACATACTAGAAAAAGCAGTGGTCCCAGCACTGAACTTTAGGGAACACCACTGACTACCATCCTCGAGTCTGAAAAACAACTACTTACCACGACGTGCTGCTTACTGTCCCTTAAGCCAATTTTTTAATCCAAGCTGACACTGACCCATCTATTCCATAAGCATTGATTTTGCTAACTAGCCTTTATGTGGTACTTTGTCAAACGCTTTCGTAAAATCCATATTGACAACATCCAATGCATTCCTTTCATCAACTTTCTCTGCTACTTCTTCAGAATATTCAATTAGATTAGTCAAGCACGATTGGTCTTTTACAAATCCGTGCTGGCTCTCCTTAATTAACTAAAAGCTCTCCAAATGCCTGTTCATTTTTTTCCCTGATTATCGTTTCTAAAATCTTACCCATCACTGATGTTAAACTAACTGGCCTGTAGTTACTAGGAATGCCCTTACACCTTTTCTGGCACCTCACTCATATCTAATAAATTTAGAAGAGTATGACAAGCCCTTCTGCTATCTCCACCCCCACTTCCTTTAACAACCTGGGATAAATGCCATTTAGACCAGGCAACTTATCCAGTCTAAGCATAGCTAGCCTTCCCAGTACATCCTGCCTATCAATTTTCATGCCCACCAATCTCGCTTCAACCGATATTTTGTCAGCATCCTATTCCTTAATAAACACTTATACAAAGTACTCATTAAGTATTCTAGCCTTGCCCAGCACTTCTAAGCATATATCACCCTCTTTGTTCATAATAAGCCGCATCCCACCCATTACTACCCAGTTACTATTTACATGCTGGTAGGAGATTTTTGGGTTCCCTTTTATGTTGACTGCCATTCTATTCTCATATTCTCTCTTTACCAGTCATACTTTCCACTTCACCTCCCCTGTCAACTTATTGTATTTGGCCTGGTTCTCACTTGAAGAATTCACCTGACATGCATCATACATCCTTTTTTTTGTTTCATCATATTCTCTATCTCCATCACCATTCATGGAACCCTGTCTTTGCTTCCCCTACTTTTCATCCTTCTTGGAATGTACCTAGCCTGTACATGAAACATCTCCTCCTTAAAGATTACCTATTGCTCCGTAACAGTTTTTCCTGTCAATCTTTGGTTCCATTTTACCCTGGCTAGATCCCTTTGCATCCCATTGAAATTAGCCCTCTTCCAATTTCGAAGTTCTACTTTAGATTGTTCCTTTCTCTTCTCTATTACTAATCTAAATCTTATAATATGATGATCACTCTTACTCAAGTGCTCCCCCACAGACACTTGGTCCACTTGGCCCACCTCATTCCCCAGCACCAGATCCAGAAATGCCTCCTTCCTAGTTGGACCATACTGGTCAAGGAAGTTCTCCTGAGTATATTGCAGAAATTCCTCCCCTTCCTTACCCTTTACTATAACATTATCCCAATGGCTATTTGATTAATTAAAGTTCCCCAATATTACCACTCTATAGTTCTTACACATCTCTGATTTCCCTTCAGATTTGCTCCTCTCTCTCGCTATGCGAAGGCCTATAGAATATCCCCACTAGTGCCACCATACCTTTCTTGCTTCTCAGCTCTAACCAACAGGATTCTGTTCTTGTGTCCTCAAGGACACCTCTTTCCAACACTACAATGTCTTTCTAAATCAGTAATGCCACGCCACCTCCCTTCCTTCCTTCCCTATCTTTTCAGAACACTTTGTATCCTTGAATATTAAGCGCTCAGTCCTCACCATTTTTAAGCCATGTTTCCACGTGGCGATACCAACCTTATTCACAACACTTTTTGTGTTTACATACGTGCATTCTAAACCCATCTTTGTATTCCTATTCCTGCTCCTGTCTAATATGATACAACCTCCTTCTGTAGTACTCTCCACCACTCTCACTCCTTTATGCACCCTTTTCCTCTTCAACTTCTATAAGCTGGTGCCCATCCCCCACCGATTTAATTTAACCCTCCCCAGTCACACTAGTGAACCTCCCTGCGAGGACACTGGTCCCAATCCTGTTGAAGCGCAACCAGTCCCTTTTGAATAGGTGCCTCCTGCCCCAGAGCGGTCCCAATGCCCCACAAATCTGAACCATGCCTCAAGCCACTTATTGATTCACTCCATCTTCCTATTTCTACTCCTGCTAGCACGCAGCACTTGGAGTAATCCAGAGACCATTGAGGGCCTACTTTTTAAACCTTCTCCCAACTCCTGAAAATCTGATCATAGGACCTCAATGCCTGCCCTCTCTATATCAATGTTATGCAATGTACTGTACTTCGTAGTCATGGTTATCTCCTGAAACTCATTCTCAACCAACTTCAGGAGTCCGAGCGGAATTTCCCAGAAATAATTTTTTCCTGAAATGCCCTAGATTTTTTTATATCTGTTATTTTTCCTCTCCCAGGAGATTTCATGGCTGATGGGGTTGGGGAATATTTGGTACTGTGTGGCCGAGTCATAACAGGACTTGATGGACCAGTTAGTCTTTTTCTGCCTGTCTTTTTCTATTTGAGGATCCGGAGGTGGCAGGAGGACTCGCCCCTCCTTTTTTGGCAAATGATCCGTGCAGCTGACTAGCAATGTGTTATCTTTGCCAGTAAACCAGCAGTTGAATATTGAGGACAGCAGGAATCAAGCCTGGGAAGTGGATCTCAAGTACTATCTGGAGGCCCAAGAGACAGCGAACTGGTATGCCCATGCCTGCCCAGATCCAGTTGGGGGTGGTGGGGAGGCCTGTGAATTGGAGACAGGATGCATGATGGCTCCAGTCATCATTGGAGATCTGACAGCATGTGAAGTAGCAAACCAACAGCAGCACACACTTGTATAATTAAAGAGGAGAGAAAATAAACCAGGCAAGGTCATCAACCCCCAACAGAACCACTGGTTAGGCTGCACAAAAATTTCTGACCACTGGAATCATAGAATAGTACAGAACAGAGGAGGTCATTCCGCCTATCGAGTCTATGCCAGTTCTCTTGAAGAGCAATCCAGTTAGTCCCCTACCCCCACTCTTTCCCCATGTCCCTGCAATATTATCTCCTTCAAGTAATTATTCAAATCCCTTTTGCTGACTATTACTTAGAAGTTGATAAGTCACCAGGAGCTAAAGGCCTGCTACCCGACCCAAACCCGACGACATGTAACAGGTTTGGGTCGGGTCGGGCCGGACACACATGGTAAGGGCTCTGCTGGTAAGTATTAAAATTTTTTAAAAAACTTACCTGAGCTGGAAGTCCGGGACGTCAAGCAGGGAAACGGAGTCTGCGCAGTGAGCGAGTGAGGCCTCTATGACGTCATCACGCACATGCTGCAGCTTCCTGGAGGTTCCGAGTCGGAAGGTAAGTAAAGTTAAGGTCGGGTTGGGTCAGGTTCGAGCTCGGGTCGGGTCGGGTTGGGCATGGGGCAAAATTGGAGGCACTCGGGCTGGGCCAGGCTCGGGTCCACTGTGGTTCGGTCGGGTTCGGGTCGGGTTCTTTTCCCCCAATCTGAGCAGGCCTTTAGCAAAAGCGGATCAGATGCACGTGAGGAAAGCAAGGGTGGAAATTGCAGAGGCAAGGGCCATAATCTTTCAATCCTCCTTAGATACATTGGTGGTGCCAGAGGACTGTAGAATTGCAAATGTTAGACCCTTATTCAAAAAGAAGGATAAGGATAACCCAGGAACTACAGGCCAGTCAGTTGTACCTCAGGAAAGCTTTTAGAAACGATAAACTGGGACAAAATTAACAGTCGCTTGGACAAATGTAGATTAATTAAGGAGAGCCAGCATGGATTTGTGAATGCAAATCATGTTTAACTAATTTGATTGACTTTATCGATGAAATAACAGATAACAGAGAGGGCTGATGAGGTTTACATGGACTTCCAAAAGGCATTTGATGAAGTGCCATATTACAGGCTTGTCAGCAAAGCTGAAGCCCATGGATTACAAGGGACAGTGGCAGCATGGATATAAAGTTGGCTGAGTGACAGGAAACAGTAGTGGTGAACAGTTGATTCTTGGACTGGAAGAAGGTATATGGTCAGGTCGGTATTAGGACCACTGCTTTTCTTTATATTAATGACCTAGGCTTGGGTGTGCAAGGCACAGTTTCAAAATTTGCAGATGACACAAAACTTGGAAGTATTGTGAATTGAGAGCAGGATAGTGATAGACTTTAAGAGAACATAGGCTGGTGACGGAACGGGCAGATGAAAGTTAATGAGGAAAAGTGTGAAGGAAAGAATGAGGAAAGGCAATATACAATAAAGGATACAAATCTAAAAGGGGTGCAGGAGCAGAGGGACCTGTGGAGTATATGTGCACAAATCATTGAAGGTGGCAGGGCAGATTGTATTTATTAATTGTATTTATTAATGTATTTATATATGTATTTATTAATATCAGGAACAATCCAGAAGAGTTCTGTAACTTACTTTGCAAAGGAATCCTGGGCTTTTCCACCTTTTCCACATGTCTGAGTGAGCAATTATTAAACAATTTTATCTCGGTTAGGAATTTTGATTCTTCCATCCTGGCCTTTTGTGCATCTTTCAATGCCTTTGTCGTCATTGCCAAATTCCAGGGATTCTGACTACAAGAAAATTGTACAGTCTAAATTGTTTTCAGATATTAATCCAGCTACATGCAGCATCAGCTAATATTCAAGTGAGACGTCAAAAATGGATTTTATTATTTACAGAATTACAAGCAAAGGGGAAAAACAAATAGGTAGAACAGGAAGAATAAAATGATAAACTCAATGTTAAACTGCTGATGCATGCAGGCTGAATTCTATTTAAAATGGGGCAGGATAGCGGCAAAGAATGATAGAAAATTTACCAGTGAGGCCTGCTACTGCAACACTACTTTCCCACAGTCCCCTCTTCTCACCATTGCCAGGACCACCACTAGCTGCTCATCCATGCCCGTAATGCAAATGGTGGTGGTGATGGTATGGAGGTGGGGGGGGGGGGGGGGGGTGGGAAACGAGATCCCTGGCAGGTTTCCCTATCACCCATTATACCACCACTCCACGGGGCTACCTTGGGTGGAAGGCAGTTGGGGCTTGAAGTACTGGGTTGGGTGATGTAGTGGTTGTTACTAGACAAGTAATCCAGAGAATGCAAATTGAAATCCCACCACTGCAATTTGAGAATCTGAATTCAATTTTTTAAAATCAGGAAAGTAAAAGCTGGCATCAGTAAATGGGTGATGGTACTGTGGTACTGTAAAATGTCATAGAAAATCAGCTGCTTCACTAATGTCCTCTAGGTAATGAAAGCTGTCGCCTTTACCCGGTCTGGTCTCTATGTTGCTCCTGTCCCAAAGTGATTGCCTCTTAGCTTCCCTCTGAAGGGGCCGAGCAAGTTGCTCAGTTGTATTGAAGTGCTCAGTACTGTCTGCCAGCATTTCCTCTAAATTTCCTTTGTTTTGCACAGCTTATTCAATGCATGGCACCTTTAAGTTTTTTTGCACAGCTGCAAGAATTTTTTTAAAAAGCCCCAAGGACTGCAGCAGTTCAAGAAGGCAGCTCACCGCCACCTTCTCAAGGGCAATTAGGGATGGGTAATAAATGCTGGCCTAGCCAGCAATGCCCACATCCCAATGAACAAGTAAAAAGAAAGGCAGCATTAACAGCCCTGAGGTCCCCTCCATAGAGGCACAGGGCTTTGTACTGGCTTCAGCTCCCACCACCTGGCTGCACTTACTCTGCCAATATGCCAATCTTCTGGCACCTCTGCCCCTCTAAATGCCACGCTATGGTAGACTCTCACTTGGTGTCAAGGATCACTTGACAAAAACTGGATGAACTTTGATCCATGAAGCCAGGTCAAAGATAGGGTTGTCAACTACCCTGGATTGTCCAGGAGTCCCCTGGAATAAAGAATTGATTCACAGAGACTTCCATGAGAAACCTGGGAGAAATAAAGTCAAGCTCGGCTGGCGGCTGCTGCAGTTTATTTTTTCCCCATTTCCTTTCTGACTCTGGGCAGCTGCTCCCTCAGCCAACTTGTGTGTATACATGACACTCTGCTCAAAGAATAGAGCAGTTTTAGCAGCATAGGGCATTGTGGGTATCCGGTACCACCATTATGGCCTTGCTGTTTTTGGTGTTAGAAATCACTCTAGCTGCAATCTCAAAAGCACAAGTAGCATAGAAATGGCCACTTTCATCAGGAGTAGCAGTGTAGGAATTCACGATCGCATCCTCTTTCAGGTCCATACACAGATCAGAAAGTATTTGCTTGATGACCCAAGGGGCCCTATTTTCAGACAGATGGGTTCCAAGATATGCAATTACTGTTGATTTGTTGAATTCCTACACAGAATCATAACGACACAGAAAAAGGCCATGTGGCCCATCGAATCCATGCCAGCTCTCTGTGGAGAATTCCAATCAGTCCCATTCCCCTGCTCTATCCCCATAGCTCTGCAAGTTTATTTCTCTCAAGTGCCTATCTAATTTCCTTTTGAAATCTTTCATCGTCTCTGTTTCCACCACTAGCAAGTTCCAGGTCATTACCACTGCGTAAAAAAGTTCTTTTTCACATACCCCCTGCATTGCTCGCCCAAAGCCTTAAATCTGTGTCACCTTGTACCTTATCTAAACCTGTCATAATCTTATACAAACAACTCTATCGCTCCTCAATCTCCTTTGCACCAAGGAGAACAACCTCAGCTTCTCCAACCTAAATTTGTAGCTAAAATCCCCTATCTCTGGAACTCTTCTGGTAAATCTCCTCTGCACCCTTTCAAGGGCCCTGATATCCTTCCTAAAGTGCAATAGAGTCATATAGTCATAGAGTTATACAGCACAGAAACAGGCCCATCGGCCCACCGTGTCCGCGCCGGCCATCAAGCCTATCTATTCTAATCCCATTTTCCAACACTTGGCCCGTAGCCTTGTGTACTATAGCATTTCAAGTGCTCATCTAAATACTTCTTAATTTTTTGAGGGTTTCTGCCTCTACCACCCCTTCAGGCAGTGTGTTCCAGATTCCAACCACCCTCTGGGTGAAATTTTTTTCCTCAAATCCCCTCTAAACCTCCTGCACCTGACCTTAAATCTATGCCCCCTGGTCATTGACACCTCCGCGAAGGGAAAAAGTTTCTTCCGATCTACACCCCTCATAATTCTGTATACCTCAATCAGGTCCCCCCTCAGCCTTCTCTGCTCTAAGGAGAACAACCCTAGCTTATCCAGTCTCTGTTCATAGCTGAAATGCTCCAACCCAGGCAACATCCTGGTGAATCTCCTCTGCACCCTCTCCAGAGCAATCCTTCCTGTAGTGTGGCGACCAGAACTGTACATAGTTCTCCAGCGGTGCCCAAACTAGTGTTTTATATAGCTCCATCATAACCTCCCAGCTCTTACGTTATATGCCTCGGCTATTAAAGGCAAGTATCCCATATGCCTTTCTAACCAACTTATCTACCTGTACTGCTGCCTTCAGTGATCTATGGACAAGAACACCAAGGTCCCTCTGACCCTCTGTACTTTCTAGGGTCCCTACCATCCATTGTATATTCCCTTGCCTTGTTAGTCCTCCCAAAATGCATCACCTCACACTTCACAGGATTGAATTCCATTTACCACTGCTCTTAAATCGTCCAGTAATCTAAGGCTATCCTCCTCACTATTTACAACACCAATTTTCATGTCATCTGCGAACTTACGACCAGAACTGGATGCAGTACTCCAGTTGCTCTATACTTTACTAGCTCCAGGTCTGCTCTCGGCTTCTTTTTAGTTTGCCCATTACTAGGGTGTTCAGTTGGATGTGGAAAGAAACACTACCTGTACTCACAGCACAGTCAAACTTCTCTCTGACTGACAACCGGGAGGGACATTAGAGTCGATTCTAATGGCCAAGAGGAGGTGGGTTTTGGTGCCTGTAACAAGTTAAATCCCCTAACAGTGACGTCTAGTCGGGATTCCAACATCATCCTGCCATCTTCTAAGTTTCACCGGGGCAGGATTGAAGGCAAGCAGGGAGTTGTCAGGTAATTAATTGTCATATGCAAATAGGTAATTAACTGCTATTTGAACCAACCATTCTGGTATTAACAGCTACTGCACCCATTTCCCAAGCTGTCAGCAGGTTCAACCAGATGAATGTGTAACGGGGATTGTTTCTTCAGTGAAATGACAGGCTGGGAAGCAAACCTTCAGCAAACCTGAAGAGCTCCAGTCATGGTCAGGTGAGAGGCTCTGCACTCCTCCCAGAGAGTGTTGTCAGTGCATGATAGGTGATTGCCAACTTCTTGGAAGTCAGTTCACCTGTCCAGCACTTTACTCACCTTGATGAAGAACAAGAGGTGCGGCAACATCAACACCAACAGCAGCACAGCTGCCTTCTCCTCAGTTACCTGCCACTCCCCAGGGCTGAGGGAAATGACACAGAGATCCTGTTCCAAGGAGGTGAGACCCCCCCAACACATGAGGTCTACAGGCAGAGGGAATCAACTTTCTCAACACGCCTGAACACCAGTACCGCTGGAGACCTCATGCTTTCATGACAATTTTTTGCTGATATCTGCAGCCTCCTGGAACAGACCTCCTTCCTAGTGGGCCAGCTGGGCTAACATTGCCAGTGGCTGTCACTTGGAGGGCCACCCCTGCACCCCCCGAGGATCTGGCAGCAGTGCCACAAGAAGTCGAATTACCTCACACAGGTGGTCACCATCAGTGAATGCATCTTCACATGACATCCCCTACCCACTACATCACCAACCTCTCTCACTGCTCAATGCACCATAGCTTCATCACTCAACCAGCTGCAATCCCTGGCACTCAGGACTCACACCTAACATCTAGATACTCCACCTCACCATCACACCCTTACCAATGCTGCCAGCCTCACACCCACCTCTCACTGCCTACATGTACCCCCAGCTATTCAGCTGTGGCAGGCATATCACTCAAACACAGTGCTACATAATCATTAAAATTCCACTCTCTCTCTCATGCTGGACAAGGTGGTGCACAATAGAAGGGAGCAGAGCAGAACCGGCGAGGGACAAGGGCACCTGCATCTCCAAAGCCCTATAGAGGACATGGCTCTCAGCATCATGGGACCGGCTATGACAAGCCCTGTGGCATCAGACGCCGCTGAGATGGTGGCATCTCCCTGTCTTATGGCCCTGCTATCTGGCATGACAAACAAGCTGAAGATGGTGTGACAATGGTCCTCTTGCTTCCCATCCCACTCTCCTTCCCTCACACCAACCTTCCCCTCCTGGGTTCCTGCTTTCAGGCACCTAAGAACTGCTGCCTACCCAGCCACAGAAGCCCTAGCAGCAGGAAAGAGAGCAACAGCACAGCACTACTAAAGAGACCCTGTCACTTGATCTGACACTCACAGCCACCAGCTCTGATATTGGCACTGCATGTACCTTGGAGGTGAGTACAGAGTTGGGATCTGCACATGATGAATTATCCAGGCACGAATTCATGTGTCAGCTCAAGTGAAAGCGAGATTGCAGATGAGTACTGTTGCAGAGGACTCAGATGAGGACCTCAATTGGGTGGCATACAGGAATGTGCTGAATTGGCCACACAGCGAGATTCTGGGCACACTGGCTGGTCTGCCAGACAGCCTCCCGTCACTGATGAGGAGCTTGGAAGAGTCCAACTCCTAATTGGCAGAGGGAATAGCACAGAGGTTGCCCTCTCCGCAGCCTCTGCTCCATCTCCCTTTCATCAGGCAGAATAAGGGGCACCGCCAGGGCCACCCCCTAGCTGCTGCAGCCTTCATGCAGACAGGTTACATACATACTGCCCTGCCACCCCCCCCCCCACCCACTCTCCCCATGAGGATGTGGCAACACACTCTGGCCATTTCAAGAACTTATCACAACACCTCCAAAACACACCACTTTGCAACAGAAAAACTTCAAAAAAAATTATTTTACCTGCAATTAGGGTGTTTAGCCATTCATGCAGGGCCCATCTTGCAGCTTCATGCTTATTTTTTCGAGTGAACAACAAATTTGTTGCCTGTACATTTGTTGCCCAAATTTGGCATCCTGGCATCACATCAGCCAGTTGGGCTGTGCGACTTCAAGGTAGCACCAAATCAACATCTTTCGGCGCACGCAGGGGCACATCTGCATGCACCCTTATCCTCAAAGAATGCCATGAGGGCTATGCAGGAAGTGGCTGGCAGCCCAGGCCACACATGAAAAGTGGTGCAAGGCTTCCTAACTGGTGCAATGATCCAAAACAGTAGATACAAACTGTTCCATAATTTGAACCTGAAGTCTCCCAAATCAAATTTAAGCAAGTGATGGAAGACCCCATCAGAGGGTAAACTTGGACTTCTTCAACTTATTACTGACCACAGTAAAACTGTAATGCTGTGAAGTTGAGAAATTTTCCAAGTACTCCAGTGTTTCACTCATTACAGAAGTAATTGCTTCCATGTCCTATTTTTCCTCAATAACCAGTATAAATTAGTTGAATTGGTCTGGTCAAGGACAACTCTTTTTTTTTCATGATATATTTATTTATTCTACCTTATGTATTTTTCATGCCATTTATTACTTACAATTTGAAATGATCAGATATACAAAGGGCACCTTTTGTCCGAGATGGCTGCAAACAAAGTGCATAATCCATTGTGTGACTGCAGTGCTGATTCTGACTCGAATTGCAGCCAGATAATGCTTGTTTCTGACTTTCTTCAGCCACTTGCTTTTAAAAGATATTAAAAACAAAGATGAGAAACTCTGCATCTCAACACTTCTATTGTTAAATATCAGAAGACTTATTGATTAAAGAACAATGAAAGTCAACATTTCAGAGAACCACAGAAAAAGTACAGCACATGGTCCATAGCCCCACAGGTTGCAGCACTTCAGGTGCATGTCCAGGTACCTCTTAAAAGAATTAAGGGTTTCTGCCTCCACCACCATTCCTGGCAGCGAATTCCAGACACCCACCACCCTCTGGGTGAAAAAGTTTCTCCTCATGTCCCCTCTAATCCTTCTACCAATCACCTTAAATCTGTGTCCCCTGGGAACTGACCTCCCCACCAGGAGAAACGGGTCCTTCCTGTCTACTCTATCTAGGCCCCTCATAATTATGTACATCTCAATCAAGTCACCCCTCAGCCTCCTCAGTTTCAGGGAAAAAAACCCTAGCCTATCCAATCTTTCCTCATAGCTGCAACTTTCAAGCCCTGGCAACATTCTTGTAAATCTCCTCTGTACTCTCTCCAGAGCAATTATGTCCTTTCTGTAATGTGGTGACCAGAACTGTATGCAATACTCCAGCTGTGGCCGAACCAGCGTTTTATACAGTTCCAGCACCACATCCCTACTTTTGTATTCTATACCTCAGCCAATAAAGGAAAGCAATTTATATGCTTTCTTCTACACTATCTACCAGTCCTGCCACCTTCAGGAAGCTGTGGACATGCACTCCAAGGTCTCTCATTTCTTCAACTCCTCTCAATATCCTCCCGTTTATTGTGTATTCCCTTGCTTTATTTGCCCTCCCCAAATGCATTACCTCACACTTCTCTGGATTGAATTCCATTTGTCACTTTTCCGCCCACTCAACCAAACCATTGATATCATTCTGGAGTCTACAGCTATCCTCCTCACTATTAACTACATGGCCATTTTTTGTGTAACCAGCAAATTTCCCAATTATGCCTCCCACATTTAAGTCCAAATCATTAATATATACCACAAACAGCAAGGGACCAACACTGAGACCTGTGAAACGCCACTGGAAATCACTTTCCATTCGCAAAAACATTCGTCGACTACAACCCTTTGTTTCCTGAAACTGAGCCGATTCTGGACAAACCTGCCACCTTCCCCTGTATCCCATGGACTTTTATTTTACTGACCAGTCTGTCATGTGGGACTTTGTCAAATGCCTTACTAAAATCCATGTAAACCACATCCACTGCATTACCCTCATCAATCCTCCTTGTTACTTCCTCAAAAAGCTCAATTAAGTTAGTAAGACATGACCTTCCCCTAACAAATCCATGCTGACTATCCCTGATTAATCTGTGCCTTTCTAAGTGACAGTTTATCCTATTCCTCAGAATAGATTCTAACAATTTACCCACCACCGAGGTCAGACTGACCGGCCTATAATTACCTGGTTTATCCCTCGCACCCTTTTTAAACAATGGTACAAGTGCGCAGACCTCCAATCGTCTGATACCTCGCCTGTATCTACTGAGGATTTGAAGATGATCCTCAGCACATCTGCTATTTCCTCCCTGGCTTCCTTTAACAACCTGGGATACAATCCATTCAGTCCTGCCGATTTATCTACTTTCAGGGATGTAAGACCCTCCAGTACTTCCTCTCTCATTATGATTATCATATCTAATATTCCACACTGCTCCTCGTTAACTACAATGTCTGCAACAACCCTCTCCTTTGTGAAGACAGAGACAAAAAAACTCATTAAGAACCCTGCCCACATCTTCTGCATCCACACATAAGTTCCCTTGTACATCTCTGATAGGCCCTACCCTTTCCTTAGTTATTCTCTTGCTCTTAATGTACTGATAAAACATCTTCGGGTTTTCCTTGATTTTACCTGCCAATAATTATTTATGCCCTCTCTTTGCTTTTCTAATTTCCTTTCTTACTTCACCCCTGCAGTTTCTAAACTCCTCTAGGCTTTCTAAAGTATTAAGATATTTGTGATCATCATTTGCTTTAACTTACCCTGTAAGTTTTTAGATAACCAAGGGGCTCTAGATTTGGCAGTATCACCCTTAATCTTTGAGGGGACATGCCTACACTGTGCCCGTAGTATCTCACTCTTGAATGCTTCCCACTGGTTTGCCACTGATTTTCCTTCAAGTAGCTGTATCCCGTCCACTTTTGCCAGGTCACCTCTCAGTTTCGTAAAATTTGCCTTCCCCAATTTAGAACCTTTTCTCCTGTTTTATCTTTGTCATTTTCCATGATTATGCTAAAACTATTATGATCACTATTTCCAAAATGACCACCCGCTGTTACTACATCCACTTGCCCAGCTTCATTACCGAAGACTAAATCTAGAATTGCACCCCCTCTCATTGGGCTTGTTACATGCTTGCTAAAAAAGAGTTCTCTTGAACACAGTTCAAGAACTTTGTCCCCTCTGTGTCCTTCACACTGTTTGTATCAGAGTTTCAGGTCGATAACCTTTGTTTCTCTCTCCACAGATGCTGCCTTACCTGCAGAGTATGTCCAACATTTCTGTTTTTGTTTCAGATATCCAGTATCCGCAGCTAATTTGCATTGGTTAAAGGCAAATTGTACTTGATTGAGTTTTTTGATGAGGTAACATAGAGGGTTGATGAGGGCAATGTGGTTAGTGAGGTGTGCATGGACTTCCAAAAGATGTCTGATAATAGGCTTCTCAGCAATGTTGAAGCCCATGGAATAAAACAGACAATTGGATGAATCACAGGGAACAGAGAGTAGCGGTGAATGGCAGTTTTTCAGACCGGAAGAAAGTATATAATGGGGTTCCCCAGGGGTCAGTACTAGGACCACTGCTTTTCTTGATAGATTAATGGCCTAGACTTGGGTGTACAGGCCACAATTTCAAAATGTGCAGATGACGTATAACTTGGAAGTATTGTGAACTGTGAGGAGGATAGTGATAGTATTCCAGCAAACATTGCTGGTGGAATGGGAGGACAGGTTGCTGATGGAATTTAATGCAAAGTAGTGTGAAGTGATACGTTTTGGTAGGAAGAATGAGGAAAAGCAATATAAAATCAAGGGTCTAGCTCTAAAGGGGATGCAGCAGCAGAGGGACTTGGGGTATATGTGCACAAATCGTTGAAGTTGGCAGTAGTTAAAAAGGTATATGGTGTGCTTGGCTTTAGGAAGTTATGAAGAACATTTATTAAACATTGATTCAGCCTCAATTGTGTCCAATTCTGGGCAGCACACTTTAGGAAGGCTTAAAAGTGGGTGCAGAAAAGATTCACGAGAATGGTTCCAGGGATGAGGAACTTCAGTCACGTGGATAGATTGGAGAAACTGGGGCTGTTCTCCTCGGAGAAGAGAAGATCAAGAGGAGATTTGATAGAGGTGTTGGAAATCATGAGGGTCGAGACAGAATAGATAGGGAAAAACTGTTCCTGTTGGCAGAAAGGTCGAGAACCAGAGGATACTGATATAAGGTGACTGGCAAAAGAAGCAATGGCGACATGAGGAAAAACTTTTTTACGCAGCGAGTTGATAGCAAGTGGAATGCAATGCCTGAGAGTGTGCTGGAGGCAGATTGAATGGTTGCTTTGAAAGAGAATTGGATAAATACCTGAAAAGAAAAAAAAAATTGCTGGGCTATGGGGAAAGGGTGGTGGAGTGGAACTAGCAGAGTGACTCTTGTAGAGAAGCGGCAGACATGATGGGCTTAATTGCCTCCTGGGCTGTGACCATGCTATGATTCCAAGAGCAGAGGTATTGTGGTTGGGGAATATGGGGAAGGGTGTGTGGTTGGTGGTTGAGGTTCACAAGACATTATGTGGATAAGGCCATAACATGGGATTTTAAGGCAATAAAGGGTACAGTACAGTTCACTAAGAGGCTGCCAGCTAGAACAGAATACAAATGCTAAGAATTGCCCATAATTTGTGGTCAGGGGCGAAGTGACAGATCGCTGCCAGCCTCCACGAAAGCTGTGCTGAGAGATCTAGCGAACTCTGTGGTGAGAATTTTGCCTCTCCTAACGTCCAATTCATTGTAGCGTTGTTTAATGTGGATTCCCAGCATCCAGCTGCAGTGATGTTATCAAGCTGTCTAAGCATCCAATCACAGTTAAAAATATTCACAGCCAGCCAACAAGAAAATGAAAAGCACGATAATCGATCCCTTTTTTTAAATGTTTCTACAGGGAGTAAAATAAAGATTGAGTCATACTCATGGGGTTAAGGTCGAAGCTGAAATATCAAACTTTTTAAAAAATCTAGTAAATTATCAGAAATTTAGCAACATTTCAGTATTTTTTTCAGGGCCAGATCCATTGTTCAGATCACTGTTAGAAACTCAGTTACATCTCATTAAACAAAGCTTAACTTTGTGTGGGGTTTCTGGAAGCTGCAGTCAATTTTGACCCAGCAACAGTGAAGCAGCGCAGATTTATTCCAAGTCAAGATGCTATGTGACTTGGAGAGGAACTTGCAGGTGGTAGTGTATGTATCTGCTGCCCTTATTGTGCTAGGTGGTAGAGGCCACATGCTTGAAAAGTGTTGTTGCAGAAAGCGTGGCGAATTACTGCAGTGCATCTTGTAGATTAGGGTTGTCAAAATGCGGCCTGCAGGCCAGAATCCAGCCCACCGAAGGTTTCCATCCGGCCCACCAAGGATGAGAAATTTCTGCTGAAATCCGGCATTGGCTTCTTCCAACCCGCCAAAACCCTTTGTGAATCAGGAATGCGGAAGAGACCAGAATCAGAGGAGTGCAAAGACCTCGGAGGGTTTTGGGATAAAGGAGGTTACAGAGAAAGGGACAGGCAAGGCCATGGAAAGATAAAGCTTCTAAAATTGAGATGTTGTCAGATCGGGAACCAGATCAGCAAGCACTTGGATAATGGTTGCATGAGACTTGGATCAAATCAAGATACAAACAGCAGAGCTTTGGATGCACTCAAGTTTATGCAGGGTGGAAAATGGGAGGCCGGAAAAGGAGGACATTGGAATAATTAAGTATAGAGGCACCAATGGCATGGAGGAGGGTTTCAGCAGCAGATGAGCTGAGGAGTGATCAGAATCAGATGATGTTACGAAGATGAATGTTAGACTCATCTTTGTCATGGAGCGGATAAGTGATCCAAAGCTTATCTGAGGCTCCAATATGTGTGCGCTGATCATACTGTCTTGTCATCCAAAGAGAAACGTAACACCATTGGCAAGGATGTGGAGATATGGAGAAACAGAGGACTTCATTTCCTTTAAATCTTGGGATTTGTCAAAAGTCAATGAAAACAAGACAATGATTCTAACATCTGTCCGTGTGGTAAATGCCCTGGCAAACACAAGATCAGATGGAAATGATTAACACAAAATGCAAATTAGTCAACAGAAAATCCTACACTGAATCACAATGATTTCAGCAAGCTGCAAATGCAAACAGCTTTACAACCCAGGGCAACGGAGATACTGTTGGGATGCATGTAATCAGTATGACTAATATAATTTCTGACGTGGTTTAGCAGTTCAGCTTCATTCAAAGAAAAGCTACTTTTGAGCAGAAAAATTACTCATACTTTGTATTCCCATGGAAAATGTCCATTTCCAAACATAAGAAAGGCCAAATAAATGAAATATAAACAGAAAGTGCTGGAAATACTCAGCAGGTCTGGCAGCATCTGTGCAGAGAGAAGCAGAGTTAATGTTTCAGGTCTGTGACCTAAAGCCTGGCTTGGGTATAAAATCAAAACCCAAGCCGGGCCTGACCCGACCACAGCCAACCCGAACCCAACCCGAGCCCTTTAATTTTATTTTGCACCCGACCCGACACGAATCTCCTTCATGTGTTCCGGCAGCAGGCTATTCCTGCAGCTGGAGATGTGGGGAATCATGGGTAAGCCTGATCCCATGACTTCCCGGAAGCAGTGTCCAGCCCGACCTGACCCGAGCCCGAATGCTGGACTCAGAATTTCAACCCGACCCGAACCCAACACATGTAGTCGGGTTCGGGTCGGGTAGCCAGGCTTTACTGTGACCTTTCAATAGAACTGTTAAAGGTTCTGATGAACGGTCGATGCACTGTGTTATGTTATGGAAGTTGAACTTATAAAAGACAATAGTTTAACATCAGCTGGAGTACTGCATCCAGTTCTGGGTGCCACACTTTAGGAAAGATGTGAGGGCATTGGAGAGAGTACAGAAAAGATTCATGAGAATGATTTCAGCGATGAGGAATTTCAGTTATGAAGACAGACTGGAGAAGTTAGGACTATTTTCCTTGAAGAGAAGGCTGAGAGGTGATTTGATAGAGGTATTCAAAATCATGAGGGGTCTGGACAGAGTAGATAGAAACTGTTCCCACTTGTAAAAGGATCAAGAACACGAAGGCACAGATTTAAAGTATTTAGTAAGAGAAGCAAAGGTGATATGAGGAAAAACTTTTTCACGCAGCAAGTGGTTAGGGTCTGGAATGCACTGCCCGAGAGTGTGGTGGAGGCAGGTTCAATTGAAGCATTCAAGAGAAGGCGGGGGAATGGAATTGAGTGAATTGCTCTTTTGGAGAGCCGGTGCAGACACAATGGGCCGAATGATCGCCTTCTGCACTGTAACAATTCTGTGATTCTTCTGTGCTTCTGTTTTTATTTCAGATTTCCAGCAGACGCAGTGTTTTGATTTTATCGCTTCTCGGCCTTTTGGCTAAGATCAAGTGTAGTATCTGTTCTTATCAGTACTTACTTGGTGGAGAAGAAAGCATGATCAGTGGCTTTTGATCCTGGGTCGGCTTTGAGTGAAATGGCTATAAACAAACTTCGAGCTTCAGGCCAGGGAGTGCGGAACACCACTCGGGCGGTGGTGAAGGACAAGGAAGGAGATGCACCGGTCGATCGCACCTTCTTCATCAAGAAAATCCTCATCGATTGCTGTGGATTTCAAGCTACAGACATCTTCTGCCTGCAGTATTTTCCCAGCAGTGGATACTTCGACGTGACGTTCCGGAACGTGGCGGGATGCATCAAGTTCCTGAAGGTGTTCAAGGAGAAAGGGGACCGGGCGCCACTGTCGATCCTCACAGCGGAGCCGCTCTTCACGCTTCCGTCACAACGTGACCGGGTGATGACGATTCACCTCTACAACCCCCATGTTCCGGTGGTGGATGGACTCACCATTCGCGCCAGGTACGTCGAGGTGGCCGGCAGCAGCACTGATGTCAAGGACCCCTTTGGGATTTGGACCGGCAAGCGGCAGGTCGAGGTGACCTTGAAGGTCGATGCCAACAGAGGCATCATCCATCCTCCCTCCAGCTTCGCTATCGGGGGAAGTCGAGGCTTCTTAGTCTACGCTGGGCAGCCAGAGTTTGTTGCACCTGTGGCAAATCTGGTCACGTGGCAGCTAACTGCAGCATGGTTGTTTGCAAGAACTGCAAGGAGGAAGGCCATCAGGCCAAGGACTGTAAGCAGAGCAAGTGTTGCAACTTGTGCGGTGGGGCAGGCCACTTCTACAAAACCTGCCCCAAACGCTGCCTCAGTTATGCTCAGGCAGCAAGGTCCAAGGAAAGGCCGGGAGAAGGTTCGACGAAGGCGTCTGGTGCTGGAAAGGAGACAAGCAACCTTCTCCGCAGCGAGGATAGTATCCCTGAGAAGGAGAAGAAAGGGGAGGTAGCCGAGACCAGCGACCCAGCACCTACCCTGCGCCCGGAAACCCCTCCTCCACAGACAATGGAGGAGGAGGCAGCAGATGGACAAACAGGTCAGCGGCAAGTGGTACAAAGGAGAACCACAAAGAAAAGACCTCCAAAAGCGGAACAGACCACCACCCAAACCAGTGGCAAGAGGAGGTTACCGTCTGAGACAGACTACAGCAGCTCCTCTTGACTGGACGGGGAAGTGCTGGAACGACGGCCCCTTCAAAAGAGGCGGCAGAACTCAAAAGAGCTGGAAGATAAAACCCCCCAGCCCCCAGGCACTAGAAGCTGTGATGGGCCCGGCGTGCCCCAACCCCAAAGTGCCACACCTAACGACATGGCCAGCGCACCTCAGCTCCGGGAAACCGGGAGCAGTGATGTTTTCGAGGAGAAACAGAGGGGAACAGCAGAAGACAACCCAATCCTTGCTGCCTACAAGACCCCCCCTATGTCATCCCAGCGGAACGACCCCTACATGAAAAACCAGGAGGGGTTTCTGAGCCCAACAAATGTGAAACAGCTTGCGCACACTATGGGTATGCAGGAACATCCCGAAGGACTGGGACTAGCAAGGACAATTGGTATGGGAAGCAACAACTAACTTTAAAAAAATGGGTATAAGGATTGCTTCCATTAATGTGCATAGCATTAAATCCACTACGCGATGAGTTTCAACTTTGGATTACCTCGCTAAGTCAAAGCCGACCTACTGTTTCTGCAGGAGTGTGGAATACCACACCTCAGCACCTACAGGCAGTGGTTGCGATGGTGGTCCCAGGGGCCATCAATCTGGTCAGGAGGTAATGATTGCTGTTCCTCTGGCCTGGGTATTCTGCTGCGGGGAGGTAACTTCACCATCTCCGAAGTTAAGGAGGTGGTGGGCGGTCGCCTCCTCATAGCAGATGTAATGTACAACAACGCTCCGCTCCGGTTGATCAACGTGTATGCCCCAGTACAACGCAGCGAGCGGCTGACCGTCTTCCAGCTGCTCCAACTGCTGCTGGCGACATCCAGGCCGGTCATCCTAGGCAGTGACTTCAACTGCATCATCGATGCAGCTGGACGATCCGGCAGAGACGACAGCAAACTGGACGCCACGTCCAGATTCCTAATAGAAACAGTTAAAGATGCCAAACTGCATGACGTCTTCAGCAAACCTGCAGATGGAGCGCAGCGTAGATACACATAGTCAAGATCGGACGGGTCTGCCCGTTCCAGGATTGACTTCCTGTTTGTGTCCCGTGCTGTGACGGTCAGATCCACCGACATTAAGCCGGTGTTCTTCTCCGACCACTGCCTCTTACTGGCCGACTGTCACTTACAGGACGACCAGCGGGTTGGCAGAGGGACATGGAAGCTCAATGCTACACTGCTAACCCCAGAGAACGTAGAGGAACTCAAAAGGGATTACAAAGGTTGGAGGACCGTGAAACCCCTCTTTGAGTCTCCAGTTCACTGGTGGGAGGCGATCAAGGAGAACATCAAGAGGTTCTTTATCCTCAAAGGTGTTCAGAGGGCGAGAGAGAGACAGAGGGAAATGTCCCAACTCCAGAAAAGTATGCAAAATCTGCTCCGGCTGCAGTCGATGGGGGTCGAGGTCAAGGAGGATCTCCAAGAAGTGAAGAGCCAGCAGGCCTCACTCTTTGCCACAGAGGCCTCCAAGATCATCTTCCAGTCCAGAGTCAGCTCCATCGAGCAGGATGAGACGTGCTCGCGTTACTTCTTCCAAAAGGTACACAGAGAGAGCTCTGTGATCAGCAGCCTGAAGGAAGAGGATGGCTTGGTAACGTCTTCACAGTCCGACATACTAAGGATCAGCAAATCCTTTTATGCTGGGCTGTACGACGCGAAGCCCACAGACAGAAGAGCCTCCCAGTCCTTCATGTCATCTATCACAGAGGTCTTAGATGACAGCACGAGGGAGAGACTGGACAAGCCGCTAACGAGCTGACATAGGCCGTCGAGTCCTTCGAGACGAGTAAAAATCCCAGAAGCGCCGGCTTACCGGTTGAGTTGTATTCGGCCCTGTGGGACTGGGTCGGCCCAGACCTGCTGGAAGTATACGAGGGTATGCTCCTGGCCGGCAGCATGTCAGAATCCATGAGGAAAGGCATCATCGCCCTCATCTACAAGCGGAAGGGGGAGAGGGCAGAAATCAGAAATTGGCGGCCCATCTCACTGCTTAATGTTGACTACAAGATTCTGTCCAAAGTCATAGCCAGTTGAGTCAAGCCTGCTCCGGAGTTGGTGATCCACCCCGATCAGACCTGTACTGTACCCGGCAGGAAGATCTCTGATAGTCTCGCGCTACTCAGGGATACGATCGCCTACGTACGGGACAGGAGGGTGGACGCCTGCCTCATCAGCCTGGACCAGGAGAAGGTCTTTAACAGGATATCACACACCTACATGATGGACGTGCTTTCCAAAATGGGGTTTGGGGAGGGAATCTGCAATTGGATCAAACTGCTCTACACAAACATCAGTAGCACAGTCTCAATCAATGGGTGGGAATCGGAAAGTTTCCCGATCCAATCTGGAGTCAGACAGGGCTGTCCTCTCTCCCCTGTCTTGTTTGTTTGCTGTATTGAACCCTTTGCTGAGTCTATTAGGAAAGATGCGAACATAAGAGGGGTGACAATCCCAGGCAGTGGAGGCACTCAGGTTAAAACCTCCCTGTACATGAACGACGTCGCCGTCTTCTGCTTGGATCCGCTGTCCTTGCGCAGACTGATGAGCATCTGCGACCAGTTCGAACTGGCCTCGGGAGCCAAAGTTGGCCTCGCTCTTGCTGTGGTTATGTTCTTTGGGAACTGGGCTGACCGATCCTTTGTCCCCTTCACCGTCAGGTCAGACTACCTGAAGGTGTTGGGGATATGGTTCGGAAGGGCCGGGGCGTGCACCAAAACCTGGGAGGAGCGAGTAGCCAGGGTACAACACAAGCTGAGCATGTGGGAGCAGCGATCTCTCTCCATTGTGGGTAAGAACCTGGTCATCTGGTGCGAGGCACTCATGTTGTTGCTGTACGTGGTGCAGGTCTGGCCCATACCTCACTCCTGCGCTGTGGCGGTCACCCGAGCCATTTTCCGCTTCATCTAGGGATCCAAAATGGACCGGGTGCGGAGGGACACGATGTTCAAACCTCTGGATAAGGGCAGGAAAAATGTACCCAACGTGGCCCTAATCCTGATGACCACCTTTGTGTGCGGCTGCATCAAGCTGTGTGTAGACCTCCAGTACGCAAACTCCAAGTGTCACTACATGCTGAGGTTCTATCTGTCTCCGGTGCTGCGAAGGATGGGCCTAGTCACATTGCCGCGGAACACTCCATCCAGTTGGACCGTGCCATACCACCTATCCTTCGTGGAGCAGTTTCTGCAGAAAAACACCTTTGACCACCGATCCATCAGGCAGTGGTCTGCACGAAACGTCCTCAAGGCCCTCCGGGAAAAGGAGATGGTGGATCCTGTCGGATGGTTCCCCGAGCAGACCGCCAAAGTTATTTGGCGGAATGCCTCATCACCAGAACTTTCAAGCAAGCACCAAGATGTAGCTTGGCTGGTGGTGAGAAGAGCCCTCCCTGTCAGATCCTTCCTGCACGCCCGAAGTCTCACCCCCTCCGCACAGTGCCCTCGAGGTGGCTGTGGACGGTTGCCCACCTCCTTCTGGAATGTGTCTTTGCAAAGCAGATGTGGAAAGAGATGCAGTAGTTTTTGTCGCGGTTCATCCCAAGCAGCTCTGTAACACAGGAGTCTGTGCTCTACGGGCTGTTCCCAGGGACGCACACTGAGACAAACATCAACTGCTGCTGGAGGACTAACAATTCGGTGAAAGAAGCCCTTTGGTCTGCCTGAAACTTGCTGGTCTTCCAGCACAAAGAGTTGTCCACCACCGAATGTTGCAGACTGGCACATTCCAAGGTCCTGGACTACGTGCTGAGGGACGCACTAAAGCTTGGGGCAGCCGCAGCAAAGGCTCAATGGGGAAAGACCACAGTGCAAGGTCCTCCCACCAAGCTGAACCGAGGGGCTGGATCCATGGGAAACCCCTCGAACTGTATCGGGAAAATTTTGTGTGCTGTAAAATGTAAAAATGTATCTGGCATGACAATGAAATGGAAGGGTTGTGAGGCACTCATGATTGTATTGAAGGGAACGGACCTCCTTTGCACTGTTTGTAATTTTTGACTTGGTGCTGTTTGAAGCTGTTTGGTAATGTAGTGTTTTTTTTTACAGATTTTTATGAATAAAGTATATTTTGGAAATTAAAAAAAGATCAAAATAAATTAAGTTTGTTTTTAACCCCTATGAACTGATCATGGTTGCCTCCACACGGGCGATGTACAAGAGACCAAATCCCACCCTATTGCTATTGGAGCCAAAGTGCGACTCTCCAGCGGCACCAGCATTAACCCCTAGCGGAATAACAATGACACAACTGGTTTAGACATTATTCCATTTTGAGTAGAAAGTTATTTAATCACCAGAGAAGTCAATGGCTTCTTTCATGTAACTTTGGACGGTAGCTCTACCTTATCCCGGTGTCGGATTGGTCTGATCTGATCCCCGCTCTCCACACCAGCTCCTGTCGGCGCCGCTCACACTCGGATCTCCTCTCTCAGCATGAACATGTCTCTCGGCCTTCTCACTGACCTGTTCAACACGCCCCGGCGCCGCTGGAAAATGGAAAAGTTTTTGTTCCTGTATTTAAGCAACTTGAGAAGTGTCTGTAACATTTTCCAGGACCGACCTGTTTTGTGCGCACAGGGTAACAAGTGAGCAGGTATCAGCTGGTGAGGTATCTGAGGCTGGCAGTCAGCTTCTGGTCACCATAACTGGCCTCAAATACCAAAGCAGACGCAATAAACCCGTGTCTGTGACGTTTAGGGGGCAGCTGTTGCTAAATTTTGTGTTAAATAAAAAGCACGTATAATCCGTGGATATACTGTGTGCAAGTCTTTCACTTCAGATAGAGGTTCAGTGAGTGCACTGGAAGGTTCTGCTGGTATTTATTTTTAGGGTTCATTGTAATCACAGCTCCAGTACAAACCCAGAAAATGAGGAAATACTCAGGTCAGCCAACAACTGTGGAGAGAGAGAGAGAGAGAGAGAGTTAATGTTTCAGGTCAATAATCTCTCTTCAGAACTCTGCACAGATGCTGCCTGACCTGCTGAGCATTTGCAGCATTGTCTGTTTGTATTTCAGATTTCCAGTATCTGCAGTTTAGTTTTAGCATTGGTTTTCAAATACAAAAGGTTGAAAAGCACCTGAGCCTCTGCTCATAACCTAAATCTGGTAGACTCTGAGCTCGTGTAGTCTTTTCAGGCCATTCCAAAGCAGGCAATCGTTTACTTTTCACACACAAAAACAAGAAATGCTGGATTCACTCAGCAGGTCTGGCAGCATCTGTGGAAAGAGAAGCAGAGTTAACGTTTCGGGTCAGTGACCCTTCTTCGGTCACTGACCCGAAACGTTAACTCTGCTTCTCTTTCCACAGATGCTGCCAGACCTGCTGAGTGAATCCAGCATTTCTTGTTTTTGTTTCAGATTTCCAGCATCCGCAGTATTTTGCTTTTATTTTAATCGTTTACTTTTGAAGTGTTAATCACTGTTTATTTAGTGGCAGCCAGTTGCACAAAGCCAAGTCCCACAAACAAGCAATGGCCACATAATCAGCTTTTACAGTTGGTTACCCAGAATTTACAACACAGAATCAGGCTATTCGGCCCAATTGGTCTATGCTGCTGTTTATACTCCACACAAGCCTCCTCCCATCCTACTTTAACTAACCCTATTGACATCCTTCTATTCCTTTCACTCTCATGTATGTATCTAGCTTCCCCTTAAATGCATCTATGTTATTTGCTTCAACTATTTCATTTGGCAACAAATTCCACATTCTCATCATTGTGAGAAAAGAAGTTTCTCCTGAATTCCTTATTGGATTTATTAGTGACTATCTTATGTTTATGGCCCCTAGTTTTGGTCTCACTCACAAGTGGAAATAACTTTATCTGTATGCCTTATTATTCTGTGTTGTAATAAATATTCAGCAGCATAAATATATAAAGTGTTACTACCAGTTGAGAAAGGTCAGGGGTTCCCTCTCAGCCTTTGCCTGGTTTAACTGTAACAGAGTTTAATTTTAAAAACACTGTTTTTAGCTTCTCCACCCCCCACCCCCAGGTAAATCCTTGTTCACTGCTCTCCAATTGTAAGGCAAAGAAAACAACCAGAAAGGTGGAAGTTTATTAACCTTAAACTCTAATTCAGTTAATGACTACGAATACGTGATGTGACCACGCTAGCATGCATGCGTGATAAACATACATGCAGATAGAGACAGAAAAGTAGAAAGAATAAAGGGGAAAAGTTTGAGGCAATAGCTGGGATTTATTTATGGTCCTTTGAGTTTGATGCAAAGTCTTTGATTGCCAGTAAGTCTTGCTGTTTTGTTGGGGCCCAGTGCACGCTTTAAAACTTGCTTCGATTTCGGAGTCTTTTCTCTCTTGAGGTTTAAGTGACCTCTGTGGATCCAGTGATTCGTGAGAGAGAGAGCTAGCCAGGAGAGAGGCTCTCTTCTTCCGAGTTCAGTTGCAATCTGACCCAAACTGTCCTGTGAGCAGTTCAAACAAAAATTTGGGCCAGCAGGTTAAGTCATGTGACTAGCTGTTTTAACAAACTTCTGCATTTGTGGATTCTCCATCTTAGCGGATTGCTGGCTTTCAGTGTCTGGTGATCAAAATCCATTTGCGTTAATTGGATCAGGGAGCTGTTCTATTGTGTCCAGACACTGCCTCTTAGTATGCAAATGTTTTCCAGCCACTGCTGATCACTTTAAACAAGTCATCTCTTCCTTCCAGCAACAGTTTAAAATTAATGTTCATATGATGAAATTAATATGCCTCATTCGTGGCAGGTAGTGTCTTCATGACCAAAGAAATAGAGATCTGGGCAATGCTTTGGATTAGCACACAGCCCTTATATTTGGGTCCCAGATTGATGACATCAAAGTCTACTCTCTCTGATGGCTGTAAATGGGTTGAGGGATAAAAATTAGCCAGGACACCAAGGGAACTCACCTTTCCTTCAAATAATCTTTCACGTTCACCTAAATAGGCGGACAGGACATAGTTTGAAGACTCGTCACAGCACACCCTCAGTACTGCAATGAAATCCTAACCCGGATTATATGGTAACTTTGGATAGCTTTAGTCCAAAGTGTTTTCGGAAAACTATCTATCTATTTTGCACTAATACCCTGCATTGGCTTGAAACCTGATCAAAAACACAAAGGCCACAAAATTGGACAGGGTCTGAAAACAAGCAGAGGGATCGCATTGTGGGATTACCTGAACCCATTGCTTCTAATGCAGGCAGCGTGCAAACTTAGTGCTGCCTGCTCATTTAAATGACTGTAATATGCAGCCAGCACTAAGCGCACTTTTGAGTGCCTGCATGCCTAAACAGGGGGTGCAAAATCGTCAGAAGCTAGCCTGTACTTCTTACAGTGGAGGTGCACTGTAGCTGGAGCAGGTGCTAGAAGTCATTTTACAACAAATTCTGATCTGGCAGAGGCAGAAGAATGGCACAACATGGCAGAGAGTGGGTTCCAAGATTTTCCAATGCTGCATGGGTGGCCTTGGTGCAGGAGATGCAGAGGAGGAGAGTTGTGATCTGTCCAGAGGGGGCTAGGAGGCCCTCCAGTAGGAGCAGATAGATTGACGGTCAATGCTAGGAGTCTAGCCCCAAGGACCCACAGTGCTGCCAGCAGTTTAATGATCTCACACAAGTGGTCAAAGTCAGTGAATGTATTTTCAAATGCCATATCCCACCATCTGCAACACTAGCCTCACACACTTCTCAATGCACCTCCCAACAATCTCTATCAATCACAACTCAAACCTAACATTCATAGTCTCACATCACCCTCACACACTTAACACTACTGCAAGCCTCACACCCACATCTCAGCTTGCTCACACTCCCAGCTGTGCAGCCATGATATCACCCAAACACACTGTCCCACACTCCCGGACACACTTCCCTCTCTCTTGCAGGACAAAGTGGAATATAACTAGAGGCAGCAGCACCTAACTGGCATAGCCGCATATTCTCATCCCGAAGGAGGAGACGGTGCAACACCATTGGAGCAGCCATGGCTGAGGCCTTGGTCAGTGGTAGTCTGAAACCATCAAAGATGATGGTATCCTCACACCTAGTCCTTCTTCTCACATCTCACTTCCCCTTCATCCCACAATCTCTTCTGATTTGCAAGCTGCAGATGATGTCAGCATGCATCTTTTGCTTCCCCCCATCCCCCACGTCACCAAAGCACTCCCCTTGTGCATTTCTCCTTTCAGGTCCCCAAGAACTGCAGCCTGGCCAGTCAATGGTGCAAGACTGTGAACACAGTGATGAATAAACACCATCACTCACTCTCACTCGCACAGCCACCAGCTCAGATGCTGACACTACATATCCTTTAAAGGGCAGCTTAGAGATGGGCTCTGCATGTGGTGAGACACTAGGCAAAAGTGCGCTGCAGCTAGGGCAGAGGACAATGGTAGCAGAGATGCCAGCACATTGCAGGACAAGGTCGCATACGTGTGCTGCTGCAGAGGACTCAGATGAAGGCTTCAGTGATGCGGCCTACAGAAGAAGGCTGATAGTATACACAATGAAATGCTTGGTAAATTGACATGCCTGCCAGAAAGGTTCCAGTCAATGCCAAGGAACATGGAGGAGTCCAGCATCAATTTGGTACAATGTTTTGCTCAGAGCTTGCAGTCTATCCTTTCCAGTGTTGAAATGGTGGTCAACTCCTTTTGCACACTTGTAGACCCAATCATGATGCAGCATTTGATAGCCAATGTCTCCTTTCCATTGCAGCACAAGCAGAAACCACCCAATGTCTGGATGCTGCAGTGGAAGCTCAGACTGAATCATGCAAGTTCAGCTTGCTGCCATATAGGTTCAGACTTGTCCCATGCAATCTCAGTTGCTGCCATAACTGTGGCTACCGCTGTTCAAAAGGGCCTTACAGATTACTAGGGTTGCTGAGGAACTGTCCCAGATGTGTAGCAGTGGCTCTGCAAATCCACTCGCAGGATGACAGCAATCGTCCTCATACCACTGCCATTCCACTAGTGTCCTTGCTGTTGCCCCTCAGCCAACCAGCCCAGACTGCTGCCACTCAAAAGTCAACCACCTTCAATTTCATTGAATGGCGGAACAGGCTCAAGAGCCTAATTGGCCTACTTATGTTTCATCAGCCATGCTGCAGCCACTAGGGTAATACTGCATAGGAGCACTAAGGTAGGTAAAGGCACAAGAAGACAGGCACTAAGGGAATGCACAAGGGTGATTAATTGGCATTTGCATGTAAGATGGCATAGTTTGATTAATAAATTTGGTTTGGAATATTCATTTTTGCACTATGGCCATGCAAAAGCTGTGATAGTAACAGAGAGAAGGGAAGTTGTGGAACTGTTGGTGAATTGGAGTTGCATTCTCTGCTACTGCAATCAGATGAGCCAATCACCAATAGCATGGCAAGAAAGGAGCTATGTTGATTACCTCCTCCCTTCCATAACCTCTCCTCTTCCTCAGCTGGTCACCATATAGTTGGTGGCAAGGGCTATGCCCTTGTGATAGCGAGGTTATGTACCAAGCAGCAGAGTGCCACAAATTTTGACAGGCGCTCTGATGAGTATTGCAGGACTCCTCCAGAGTGGTCCAGGCAGTGGAAGAGTTGTTTAAGCACTCCAAAGTCTGCTATCATATTTCCAAATCCAAAATGGCACAGTGGGCTGCCACAGAATGAAGGCATCATGACTGCTGCCAAGATGCCAGGCATCAACCTGCATGATACACTGCATAACGTCACATACCAGCTGGACATTCAGGTTGCAGTATAGCTGAGTTGATGTGCAATGTCTGCAAAGGAATGTAGGTGCAATCGAGGGCACCCTGCACCATGGGGAGCCTACAGTCCTCAAAAAGCCACATGCTCACTCCACCTAAAATCTATTCAGCTCTCTTGGAATTCAGAGCCTCAGTGACCTCCCATATGCCACAGTGGATAGCAAACTGAGAGATGTTGCAAATATCGCCTGCTCCAGCCTGGAAGGAGACCAATGCATAAAAGCTCATTAAAATGATCACCTTCGCTGCCACTGGAAATACCATCCTCCTGCTGCTTTGAGGCTGCAAAGGGTGGCAGATTTCAGTGAGGCTGTCCTTAGTGAAGCAGAGATATCTGGCACGCTGTTCTGAGCTGAGGTTCAGGTAGAAGAATTGCTATCTGAACATCCTGGGCAGATATGGCTTCCTGCCGAGAGCCCTTCTCTTCCTCCTCCTCTTCCCTCTTCCAGTCCCTTGTCCTGCTCTGCGTCACCTCTGCTTATTTTCCCTTTCATGCTGAACTCCAAGGGCAATACTGACAATTGAACCCATATCTGGGCACAAATGCTTTGTGCAGAATCCTTGAACTCAGGACTTTAGCAACTTTAAACATTTCTGGAAACGACCTCACATTTACATAATCACTGCAACAGCCAACAGAAATCAATCAACTAACCTGAAAGTAGTTGATGATCTCTTTAAATAGTGCTGGTAGGGTCCTTCCTACTGCTGAACATATGTTCAGCTTTACATGATTAAAGGAGGGTGTTAGCTGGAACATTAAGCTCCAGCAACAAATCAGCTGACATCATAATCTGCCTATTGTGCATACTTCCGGAGGACTTCCTGCGCTTATGCTAATGCCCTCAACAAATGGCATCTGGCAGGGTTAGCATCAGAAGTGAGGGCACATGGCCCAGATGCCAGTTTGGAGGCAAAACGGCAGTCGTAACACCAGAAAATGGGTGCTAAGGAGCCGAATTTCATAGCCCAAGAATTTATAGCCAAATACTTTTAAAATCCATACCAAGGGGCAAAAGTATTTTCCAAGTCAGGCAAAAAATAGAAGCAAACAAAAATGTTGAACATTAAGAATCTACCTTTGTTCATGTTAGATTATATTTACCTTATGTTCACTTCATCTCATCAGCAATGGTTCAGTGGTAGAATTCTTTGAGTTAAAAGATTATGGGTTTAAGTCCCACTCCCAAGACTTCAGCACATAATCTAAGCTGACACTTATATGCAGTGCTAAGGGACTGCCACAGGTGTTGCCTTTCAGATGAGATGTTAAACTGAAGACACATCTGCCCTCTCAGACGGATGCAAAAGATCCCATGGCATGTTTCATGGAAGAGCAGGGAAATTCTCCAGGTGTGTACTGGTGAATGTTTCGCCCTCAACCAAAATCACCTAAAAAAGATGCTATTATTTATCTTCTTGCTGTTCATGTGATTTTGCTGTACACAAACAGGCTGTTGTGTTTTATTCGTTCTACCAGTGAGTACACTTCAAAAATACTTTCTTCGCCGTGAAGCAGTTTGGGATGAACATACACACGAATATGCGAATTAGGAGTAGGCCATTCGGCCCCTCGAGCCTGCCCGACCATTTAATGAGATCATGGCTGATCTGAATGTGGCCTCAACTCCACTTTCCTGTCTGCCCCCATTACACATAACTCCCTTGTCTATCAAAAATCTAACTATATTCAATATATTCAATTCTATCATTATTCAATGACCCAGCCTCTACTGCTCTCTGAGAAAGCAAATTTAACAGGCTGATTACACTCTGAAAGAAAAAGATTTCTCCTCATCTTCATCTTAAATGGGAGAGCCATTATTTTGAAACTGTGCTCCCGAGTTCTAGATTCCCTCACGAGGGGAAAATAATCTCACCATTGACCCTGTCAAACCTGCTCAGAATCTTATATGTTTCAATAAGATCACCTCTCATTCTTCTAAACCCAACTGAGTATAGGCCCAACCTGCTCAACCTTTCCTCATAAGCCAACCCCTTCATCCCAAGAATCAGCCCAGTGAACCTTCTCCGAACTGCCTCCAATGCAAGTATATTCCTCCTTAAGTAAGGAGACCAAAACTTTATGCAGTACTTGAGTTGCAATCTCATCAATGCTCTGTACTGTTGTAGCATGACTTCCCTACTTTCATACTCCATCCCCCTCACAATAAATGCCAACATACCATCTCTCTTCTGAAATACTTCCTGTAACTAAATGCTAACTTTTTGTGATTCATGTACGAGTGATCTGAAGCATGATAATTTGAAAGCTCAGAGTTATAGTCATACAGCACAGCAACGGGCCCTTTGGCCCATCATGTCCGTGCCTTCCATCAAGCACCTATCTATTCTCAACTCATTTTCCAACACTTGGCCCGTAGCCTTGTACACTATGGCATTTCAAGTGCTCATCTAAATAAATGGAGGTTTGAAAGTTAACAAAGGTAACTGGTCAAAGATGTATAAAGTACAATGATATTCTGAAGTTTTTCTCGATTTTCTTTTGGGAAAGTATGCAGAAATGATGCAGATTTTGGCTTCAGGAAATTAAATGGGTTGGAAGGAATTTACAGTGGATAACTGTACAAGTTCTGTGTAAAAGGTTAGATAGTTGTTGATTAAATTACTACATAATAATATTGAGATTAAGTAAAGAAATATCACTTACTTATATTGAACAGGAAAATACCCTTGGGCAATATTAGGAAGTAATTCTCCATTACGTCATTTTTTTGGAATTATTTAATGGTTGATCTTTTCCCTTTTGTGGTATTTTCGAAACTGTTTTGGTCTGGGCCCACATCAGACTTGGGGATGGATACATCCTTCTTGGGGGAGTGAAGAGTGGAGAGTTCTGCCTGTGACGGTGAGTCAGACATAATTCCGGGATTGAGACACATGAGACTTGGTTAAGGTCCAAAAAGGTAGGAGTTCGAGGCCTAATGGAGAGTTATCCATTTGTTTACCCTCTCCTCTAAAAGGCACATCAATAGGACTTCCACTGTTGCATCTTCTTTGGCCTCCTTGTTTCGAGAGACAATGGGTAAGCGCCTGGAGGTGGTCAGTGGTTTGTGGAACAGCGCCTGGAGTGGCTATAAAGGCCAATTCTAGAGTGACAGGCTCTTCTACAGGTGCTGCAGAAAACTTTGATTGTCGGGGCTGTTACACAGTTGGCTCTCCCCTTGCGCCTCTGTCTTTTTTCCTGCCAACTGCTAAGTCTCTTCGACTTGCCACACTTTAGCCCCGCCTTAATGACTGCCCGCCAGCTCTGGCGAACACTGGCAACTGACTCCCACGACTTGTGATCAATGTCACAGGACTTCATGTCGCGTTTGCAGACATCTTTGAAGCGGAGACATGGACGGCCGGTGGGTCTGATACCAGTGGCGAGCTCGCTGTACAATGTGTCTTTGGGGATCCTGCCATCTTCCATGCGGCTCACATGGCCAAGCCATCTCAAGGACCGCTGACTCAGTAGTGTGTATAAGCTGGGGATGTTGGCCGCCTCGAGGACTTCTGTGTTGGAGATACGGTCCTGCCACCTGATGCCAAGTATTCTCCGGAGGCAGCGAAGATGGAATGAATTGAGACGTCGCTCTTGGCTGACATACGTTGTCCAGGCCTCGCGGCCATAGAGCAAGGTACTGAGGACACAGGCTTGATACACTCGGACTTTTGTGTTCCGTGTCAGTGCGCCATTTTCCCACACTCTCTTGGCCAGTCTGGACATAGCATCAGGGACAAACATTTCCTCTTTCACGGTAGCCCCTGTGGTCATAGCTAGTAGTGGCAGGAAGCAGGGAAATCAGATGACTTCCTTGGACCTGCTTCCCCATCATAACTTACGCGTGGCTGGTGGGGAAGAGGCACCATTCATGCAGGCCTTGCCCCCAGACTTTGCTTCATTTTCTGCCACGATCCCACCCTGAAGCATTTTGGATTCCTGGCATGTAAACAATTGCATAGTCTTTAAACTTAAATCCACATGCATAAACATTCCTGGTTCCTCCAACTGTTCCTATCCTTCCAAATAGAGATGATTCTTCCACTTATTTTGGTCATTGCACAAACTGAAAAATTCTAGCAATTATGAAAGAACTTGTATTCATATAGTACCTTTCACAACCTCATGGCATTCCAAAGCGCTTAACTGCCAATTAAGTACTTTTGAAGTCTACTCACTGTTGTTATGTAGGAAACATGATAAGGTCCTACAAACAGCAATGTTATAATGACTAGCTAATCTGTTTTAGTGATGTTGGTTGAGGGATAATTATTGGCTAGAACACTGGGGAGAACGCCCCTACTTTTGTTTGAAATAATGGCAGAGGATTAATTATATCCACCTGCGAGGGGAGACAGGCCCTTGGGTTTAATATTTCAACCAAGAGACGGCACCTCTGGCAGTGCAAATGATATGTTAGCCTTTATTGCAAGGGGATAAGAGTAGAGGAATAGAGAAGCCTTCCTTCAATTGCACAAGGTTTTGGTGAGACCACACCTGGAGTACTGTGTGCAGTTTTGGTCTCCACATTTAAGAAAGGATATACTTGCACTGGAGGCGGTACAGTGAAATTGGTTCCTGGGATGAGGGGCTGTCCTATGATAAGAGGCTGAGTAAATTGGGCCTATATTCTCTGGAGTTTAGAAGAATGATAGGCGATCTCATTGAAACATACAAGATTCTGAAGGGGCTGGATAGGGTAGACATTGAGAGATTGTTTTCGCTGGCTGAGGAATCTAAAACATCTAAAAGATACTCTGAACATTGTGATACATTAGGAATGAAAAACTGCCTGCTCTGTTGAAGCAAGAATTAACGAATACTATTCACAAATATGTCCAATATTTCACCTTTAATTTCAATTAAAAGGAACTCCTGAAAGTTAAGAGATTTTCATAACAGTTTTACAATTATCAGTCGAAAGGAATTAAGAGGTGTAGCCAAATTTGATATTACATTTGAAAAAGTACAAGCCTTTTCCAAAAGAAAAATCATTTAACATTAATGCTATTTATGTTCTCGAATAGATCAAAGTTTTATTTTTTCATAGTTGACTTTGCTAAATTTAAAACTTTGAAACCTAAACTTCTAATGAAACATTTCATTTTTAAAATGCTGCAACTTGCATTTATACAGCACCTTCAACAACAAAACCTGTATTTATATAGCGCCTTTAACATAATAAAATATAAAGGTGCTTCATCAATTTGTTATAAAGCAAAATTTGACACCGAGTCATATAAGGAGATATTTGGGCAGATGGCCACAAGCTTGGTCAAAGAGGTAGGAGTATCTTAAAGAAGGAAAGAGAGGTAGAGAGGTGGAGAAGGTTAGGGAGGGAATTCCAGAGCTTAGATCCTTGATAGCTGAAGCCATGGTGGCCAATGGTGGAATGATTAAACACTAAAATGATTAAAATTGGGGATGCTGAAGAGGTTACAAATAGAGGGACACAGATATCTCAGACGGCTGTGAGGCTGGAGGAGATTACAGAGATGTGAGGGAGTGAGGTCATGGAAGGATTTGAAAACACAAATGAGAATTTCAAAAATTGAAGCACTGCTCAATCGGGAGTCAATGTAGGTCAGCGAGGACAAGGGTGATAGGTGAATGGAACTTAGAGCAAGTTAAGACACGAGCAGCAGAGTTCTGGATAACATCAAGAATATGGAGGGTAGAACCTGGGAGGACGTCCAGGAGTGCATTAGAATAGTCAAATATAGAGGTAACAAAGACATGGTTAAGGGTTTCAGCAGCAGAAGAGCTGAGGCAGGGGTGGAGTCGGGTGATGTTATGGAGGTGGAAATTGGCAGTCTTAGTGACGGCTCAGATACGTGGTTGGAAGCCCATTTTGGGGTCAAATATGACTCCAAGGCTGCAAACAGTCTGGTTCAGCCTCAGGCAGTTGCCAGAGAGATAGATAGAGTCGGTGGCTAGGGAATGGAGCATTATTAGCAGGGACCGAAGACAATGGCTTCGGTCTTCCCACTATTTAATTGGAGGAAACCTCTGCTCATCCAGTACTGGCTATTGGACAAACAGTCTGACAATTTAGAGACAGTGAAGGGTTTGAGAGAGGTGGTGGTGAGGTACAGCTGGGTGTCACCAGTGTACATGTGGAAATTGACACTGTGTTTTCAGATGATATCATTGAGGGGCAGCACGGAGATGAGGTATAGGAGGGGGCCAAGGATAGACCCTTGGGGGACACCAGAACAACTCAATGCAATAAAACATCCCAAAGCCCTTTGCAACAGGAGAAAATGGACTGAATGAAAATAAAGAAATGAGTAGAGGTAAGATGAAAAGATTTAGTGTGGCAATTCGAGAGGATAGGGCTTAGATAGATAAAAGCTCCGCAAAAAAGTAAGGAGTGTTAGCAGGGGATAGTGGGGAAGGGAGGTACAGGAGGATAACAGAGCTGGGACAAGGTGCGGTAGGGCTATGGAGTGGTTTGTAACTGGAGAAGTTTGAAGTCAGTGTATTGGGAACAGGAACCCATTGCAGTCACCAGGTCTAGTTCATTTGAGTGAGCAACAGGAAAGATGGATAGAGTTGAATGCAAAGATATGGATTTTTGCCAGGTACAAAATAAGATATTTCCCAACGATTATTAAATTCTGGCTCATCTATAGCCTGATATCAGATAAGCAGTTTGATAAAGTGTGGTCATGGAGAGCTACACCTGGGCGTCATCATACATATGCAAGCTAACCCATTTCTCCAGGTAATGTTTCCTAAGCAGTGCATATAAATAAGGAAGGCAAAAGCATAAAGGATGGAACCTCAGAATAATCTGGAAATGACTATGTAGAGATGGCAGCAGAATCACTTGCTGGACAGATACAAGCTCTACTAAGGTGAGTGGAACAAGACAGAGGCAGTCCCCTGAAGGTGGACCACAGAGGAGAAAGAGTAGAGAAAGATTCAGGAGTAAACCATGTTTATCTCCATGGAGAGGTGGAGGAGCGGTTATCCACCAAGGTTGGAGTCACAGAATCTTAGCTTCCAGCTCCAGGCCAAAGGCCTATATCTCCTCCTGACTTCTATACCTAGTTCGATGCTTACAACACTTACATGCTTTCCCAAATCTGTCATAAACAGTCTGTCCAGACAGACACAGTCTAGTCCTTTCACCACCTGAAATACTTCAATTAAATCATCCCAAAGTCTACACTTATAAAGTGTAAGAAGACCCAGCACTCCGAGCCTATGATGATAACTGAGACTTTTAAACCAGGGATAAAGCTAAAGGCCCTTTTTAAACATTTCCCAGTCGCTCTAAATCACCCACCAAGTTTTTAAATCGGTGTAAAATCACTGTTTTAAAACACAGCAGTTAAAACATAACTCAATCCAACCTTGGAGGGAAAAAAAAGCTCAAAATACTAAAATGTAACAGTAACTCTTTTGGCCTTTTTTGGGCTGGATCTACTGACGTCATCTAAAAAAACAAGAGGGAAATAGTCAACAGATTGTTTTAAATTTTATTCTTGCAATGTGGGTGACTGGCAAAACCAAATTTATTGCCCATCCCTAGTTACCTTGAGAAAGTAAGCCACATGTCCTTGCACTGATGGTGTTCCTACATTGTTAGAAATTTGACACAGCAACAATTAAGTATGATGAAAAGCAACTCACAGAAAAAGAAAGCAAAATAGGATACACACAGAAAAACACAACTACCTAAGTAGAGGGGAAGATTAAGTTAAAATTAAACATTGGATTTCCATTGACATGAAAGCTCCTACAGCAGAGAACATGGGGCAGAAATCTAGAATGTAGCCAGGACTCAGTTACATAAATACACTTTTTTTTGTTAAAGAAACAAATAGACCATGTTATTACAATTGCCAGACCGTAAATGGAAGCTGCACACTAACAGATCACTTCAAATTCATTTCAGAAAATATTTCCATCACAAAAATCTGAATAAGTTTTAAATGTGGAGTGCTGTCGTGCAACTTCGTTTCCAGTCATAGATAGAGTCATAAAAGTCGTACAGCATAGAAACAGGCCCTTCGGCCCACCGCATCCATGCCGACCATAATGCCTATCTATACTAATCCCACCTGCCTGCATTAATTCCATATCCCTCTATGCCTTGCTCATTCAAGTACCTGTCCAGATGCCTCTTAAATGTTGTTACTGTTCCTGGCTCCACCACCTCCTCAGGCAGCTCATTCCAGATACACACTATTCTTTGTGTGAAATATTTACTCCTTTGATCCCCTTTAAACCTCCTCCCTCTCACCTTAAATCTCTGCCCTCTAGTTTTAGTCACCCCTACCATGGGAAACAGACTCTGGCTATCTACCCTATCTATGCCTCTCATAATTTTATATACCTCTATCATGTCCCCTCTCAGCCTCCTTCGCTCCAGGGAAAACAGACCCAGCCTATCCAATCTCTCTTTATAACTCAAGCCCTCCAAACCAGGCAACATCGTTGTGAATCTTTTCTGCACCCTCTATAGCTTAATCACATCTTTCCTGTAGTGTGGCGACCAGAACTGCACACAGTACTCCAAATGCGGCCTAACCAACATTATGTACAACTGTAACATGACGTCCCAACTCTTGTACTCAGTGCCTTGGCCTATGAAGGCAAGCATGTCATACGCCTTCTTCACCACCCTGTCTACCTGTGTTGCCACTTTCAGGGAACTATGTACTTGCACCCCAAGGTCTCTCTGCTCAAGAACTCTCCCCAGGGCCCTGCCATTCACTGTATATGTCCTGCCCTGGTTTAACTTCCCAAAATGCATCACTTCACACCTGTCTGTGTTAAATTCCATTTGCCACTCCCTTGCCCACTTTCCCAGTTGATCTATATCAGAGAGAGGATCTGGATCGGTGCAGGCTTGGAGGGCCGAAGGGCCTGTTCCTGTGCTGTAATTATCTTTGTTCTTTGTTATATCCTGTTGTAACCTTCGACAACCTTCTTCACTGTCCACAAACAACTAAAGGCCCAGCACCGATCCCTGCGGCACACCACTGGTCACCAGCCTCCAATCTGAAAAACAATCCTCCACTACCACCCTCTGCCTCCTATCACCAAGCCAATTTTGTATCCAATTTGCTAGCTCACCCTGGATCCCATGTGTTCGAACCTTCTGGACCAGCCTACCATGAGGGACCTTGTCAAAGGCCTTGCTAAAGTCCATGAAGACAACGTCCATCGCCCTGCCCTCGTCAATCCTCTTGGTCACCTCCTCGAAAAACTCAATCAAATTCGTGAGACATGATTTCCCACGCACAAAGCCATGCTGACTATCCCTGATCAGACCATGCCTTTCCAGATGCATATAAATCCTGTCTCTCAGAATCCCTTCCAATAACTTTCCCACCACTGATGTAAGGCTCACCGGCCTGTAGTTCCCTAGCTTATTCCTGTTGCCGTTCTTAAATAAAGGCACAACATTAGCTATTCTCCAATCTTCCGGTACCTCACCCGTGGCTAACGATGATACAAAAATCTCTGCCAGGGCCCCAGCAATCTCCTCCCTTGCTTCCCATAGCATCCTAAGATACACCTGGTCAGGCCCTGGGGATTTATCCACCTTAATGCGCTTCAAAACCTCCAACACCTCTTCCTTTGTAATGTTGTTGATATGTTCCAGGATATCGGTGTTCCCTCCCTTGAACTCACTAGCTTCCATGACCTTCTCCACCGTAAATACGGATGAGAAATATTCATTTAAGATCTCGCCCATTTCCCGTGGCTCCACACATAGATTGCCACACTAATCCTTAAGGGGACCTACTCTCTCCCTAGCTACCCTTTTACTCTTAATATACTTATAGAATCTTTTAGGATTCTCCTTTATCTTATCTGCCAGGGAAATCTCATGGCCCCTTTTTGCCCTCCTAATTTCCTTAAGCGTAGTCCTACATCCCCTATACTCCTCGAGGGACTCGCTCAATCCCAGCTGCCTATACCTGACATATGCCTCCTTCTTTGTCCTGACCAGACCCTCAATATCCCTCATCAACCAAGGTTCCCTAAACTTGCCAGCCTTGCCCTTCCATCTAACAGGAACATGCCGGCCCTGAACTCTTCCTATTTCACTTATTAAAGCCTCCCACATGCCAACCGTCCTTTTACCTGTAAACAGCCTCTCCCATTCAACTTTTGAGAGTTCCTGTCTGATGCCATCGAAATTAGCCCTCCCCCAATTTAGGACTTCAACATGAGGACCAGTCCTATCCTTTTCCATAACTATCTTGAAGTTCATAGAGTTATGGTCACTGGTCCCAAACTGCTCCCCCACTGACACATCAACGACCTGCCCAGCCTCATTTCCCAAGAGGAGGTCGAGTGTAGCCCCTTCCTCTAGTAGTGCCATCCACATACTGCTTCAGAAAACTATCCTGGACACACTTAACAAATTCTTCCCCAAGTGATCCCTTAGCACTAAGGCAGTCCCAGTCAATATTAGGGAAGTTAAAATCAGTCCTCAAGCTAGATTGTGGAAAACTGCAGTTTTGAAATGCTGGAATGGAAGCATGGGACCTGTTTGTTTATTTGGTTTCAAAACAGCCAGAAACTATCAAAAGCCAAGTTATTGTTTTTAAATGACAGGAATAGTGCACTGTTAGAATGTTCAAGCTTTACTTGTGCACACCACATTGGTAAAGTATCACTGATCCAAAAGAGAAATACATTATTTGAAGTGTGAATTTAGTAGCAAGTATTTCACTGAACTGCAAAATCACCAGGTTAATATCCTTTGTGAACTCTGAGAAAATTAACAACTGTTCCCTACAGCTTTTACTTTAAAAAAACATTTCTGGACTGTGCGACAAATACATTGGGGGGAAGTTTTAACGAAGAAAATGGACGGATTTGGGTCATGTGTGGGGGGGTGTGGGTTAAAGTCTGAGAAGTCTGTTTACTGACCCAAACCCGCCCATTTCTGGCTTTAAGTGAGGCCGGTGGGTGGACAGGTGACCAAACCGCTCCATGGAGGTGCGTTTGAACTTTAAATATAGGTCTCATTGTCATTCAGAGCACACTTAACACATAGGGGATTCAGGGGAATATACTAATGGGTTACAGCAAGGATCAGTGCTTGGGGCCCAGCTATTTACAATCTATATCAATGACTTGGATATGGGGATCAAATGTAATATTTCCAAGTTTGTAGATGACACAAAACTAAGTAGAAGTGAGAGTTGTGAGGTGGATGCAAAGACACTTCAAGGGGATTTGGAGAGGCAAAACGAGTGGGTCAAAATATGGCAGATGGAATAATGTGGAGAAATGTGAGGTTATCCACTTTGGTAGGAAAAACAGAAATACAGAGTATTTCTTAAATGGTGAGGGGGTGGGAAGTGTTGAATTTCAAAAGGAGTTTGGTGTCCTTGTTCATGAGTCATTGAAAGCCAACATGCAGGTACAGCAAGCAATTAAGGCGGCAAATGGCATGTTGGCCTTCATTACAAGAGGATTTGAGTATCAGAGTAAAGATGTCTTACTGCAATTATATAGAGCCATGGTGAGGCCGCACCTGAAGTATTGTGTTCAGTTTTGATCTCCTTACCCAAGGAGACCCGTGTCCGACCCATTCCCCGCACCTCTACCCTCACCCCTTCCCCTCCCTCCCAGAACCGTGACAGGGTTCCCCTTGTCCTCACCTTTCATCCCACCAGCCTCCATAAGGACATTGGTCGTCTCAATTTCTCTGCCCCCCTCACTCACTCTAACCTGTCCCCCTCTGAACTTGAGGCACTCCGTTCTCTCAGGTCTAACCCCGACATGGTCATCAAACCTGCAGACAAGGGTGGTGCTGTTGTTGTATGGCGTACCGACCTCTACCTTGCAGAAGCTCAACGCCAACCTACCTCTCTCTGGACCATGACCCCACCACCGAACATCAAGCCACCGTCCAAAGGACTGTCACTGACCTCATCTCCTCTGGAGATCTTCCCTCTACAGCTTCCAACCTCATAGTCCCACAACCCTGGACAGCCCGCTTCTACCTCCTTCCCAAAATCCACAAACGGGACTGTCCCGGCAGACCCATTGTGTCAGCCTGCTCCTGCCCCACTGAACTTATTTCTTCCTATCTAGACTCTATCTTTTCTCCGCTGGTCCAGTCTCTTCCCACCTACATCCGTGACTCTTCTGACGCCCTACGTCATTTTGACAATTTCCAGTTTCCAGGTCCCAACCGCCTTCTCTTCACTATGGACGTCCAATCGCTCGACACCTCCATCCCCCACCAGGATGGTTTGAGGGCTCTCCGCTTCTTCCTGGAACAGAGGCCCAACCAGTCCCCATCCACCACCACCCTCCTCCGCCTGGCTGAACTTGTTCTCACATTGAACAACTTCTCCTTCAACTCCATGCACTTCCTTCAAGTAAAAGGTGTCGCTATGGGTACCCGCATGGGTCCTAGTTATGCCTGTCTTTTTGTGGGATATGTCGAGCATTCTTTGTTCCAGTCCTACTCAGGCCCCCTCCCCCAACTCTTTTTCCGGTACATTGATGACTGTATCGGTGCCGTTTCCTGCTCCCGCCCCGAACTGGAAAACTTTATCAACTTTGCTTCCAATTTCCACCCTTCTCTTACCTTTACATGGTCCATCTCTGACACTTCCCTTCCCTTCTTCGACTTCTCTGTCTCCATCTCTGGGGATAGGTTGTCTACCAATATCCATTATAAGCCCACTGACTCCCACAGCTACCTCGACTACACTTCTTCACACCCTACCTCCTGTAAGGACTCCATTGCATTCTCCCAGTTTCTCCGTCTCCGATGCATCTGCTCTGATGATGCTACCTTCCATGACGGTGCTTCTGATATGACCTTTTTCCTCAACCGAGGATTTCCCCCCACTGTGGTTGACAGGGCCCTCAACTGTGTCCGACCCATTCCCCGCACCTCTACCCTCACCCCTTCCCCTCCCTCCCAGAACCGAGACAGGATTCCCCTTGTCCTCACCTTTCATCCCACCAGCCTCCATATCCAAAGGATCATCCTCCGCCATTTCCGCCACCTCCAGCGTGATGCCACTACCAGTCGCATCTTCCCCTCCCTTCCCCTGTCAGCATTCCGAAGGGATCGTTCCCTCCGCGACACCCTGGTCCACTCCTCCATTACCCCCACCACCTCGTCCCCGTCCCAGGGCACCTTCCCCTGCAATCGCAGGAGGTGTAATACCTGCCCATTTACCTCCTCTCTCCTCACTATCCCAGGCCCCAAACACTCCTTTCAGGTGAAGCAGCGATTTACTTGTACTTCTTTCAATGTAGTATACTGTATTTGCTGCTCAGTGTGGTCTCCTCTACATTGGGGAGACTAAGCGCAGACTGGGTGACCGCTTTGCGGAACATCTCCGCTCAGTCCGCAAGCAGGACCCTGAGCTTCCGGTTGCTTGCCATTTCAACACTTCCCCCCTGCTCTCATGCTCACATCTCTGTCCTGGGATTGCTGCAGTGTTCCAGTGAACATCAACGCAAGCTCGAGGAACAGCATCTCATCTACCGATTAGGCACACTACAGCCTGCCGGACTGAACATTGAGTTCAATAATTTCAGAGCATGGCAGCCCCCCATTTTACTTTCATTTTTAGTTGTTTTTTCTTCCCTTTTACATTTTTTACAATTTTTTTTGCATTTATTTCATTTCATCTTAGTTTGTTCAGTTTGCTTACCCACTGTTTTTTTTCAGGTTGTTTTTCTTCAGGTTTGCACTTGCTGCTGTTCAATATTCAGTGTATTCACACCTAATCTGTACTAATGCTTTGTCTTTCAACACACCATTAACATATTGTTTGCCTGTTCTCCGTGACCTTTTGGTCAGCTATGTGGCCTGGTCCAATCTGCACCTTCTCCTTTGTTATCTCTTGCCCCACCCCCACCTCACTTGTTTATAATCTGTGACTTTTCTAATATTTCTCAGTTCCGAAGAAGGGTCACTGACCCGAAACGTTAACTCTGCTTCTCTTTCCACAGATGCTGCCAGACCTGTTGAGTGATTCCAGCATTTCTTGTTTTTGTTCCAAGGAAAGATATACTTGCCATAGAGGGAGTGCAAAGAAGGTTCACCAAACGAATTCCTGGAATGAAGAGTTTGTCCTATGAGGAAAGATTAAATAGACTGGGCCTTTATTCTCTGGAATTTCGAAGAATAAAAGGTGATCTCATTCAAACATACAAAATTCTTACAGGGCTCGACAGGGTTGATGCAGGAAGGATGTTTCCCCTGGCTGGGAAATCCAGAACCAGGGGACACAGTCTCAGAATAAGGGGCAGGCCATTTGGGACTGAGATGAGGAGGAATTTCTGGAATTCTCCACCTCAGAGGACTATGGAGGCTCAGTTGTCAAGTATGTTCAAGATTGAGATTGATAGATTTCTACATATTAAAATCACGGGTCACAGGGATAGTGCAGGAAAATGGTGTTGAAGTAGATGATCAGCCATGATCTCATTAAATGGTAGGAGTGGGCTTGGAGGGCTGAATGGCCTCGTTCTACTCCTATTTCTTGTGTTGTATTCAGGTTTTCGACTTTTACTGCTGTTGACCCGGTTTCCTGAGCGCAGGACAGCTTTATTGAGGGGAGAACTTGATGGATTCAGATGTTAAGTGCCTTCATATCTACCTTCTCGATCTAGGTGCCTGCCTGAGGAGCCTCCATGATCAGGCACACCCCCAGCGATCTTCTCCCACACTCCGCACACCCGAGACCTCAGATCTTACACTTCCCACAGGCCTGCAATCCCCCCAAAACAATCCTCCAATTCGCCAGCCCACCAGCCTCCGAATTCTGTTATCCACACTGAGGCCTCCAATTCCCCTTGCACAACCCAGGGCTCTGACCTCCCCTATCTCAGAGCATCTCCCCACCCCCAATCCCAATCTCTCCCCGGGAATGGGACCCCACTCAACCTCCCTCCCCACCCCCAATCCCAATCTCTCCTCGGGGATGGCACTCCACTCAACCCCCCTACCCCCCCCAATCGACCCCCTTCTGATCAACACCCTCTGATCAAACTTGCCCCCTCCCCAATCGCATCCCTTCCCAAACAATTCCCCGTTCTTCCTCACTCTGATCGACCATTACCCCACATCTCCAAGCAACTCCATGCTTCCCAGTGCAGACTTACCTGCTGCTGCGACCATCACTGATCAGCTTCCAGTCCGACTGGAGGCAAGCCTGTCAATGAGGCTGGCCTCCGGGCTGGGAGCCAAACAGTGACGTTTCTGACATGCTGTGGAGTTGAAGTGTGGAGGAATCCTGAATTGCAGGTTCCCCACGATTTGCAGAGCAGGGAAGTAAAAGATCCCCCCATTGTCCAAGTATTTGTTCAATGCTTCATCTTAAATTTATTTAACACATTGACTTTACAAGCCATTTATAGCCTTGACATCCAATCGATAACATCGTTAATATTCTTTGGAAAGGATGTGGGAGGAAGAGGAAGAGAAAGAATTGGGAATCATGACGCTGGAAACGAAATAAATCTGACTTGCTTCAGTTGTCGGATGTAAATACTCAAATATTGTTTACACTAGCGGTTAAATTTTGTTCAGCATTTTTGTCCTTTTCCTTTTGGATTTTCAGATTTATTCTTTCACAAGCAAATGAATGGCTTCCTTCTGCACTGTAAATGACCCTGTCAAGAAAGCTGTCAGAAAACATATTGCAACTTTCTTTGAATTCATTATCTTACTAAACAGAAGGCCCAGTTTTATTTTATTTATTTATTTAGAGATACAGCACTGAAACAGGCCCTTCGGCCCACCGAGTCTGTGCCGACCATCAACCACCCATTTATACTAATCCTACACTAATCCCATATTCCTACCACATCCCCTTTATTCCCCTGCCACCTACTTACACTAGGAGAAATTTATAATGGACAATTTACCTATCAACCTGCAAGTCTTTGGCTGTGGGAGGAAACCGGAGCACCCTATGAAAACCCACGCGGTCACAGGGAGAACTTGCAAACTCCGCACAGGCAGTACCCAGAATTGAACCCGGGTCACTGGAGCTGTGAAGCTGCAATGCTAATCACTGCGCAACTGTGTTTTCTCCACTTCTTTTCTATTGCTACGATTGTTAATTGTTGCTGTAATTTATCAGCAGCTGGCAGTCCTCTATGTACTTCACTCAATGGCCCTGTATTTATGTAGTGCCTTTAATGTCATAAATTGTCTCAAGGCACTTCACAGGAGTTTTAACAAAATTTGACACCATCACCATCTCCTTTTGCCTTGCACCATCATCCTTTTGTCATTTAATCTCTTCTGCCCCCTATCACAGACCTTCCCTTTTGCTCTTTCTTCCCCTTCCCACTTACCCTGCTTAAAATCTGTTACATCTGTAACTTTTTCCAGTTCTGACAAAAGGTCATCGACCTGAAATATAAACTCTGTTTCTCTCGCCAGAAATGCTATGCAGTTCCAGCATTCTGTTGTTATTCCAGTACTTCACTTTTGGGTTTCATGGTCTTGTTGGTGCTTCAACTTTGGGAGCCCAAATACAGGGAGCATACTATATGGATGTTGGAATCACAATTACTCCGAATAATGCCCATAAGACTGTCTCAAATTCTAAACAATGTAACACTTTACAGTTAGAGTTAAATACAAAACAAAGGCAGTAACTTCAGGAAAGCTGTGGTGAAAACTGAAAATAAGCTAAGATCAAACAGATTATACAACTCTTCCCAATAAATCTGCCAACTCACAAACCCTTCAGATTTTTTTCTAGTGATTAAGAGACAACACTCCAGACTCTCATCACAAACAAATAGCTTTGTGCATATCCAAACAAGAAGCTCATTAAAAAATTACACTGACACAATAATATTTTATAACAATAAAGGTTAAAACATGTCATGAGGATTTCTGAGGAAGCCCCTGTTGTGACAGCCATTGGGGCAGCACTGGAAACTGCATCTCCTCCATGCAATGGATCATTTTTAAGCAGATGATTTTGGTGCAGGTTAAGATTTTTCATCCAAGATTTGTGGACAGTTTCTTTTATAGCCCTCTTGATTTCAACAGCAAGATACACTGCACTTCACACAATTGCTCCAATTGTAACCCCAGCTATACATTATCAGAACTTATATTTGACCCTGAATAGCCACTGCAAGCCATACAATTTACTGGAGTGATTACCCTGTTCACGAATAAGTGTTAACTTCAATGTGTTTTTGTACCTACAATGTGAATGCTCTGTAATTCAAAGAATATTTATATTTCCAAGGTTTTCCCTTAGCTTTCTGAAGTCCAACAGTCAGGAGCTCCTCTGTTCCTGGCCAAAGTGTCAGATTTACAGGCATGACTGATGAAGAGTACATGTTTACAGACCGGAAGTCAAATTCAATGTCATATTGCATATGTGGGCAGGCATTACCCACTGCCAGAACAATGCCTGAACTATACTGTCTTTTGATGAGATACAGACAAGACTCATGAATTGAGCTAAAGTTAGTCTCAGTCCAAGAGACTGACGAGGTCAAAACATTTTTCCAATATGAACTTGCTGCTTCATGGCCATTTTCTAAATCACAGATGCATAATCTTAAATCAACATTACCATCAGCACAAACCTCATAAGGGCTGTAAGGAGTCAAGCGGTCAAACCCTACTAAAGTCATTGTAGCATCTACCTGAGAACGGAAGTCTATGACCACCAAGTATTTTTCTTCAAAGTGACCTGTACTTTCTGAAGCCTTTACATAGAGGTCAAGTTTCACAATGGTCTCATTTTTGTGTTCTTCATGAATTTTCACATTGTCAAATCTAATGCCAATTAATCTTTGACAGACCGTGTACCCTTTGTGAGAATTTTTAGCAGTTATCTGTTGAAGAATTTCATGGTTCATCTGACCAAGTGCAAATTCAGCAAACAGTGCAAAACTAGAATCACTTACTGCTGGTTTCTCAAAGTCTTGGCAAATGCAAAAGCTTGGAGGAATCCTGGGAATGCTGTTACAGGTCCTACTTGGAGAAACTGGGCTCAGTAGCCCATCAGCATTCATTCCATATTTCAAATCTTTCCCTTTCATAGTCCCAGCAGGTGGCAATAGACCTTGTAAAGTCTGATGAATATCAAGGAGGCTGATCAACCTGTGCTGGTTTGTGTGCAAGGATTGAATCTTCTCTTCACCCAATAAAACAGCTGCTGTGTCTGGGATAATCATGAATAATGTGGTGTGGAATACCTCCACCTGAGATTCTGTGGTCATTGAAACAAACTGCCCATAATTATTGCCATGATCTGAAAGAATGAAGGTCACAGTGTTTTGTTGATCAGCTAAGAAAGATACATGTTTGGCTAGATCTTCATCCACTTGTTTTAACCTGAAGCCTGTATCTTCGTGATTGGTGTCCAACATGAGAAAACTGAACAGAGGCTTTTGCAGAAAAGAGAAACGAGAGATAAAGTATTCAATATACTGCAGGAGGTAGGTATGTTGATGGAATCCATTGTAACATATAGCAGCTGGTCCATGGAACATATCCTTCACCCTATTTTCTTGAAGAATATCACAGCTAGAGTATGAAACATCCACCCTATCAATTCCACTTCTTTTGACTGCTTCCAAGAACAACTTTAGTCTTTCTGAAAATGGTGCCTTTTTCTTAAGAGCTCTCAGTTCTTTCACCAAACCCCAATCCCACTTCCAACACATGTCCTCCAAATATAAAATCTCATATCCAAATTCTTTAAAACTTCCAAATGTCTTGTTGAAATCCACAGCCTTTGGTGGTAGCACAAATGAACTAAATGGTTTAAGAGGGTTGAATGACTCACCACCAAACAGAGCTTGGAGAGACTCAAATGTTCTGCTTTTTATACCTTGAGCCAACTCAAAGTCAAACACGCGCCCAGTTTTAAACACGTTCGTGTTCAGATTTCTGAATGTATTAATAGTTTTTGGCAAAACTCTATAAAAATGATGCCTGGACACAGAGTCTAAGAGTAAAATATTCACATTCAGTGCATGTTCATTTGTTAGTTTGTTAGCAGGATTCCCAACTGCACGTAACACAGGAGGCAGAATAAGAAGCTGTGACATCTTTCTTCCATCACGGCTGAGGCATCGTATAAAGCAGTAACCATGGTGATGCGTCCTCCAATCTATTAGCAGTTCTTGATTAATAAACATCATGGCTTCCACTGTGGATTTAAACTTCTTCCACTGATTAACACCCATATCTTCACTGTACAATCCTACCACTACGGAGGATAACTCACTGCACAGATCATGGCGACAAGTTACTTCAGGGTTTTCTGGATTGTAGTTCTTACAGAAAGTAACAAAAAAGGGAAAGTACAGAATTAGAATTAACACTACAAAAGATTCCTCAATGAAGAATTAAGCAGTGAGTAATTGTGCTTTGCAAACCAGAAACATCCTGCACTTGATTTCCATTCTGTGCTTAATTAGCTGAATTCAATTTGACAGCAGTTAGGATGGAACAATTAGTCTGAATGCCCCCAAATTAGGGAATTTATAATTAGTCATCTTTATAATTTATAATGTTCCCATTCCTCATTATTATCCATTGACCTCTGATGGGAGTACATGTATGTGGATGTCAAACTGAGGACAAGATCAGGGTCACAATGTGATGACCCTGCAGCCAAATATTAGAAGCTCACTTTCAAGGTTCACACATGATGCATGGCCACTGGAGTGAGAACCATACCCCAGCAAAATGTCAATCATTTCAGGAGATGCGGAACAAACAATCGGGAGTAAATTAATGGAAAATAAGTAGTGGGGGGGAAGGGGATCACACATCTTAAACTATTATACGGATTTTGAAAAATGCTAAATAATCTGAAAAGATCTTTTATGAGAAAACATTATTTTTCTGCGTTGATTTCCTTTCCTTAAGGCAGTAATTCAAATTGGAGTACGACTATATAGGAAATCAGCAACCCAAATAGACACGTTTTCTGTATAAGTTATCAAATAAGCATGGCAGGAGCAATCCTATACTTACCCCAACATCCACATACACACACTTCCCAATGATATTTGTTGGGTAGTAATGGGAACAGGTGGGGGGAATGGAAGAGAGGGGGAAAACTCTGGCTCATGGCCCCCTCTCTAGCCTGAAAATGCTCAGCAAAATTGTCGCACCTTCTCGTTAATGCCCTGGCTAAGATCAGCACAGATCAAGGACTAAACGTAGGACCTGAGGGTTCTGGTAGACTCACTGCTTACAATTTTGTGGACACATGCAGTGCTGTGGCCCCTCACTGTTGGGAGGGCTAGTTCTGTACATTTTGTACTTTTTTTGCTAAATACTAAATACTGCAAGAGATGATTCGCAGCCAAAAGGTGACCAGTTTCAAGCATCCATGTGGTCTCCAATTCAAACTTGTCTGCATCGACCAGCAGAAGCAAAGACTGATGGGAACTTTATATCAAAATCAAGAATTATTGTATAATATCCTAGCTCATTCTCTCCCAGAACCTCAGAATGTGAATTGCTTATTTCCCTAAGTCTCTTCTCCTGTGAGCTTCAGGATTTTAAAATTCAAGTTTGACAGAATCACAGAATTTTACAACACAGAAGGAGGCCATTTGGCCCATCATGCCTATGCCAGCAATCAAAGAACTATCCACTGAGCCCATTTGTCATAACCTACTGTCACTTAACCATTAATTTAGCTACTCTTCTCTTTTAGTTTTTTCAATCTTAGTTGTCCTGCAGAATAGACCATGGCTTTTCAAATTGTTATTTTCAATTAAAAAAAACTATTCAAAATTGACTATTCATTCCATCAGTCCTGCTGCACAAACATTCTTTCCAAATGTTTCTTGTGGATGCACCTGTAGGGAGTTGAAACACTTGATTAAAAATACATACCAAAATCTCACAAATCGTATTCGATAACTGGTATGAACAGTTAGCAGGTCTTTTATCGGCAAACAACTCTTTCATGATGCGGCAAGAACCTGGTACAAAGTCTGCTCGGCGACATGTTACCTCCTCCTGGGGTCTCTCTTCGTCTGCGTGCAGCCTGAAAACTGGGCAGGTATCATCGTACTGGGTAATTTTCAGCCTGGTACTGACTGTGCTAAGGTTTGGTTTGTACTGTAAAGAATGCAGAATACAAGTTAAATGCAATTATTGAATAAATGTTAATGTTTCATTACCAATTTAAAAAAATAATTTTTCCACAACACCACCATCATTTTGACACCCAGGAGATATGGTCTAGAAAACAATCAATGTCACTGATCAGTTTTGAAGAAAATATGCCTAAGATAAACAGGAAAGCATGCTAATTTCAGTTTTCCCTTCCAATCAGAAAACTCAATCAAGACTATAAACCCACTGGCTTACAGCATACTGAGTAAACCGCAATAAAGATTCAAGTTTGCAAGTCGAGACTTCAGAGTTCTAGTGCAGATATGTCCAAATGTGTGTTCTCAAGCTCCAGCAAACTGACTCTTGAAACACTTTTATTTCTTATTTGCTAGTTTGTCCTATTTGAATTTTTGTAAGCTTCAAGGTTTGGAAATGACTGCTCTGGACACTGTTGTTTCTTGGATGGATAAATTCTAACTCACAAAATCAAGATCTGTCAGCATCACCTGAGATATATATAAATTAAAGGAAACAAGGATTTAGATATGGAATTTTCCTATGGATTCTCCTGATTGTCCAAAGTTTTAGTAGGAATTTGGCAGTAACTCTGGACAGTGTAAAATGGCTGTCTGAAGTTCCTCCAGAATTTCTGCTGATATTTTGCCAATGTAATGTCAAGTGATCAGAAAAATCCTTCTGTAAATTCTATTCTCTATGTGCCTCCCTAAAGGGTCGATGGTGGACAAAAAGAAATTGGAAAACTCCTGCTCTAGTGGCCCATCCTTTTAACATTTGTTAGCATTTGGTTTCCTGCTTCCTAACACTTAGTACAATTATTTAAAATCAATTCTAATTATTGGAATTTTTATGGGATTTCTACCTATCGTGTAATGTAAATGATTTTGCACAAAAGCTTAAGTGTCGGAAGTCCCAAGTCCACTTGTAGTTCTGATCATCTCTAGAATCAAATGTGTGGAATTTAAAAGGGTTGCTGCTCCCGAGTACCATCCCCTGACATCTGGTGGAAAGTGCATGTGCATGGAAATCAAGCAAAGGCAATAACAACAACTTGTATTTGCATCGCACCTTTAATATAGTAAAATATCCCAACGCACTACACAGGAGTGTTAGCAGACAAAATTTGACATCGAGCCACTTAATAAGCTATTAGGGCAGGTAAACAAAAGCTTGGTCAAAGAGGTAGGTTTGAAGAAGCAGCTTAAAGGAGGAAAGAGAAGTAGGGAGGGAATTCCAGAGCTTAGGGGCTAGGCAGCTGAAGGCACAGCCACCAGTGGTAGAGTGAAGGAAATCGGGGGTACGCAAGTGGCCAGAATTGGAGAAGCACAGAGATCTCAGACAGAATCATTCATGAAAAATTGCCACTTGGGTGAGGGACCACAGCACTGCTTATGTCCACAAAACTGCAAGCAGCATTTGTCAACAACTTTAAGAAGTGGGGAGAAAACACAACACATGGAAATATTACCTTAAATGCTATCAATGCTATTTCAGAAAGAAAGGGTTTGAAAATCTGCCCCTCTGAATTTAAAAAAAATTAAAGGTACAAATTTGACAACTGGAGAAGTTAATTTTTCTTACTACAGAGTAAATTATTGTCTGCAAAAATATAATTACAGTTTTGTCTAAGAATTCCAGTTCTTTTAATAAAATGTTGAATTTTTCAATTTTCCAAAATGGTTTATTGTTACCGTTTTCAAGAATATTTTCAAAAATTTTGTGCAATCATGTTTATCATTTTCTCGAGGTCGGGGGAAACAATATGCTGCTCATCAAATCAGATATCTCCGTGCTTGAAATGGAATCTATTTCACATGCTTTTTGTACCCATTATTTGGTGTAGTGCATGTTCGATTCAGATTCCTTTTAATTGGCCTACTAACAGACTTTAGTAGACTATACCAATCCAAATAATCTGCAAAATGATTCGTGAAACCAGCAGAGGAAAAAAATTCACAGTCTGAACTGGAGGTAAATCCAAATACCAGATGAGCAAAGAACGTGTCTCAGCTCATTGCATCCTCCAAACAAATGGACAAATATAATCAAATTAAAGTAGTGAACACACACTACTGAGTCAGCGGCGCTTGAGATGGCTTGGCCATGTGAGCCGCATGGAAGATGGCAGGATCCCCAAAGACACATTGTACAGCGAGCTCGCCACTGGTATCAGACCCACCGGCCGTCCATGTCTCCGTTATAAAGACGTCTGCAAACGCGACATGAAATCGTGTGACATTGATCACAAGTCGTGGGAGTCAGTTGCCAGCATTCGCCAGAGCTGGCGGGCAGCCATAAAGACAGGGCTAAATTGTGGCGAGTCGAAGAGACTTAGTAGTTGGCAGGAAAAAAGACAGAGGCGCAAGGGGAGAGCCAACTGTGCAACAGCCCCAACAAACAAATTTCTTTGCAGCACCTGTGGAAGAGCCTGTCACTCCAGAATTGGCCTTTATAGCCACTCCAGGCGCTGCTTCACAAACCACTGACCACCTCCAGGCGCGTATCCATTGTCTCTCGAGATAAGGAGGCCCAAAAGAAAGAAAGAAAGAAAGTAGTGAACTGATTTTTCAGGAAGTGCTTTAGTGATATCGTGCTCCCTCTGCTGCTTTATAATTGTATTACAATCAGCAAACTTGTCAGTGCATCAATTGTCAATAATTACTTAAGTAGCGCTCAGTGGCTAGACAGCACCAACCTCTTCACAGCGCTCATTACCTGCAAACAGCTCCAATATCATCAAAAGATGGTGGATAGTATGTAAACACCAAGCAGGGGAAGGGAGAGAAAAAAGGAAACAGGTCTAGAAGGCAGCAAAAGCACTGATGAACATAGAACATAGAAAAAATACAGCACAGAACAGGCCCTTCGGCCCACGATGTTGTGCCGATCCTTTGTCCTCTGTCAAGGACAATTTAATCTATACCCCATCATTCTCCTTTATCCATATACCTAATAATGAGGAGAATTTTAAGGATATTTTTAAAGGCAGGGAGAGATGTAGCAGGGCAGGGATAGACATAGTGTGATGCCATAAACTACACTAAAGAACTACATGAGAGATCATTACCTCACTACACCTGCCCTCAACAAGTTCCACTAGTTTCCTGGGTCCCCAAGAGTCAACTAATATTCTCATCCTCACCTTCAAATCACGTCATGGATCTTCCTTTCACCCACCCCCAACTTCTCCTTTTACGTCCCGACATGCATCTGCTGGTCCTCCAACAATTAGCCTACTTCTCACATTCTGAAAGTATCCTGGATATTTGTAATCTTATAAGTTATGGAAGGTGGAAACTGGCAAAGAAAGCATCAGAGCTGCAAGGTGATACAAGCATTGATTAGGGTTTTGGTGGCAGCAGAAGTGGGAGATAGAGGCAGAGCATGCATTGCTGAGATGAAATAAAGTGGTTTTGGTGACAGATCCGATATAAAATCAGAGGAAGTCAAGCTCAAGGTCATGCAATAAGCCAGGGCACTGCACCTCTGGGCTCAACCTGAGGTGGTAATCGGGTGGGGGAATGGGAGGTGGATAGCCAGTGATATGCGAGTGTCAGGGAAGGCTAATAGGATGGCTTCAGTTTTGCTAACAATAAGTTGGAGTAGGTTTTGTTTCATTCAACTCAGTTCCAGAGAGACAGCTGCAATAACTGCGGGATTAGTGGAGGTAATGGCAAGGCCAAACGTATGAAAGGTGACTCCATACTTCCAGATAAAAACACTGCCAAATTATGTAATATAAAAAGAGTGGAGATAAGCATTGAACCCTGGATACACCTTGCAGATATAGGAAGAAAACTTTTTCAAGTTTATGTAATAAATACAGTGTAATAGCTAGGAGAGGAAGCAGGAGAGAGCAGTGTGATGGAGGTGGACCATGAGGGAAAATATTTGAAGAAAACTGGAGTGAGCCATGTTATGACTTTGATTAATGCAGGCACTATTTAGAAAATTAGTTTAAGCCATGCAAGATGATGTACTGAAGTGGGATAGTGTAGCATCTTCATTGTTTTTGTATTATTATGTACAGACAAATTGAACTGTGTACTAACTTGAACTAAGTGCATTAGTCTATAGGCTCACCCACTGTAAAATAAAGCAGTTTACCATTTTTATCAAAGGTTATCAAACGAGGTATGAAGGAGAGAAATACTTGCTTCTAGGGCCTTATCATACCTCTCAGAAAATCCCAAAGTGTTTCACAGTCAATGAATTGCATTGAAATTATGTATGCAAATATTGAGATAAATATAGATTCACTTCTTTACCAGACATTCATGCCTAGATAACTCAAATAATGCAACCCATATGACAGGCAGCTCGAATACTTACGGTAGTTGTGTTGTCCTTATATGCATGACCAGATATACGGTAAGTTGGAGTGGGCACCTCATTTAAATAAAACTGTAAGCAAACCTGCACAAGAGAGATCAAGGTTGTATATACATTAAGAGAAACAATACTGATAGACCAATATTTTACTGCATTTATTCTGTTAAACATATTAAGGTGGGAATATAATACTCAGGAGTAATTACATGTCATAATATCATTTAGGTTTATTAAATTACTTCAGGTGAGGGGAGTGGAACACCACTGGACCCTTAAATGAAACTGTAGTAATAATTCTCATATATATCTGCCCATCTGTATTAAAAAACTGACATCTATGTGCACTTCCTATTTGTGTCACTTGACATACTAACGTCACATTTTTTCACACTTATTGTCAATTTCTTTTCTAATATAAATTCCTATGGACACATTTATACTGAGTTCTAACAATGTAAATTTGTCACACTTGTAAACTGCCACCCTCCACCTCCTGCCATTTCTCTCCCCTCAATCTTACATGTTAAAATAAAGGTAATATGATGAATATTTGGATAGTCAATCAAGCAAGGTAATTGAGGCAAAAACACATATAAAAGGAAGACTTGCATTTATAAACCACTTTTCACAACCTCAGGAAGCCCCAAAGCACTTTACAGCCAATTAACTACTTTTGAAGTGTAGTCACTATGGTAACATAGGAAATGTGGCAGCCAATTTGCATAAAGCCAAGTCCCACAAACAACAATGAGATGATAACCAGATAATCTGTTTTAATGATTTTGGTTGAGGAATAAAGATTGATCAGGACATGGGGAGAACACCCTCGCTCTTCTCTGAAAGATGGCCTCTCCAACAGTGCATCACCCCCTCAGTACTGCACTGGCATGTCAGCCTAGATTTACTGCCATGCGACTTGAACTCACTCAAAGGTAAGGGTGCTATTACTGAGGCACCGTGAACACATGCATACACTAAACAGTAAAATTTAAAAGAGGAAGGGTAAATAGCTCAAATATATCACCCTTTAAAAGTCGGAAGACAAATTAGTAGAACTGTAGGAAAAGCACATGGAAACCTAGGTTTAATAAAGACGACAGAGTACAAAAGCAAATTACCAATTAGGCTGCAGTTTCAGGTGGCTTACTTTAGGAAGAATGCCATAGCCATGCAAAATGTGAGAGGTTTAACTACAAGCAGAAAGAAGCTGGAGAAACTGGGATTCTTTAGAGCAAAATGGGTAGAGCTCCAAGAGAAACACTCAAAATTATGAGGGTTTTGATAGGTAAGAAGAAACAACAACTTGTATTTATAAAGCACATTTAGTGTAGAAAAATATTCTAACATCTTTCACTGTGGTACAAGAAATTGGATGCTGAGCCATTAGGAGGATTACCATAGGCTGTTTTTTTAAAGAAGATGTTAAAGGAGGAGGGAGGTGGAGAGGTAGAGGGGTTTAGGGAGGCTGGGTAATTAGGTTGGCTGAGGTGATTAAAGAAACGGCAACCAACAATGAGATAAAGTGAGGGGGGGATGATGTCGCCAATGTCAAGAGAAATGATTATCAGTTGATCAGAATTACAGATAGCTACCTCTCTTTGATGACAGATAATGGTGAGATACGCGAGAATCTTTAGCTGGCAGATAGTGACCTGGGAAAAGAAATACTACAGAGATATGATGCTGGAGAAGACCTAGTGATCACAGTTCTGTACGCAATGAACAAAGAGGCAGCCATTGCCATCAAGCCAATGACCAAACAGTAGGAATTAAGGGATACGGTGAGAGCGCGGGTAAGTGGATCTGAGTCCATGAAAAGATCAGCCATGATCTTATTGAATGGCGGAGCAGGCTCGAGGGGCCGGACGGCCTACTCCTGCTCCTAGTTCTTATGATCTTAAAAAGGGATCAAGAGACCAGATCTGACTGCTCAGGCCACAGCTTTGGATCTTAATTGGGTTAATTATTGCCAAAGTAATGGCCTTCACACCATGACCTCATTTCCTTCAAATTTTTTTCAAATGGCACTGGACCAGGCTTGACCTTGCAGCCCAATCAGCTGGCCAGCTGTTGCTGCAGGCTGATTGGCATTGTACTAAATCATGGGTGTTGCTGCTCCCAAATAAAAGTATGGTGATGTAAAAAAAAAGGCTAGTCATACAAATGGAGTGTTTAGCGATAGTTATAGGGAGACATTATCAGCATAGGGTAAGGAGGAGGAGGGGGAGTTAAATACAAGGATGAGAATGTGAGATATGAACTTTGAAACCCTGGGGGACTGAGAGGCAATGCATGTCAGTGAGGACAGTGAGGACAGGTAAGCAGGACTTAGTACAGATAGGGTGGATGCTGCAGAGCTTTGGATGAGCTGAAATTATGGAGGATAGAGGATGAGCAGCTCAGCAGGAGAGCATTAGAATAACCAAATTTGGAGATAACAAACGCATGAATGAGGGTTTCAGTGGCAAATAGACTGAGTGCCACCAATGTACATTTAGAAGCTGACCACATGGACTTCAAGGAGATGGTGCGTGGGAAGAGAAGCTGATGGTGAATATGCTCTGGCTCGAATTGGATAGGTAAAGGTGAAACCAAGCAAGACCATCGAGACAGACAACAAAAGACAGACACTGGAGAAGGATGATATGATCAGCCATGTCAGACTCTGCAGAGAGGCTGAGGCGGATAAGTATAGATAATGCAACTTTGTCAAAGCCACAGACTAATTATGGCTTTAAGGCTGTTTCAGTGTTGCAGGAGTCACATAAAACTGATCAGCGGATTCAAACAGGGAATTGTAGAAACTACTTAAACCGGTTGGTAACTAGAGGGCATAAATTTAAGGTCAGCACAAACTTAAAGGAAGGGAGAGGTTACGTGGAGGGTTGTTAGGACATGGACTGCCCGACCAGAAATAGTGGAAGCAGAATCCATGATAGCTTTCAAAAGTGAAACAGATAAATTCTTGAAAAACTAAATAAAGGAAAAGAGCAGGGGAATGAGATATCATGGATACATGGTTCAGAAAGCAGGAACAGGCGTAATGCATCACATGACCTTCTTCTGTACTGCATAATTCCATGATTCTACACAGACAATTGAAAACCAGGTTCAATCACAAAACATTAGCCCAGAAGGAGAAGCCCAAGCCATTCAATTCAAATACAGGTATCTTGTGGCTTTCATTTATATGTATGGGAGGTCCTCAAAGAGGAGATAGTTGTTGTGCAGACGAGACACATTCTCAAGAGGGGGAAAGGAAGGGCATCCCAAGCTAGAGCTCCCTAGATGACTAGAGATTAAAATGAAATTTGAAAAGTAAGTTCATAATAAATGTTAGGGTCATAATACAGTAGAGAACCAAGATGAATATAAAAAGTACAGGGAAGAACTGAGCAAGGAAATAGTAAAGCCAATAGGAGGAGAGTGTATGAGAATAGATTAGTGGCAAAAAGGAACCCAACAGTCATTTATAAATAGTAAAAGGGCAGTCAAAGGAAGGGTGGGGCAAAAAAGACCTTCATTAAAGAAGAGGATGCTGCCAATGCCACAGTGAAGGAGGTGGCAGAGAAATTGGATAGGATAAACGTAGATAAATAAGTACCAAAAAGGTTGGCAGTGCTCAAAGTAGGGTCCAGCTAAGGGGAGGTGGTGGCATACAGAGTATTGATCTGGAGACATGGGTTCGAATCCCACCACAGCAGTAGGTGGAATTTGAATTTAATTAATAAATCTGGAATTAAAATCTAGTCTAATGATGGCCATGAAACCACTGTCGATTGTTGTAAAAACGCATCTGGTTCACTAATGTCCTTTAGGGAAGGAAATCTGCTGTCCTTACCTAGTCTGGCCTACATGTGACTCCAGACCCACAACAATGTGGTTAACTCTTACATGCCCTCTGAAATGGCCTAGCAAGCCACTCAGTTGTACCTAACCACTAAGAAGTCAATAAAAAGGAATGAAACCAGACGGACCACCCGGCATCGACCTAGGCACTGGAAACGACAACGGCAAACCCAGCCCTGTCGACCCTGCAAATCCTCCTTACTAACATCTGGGGGCTTGTGCCAAAGTTGGGAGAGCTGTCCCACAGATTAGTCAAGCAACAGTCTGATATGGTCATACTCACGGAATCATACCTTACAGACAATGTCCCAGACACTGCCATCACCATCCCGGGGTATGTCCTGTCCCACCAGCAGGACAGACCCAGCAGAGGTGGTGGCACAGTGGTCTACAGTAGGGAGGGAGTTGCCCTGGGAGTCCTCAATATCGACTCTGGACCCCATGAAGTCTCATGGCATCAGGTCAAACATGGGCAAGGTAACCTCCTACTGATTACCACCTACCGCCCTCTCTCAGCTGATGAGTCTGTACTCCTCCATGTTGAGCACCACTTGGAGAAAGCACTGAGGGTGGCAAGGGCACAAAATGTACTCTGGGTGGGGGACTTCAATGTCTATCACCAAGAGTGGCTCGGTAGCACCACTACTGACCGAGCTGGCCGAGTCCTAAAGGACATAGCTGCTAGACTGGGTCTGCGGCAGGTGGTGGGGGAAACAACACGAGGGAAGAACATACTTGCCCTTGTTCTCACCAATCTGCCTGCCGCAGATGCTTCTGTCCATGACTGTATTGGTAGGAGTGACCACAGTCCTTGTGGAGACGAAGTCCCACATTCACATTGAGGATTCCATCCATCGTGTTGTGTGGCACTATCACCGTGCTAAATGGGATAGATTTCGAACAGATCTAGCAATGCAAAACTGGGTATCCATGAGGTGCTGTGGGCCATCAGCAGCAGCAGAATTGTACTCAACCACAATCTGTAACCTCATGGCCTGGCATATCCTCTACTCTACCATTACCATCAAGCCAGGAGACCAACCCTGGTTCAATGAAGAGTGCAGGAGGGCATGCCAGGAGCAGCACAAGGCATACCTCAAAATGAGGTGTCAACCTGGTGAAGCTACAACCCAGGACTACTTGCATGCCAAACTGCATAAGCAGCATGCAATAGACAGAGCTAAGCGATCCCATAACCAATGGATCAGATCTGAGCTCTGCAGTCCTGCCACATCCAGCCGTGAATCGTGGTGGACAATTAAACAACTAACTGGAGGAGGTAGCTCCACAAATATCCCCATCCTCAATGATGGGGGAGCCCAGCACATCAGTGCGAAAGATAAGGCTGAAGTATTTGCAACAATCTTCAGCCAGAAGTGCCGAGTTAATGATCCATCTCTGCCTCCTCCTGAAGTCCCCAGTATTACAGATACTAGACTTCAGCCAATTCGATTCAATCCGCATGATATCAAGAAACGACTGAAGGCACTGGATACTGCAAAAGCTATGGGCCCTGACAATATTCCTGCAATAGTGCTGAAGACCTGTGCTCCATAACTTGCTGCGCCCCTAGCCAAGCTGTTCCAGTACAGCTCCAACACTGGCATCTACCCTGCAATGTGGAAAATTGCCCAGGTATGTCCTGTACACAAAAAGCAGGACAAGTCCAACCCGGACAATTACCGCCCCATCAGTCTACTCTCGATCATCAGCAAAGTGATGGAAGGTGTCATCAACAGTGCCATCAAGCGGCACTTGCTTAGCAATAACCTTCTCAGTGAAACCCAATTTGGGTTCCAATAGGGCCACTCAGTTCCTGACCTCACTACAGCCTTGGTTCAAACAAGGACAAAAGAGCTGAACTCAAGAGGTGAAGTGAGAGTGACTGCCCTTGACATCAAGGCAGCATTTGACTGAGTATGGCATCAAGGAGCCCTAGCAAAACTGGAGTCAATGGGAATCAGGGGGAAAACTCTCTGCTGGTTGGAGTCATACCTAGTGCAAAGGAAGATGGCTGTGGTTGTTGCAGGTCAATCATCTGAGCTCCAGGACATCACTGCAGGAGTTCCTCAGAGTAGTGTCCTAGGCCCAACCATCTTCAGCTGCTTCATCAATGACCTTCCTTCAATCAATCATAAGGTCAGAAGTGGGGATGTGCCCTGATGATTGCACAATGTTCAGCACCATTCATGACTCCTCAAATACTGAAGCAGTCCGTGTAGAAATGTAGCAAGACCTGAACAATATCCAGGCTTAGGCTGATAAGTGGCAAGTATCATTCGCGCCACACAGTGCCAGGCAATGACCATCTCCAACAAGAGAGAATCTAACCATCTCCCCTTGATTTTCAATGGCATTACCATCACTGAAACCCCCACTATCAACATCCTAGGGGCTACCATTGACCAGAAACTGAACTGGAGTAGCCATATAAATACCGTGGCTACAAGAGCAGGTCAGAGGCTAGGAATCCTGAGGCGAGTAACTCACCTCCTGACTCTCCAAAGCCTGTCCACCATCTACAAGGCACAAGTCAGGAGTGTGATGGAATACTCTCCACTTGCCTGGACAGGTGCAGCTCCAACAACACTCAAGAAGCTCGACACCATCCAGGACAAAGCAGCCCGCTTGACTGGCACACCATCCACAAACATTCACTCCCTCCACCGCAGACACACAGTGGCAGCAATGTGTACCAGCTACAAGATGCACTGCAGCAACACACCAAGGCTCCTTAGACAGCACCTTCCAAACCCGTGACCTCTACCACCTAGAAGGACAAGAGCAGCAGATTCATGCGAACATCACCACCTGCAAGTTCCCCTCCAAGTCACACACCATCCTGACTTGGAACTATATCGCCGTTCCTTCATTGTTGCTGGGTCAAAATCCTGGAACTCTCTTCCTAACAGCACTGTGGGTGTACCCAACTCACCTGGACTGCAGCGGTTCAAGAAGGCAGCTCACCGCCACCTTCTCAAGGGCAATTAGGGATGGGCAATAAATGCTGGCATAGCCAGTGATGCCCACTTCCCATGAATGAATTAAAAAAAAGATGCATCCTAAGTTGCTGAAAGTAAGGGTGGAAATTGCGAAGGCTCTGACCACAATCTTCCGACCCTCCTTAGATATGGGAGTGGTGTCTGAGGTCTGCAGAATTGCAAATATTACACCCCTGTTCAAAAATGGGAAAAGGGATAAAGTATAGGTCAGTCAACCTAACATTTGTGATAGGGAAACTTTTAGAGACTGTTATACAAGACAAAATGAATTGCCACTTGGAAAAAAATGGGTTAATGAATGAAAACCAACACGGATTTATTAAAGGCAAATCGTGTTTAACTATCTTGATTGAGTTCTTTGATGAAGTAACAGAGAGACTTGATGAGGGTAGCGTGGTTGAAGTTGTGTATACGTTCTTTCAAAAGGAGCTTGACAAAGTACCACATAATAGATTTCTTAGCAAAATTGAAGCCCATTGGATTAAAGAGGCAGTGACTGCATAGATACGAAATTGGATATGGAGTGAAAGCAGAGTTCTGGTGAACAATTCTTTTTTTCAGGCTGGAGGGAAGACACAGGCTCGGGGCCTTCACATCCATGGAGGAGTCAGGAGAGGAGGCAACAGCAGACCTGCGAGGAACCTACCAGAAAGAATATAAATCAAGACCCAGGTTCGGGGCCTTCACTTACCTTGAGGGAGTTGGGAGTGGTGACGGCAGCATACCTGCGAGGAACTACCGGGCACAGTTTAAATCAAGACTCAGGCTCGGGGCCTTCACATACATGGAGGGAGTCAGGGTGATGGCAGCAGCGGTATCTCTGGGGGCCCGCCAGAGTTTGAGAAGAAGTATCAAACCGTGACATCACAAATAAGTCTAGAGTTGACTGGCTGGTGAGTATTACTGGTTAGGGACTGAGTCTAAACAACATTAAAAATATCAAGCATTAACCACAAGTGACAAGTGAGTGTTAAGTGACAAGTAAATAAGGTTTATTACTATTGGTGAGGTTATTACTACAATTCGTAGTGTTTTAGTATTGGTAGGGTATATTAATAGTGGTAAGGTTTATTAGTATTGGTAAAATTTATTATTAGCAGCACTAAGGTTATTATTACTATTGGTAAGGTTTATCACTATTGGTAGGGTTTAATAGTACTAGTAGTGGCAGGGTTTATGAGAAACAGGGTTTATCTGTAGTATCAAAGTTTATTATCTAATAAATAGAGGAATGGCACAGCTGCTCCGACCTCTCGAGTGCACATCCTGTGCTACGTGGGAACTCCAGGACTCACAAAGCAAGGGAATACACAATAAATGGGAGGATATTGAGAGGGGTAGAGGAAGTGTGAGACCTTGAAGTGCATGTCGTCAGGTTGCTGAAGGTGACAGGGCAGGTAGATAAAGTGGTGAAGAAGCCATATGTAATGCTTTCCTTTATTGGCCGAGGTATAGAATACAAAAGCAGGGACGTAATGGTGGAACTGTATGGAATGCTGGTTAGGCAGGGAGAGAGGCAATGGGTGACCCCCAGACAGTCAAGAAGAAGCAGGCAGGTAGTGCAGGAGACCCGTGAGTGCATCTCACTCTCCAACCAGTATTCAGTTCCGAATACTGAAAGTGATGGTTCATCTGAGGAGTGCAGCCAGAGCTAAGGTCATGACACCAGGGCTGGCTCAGCTGCACAGTAGGGCACAAGTAATACTCGAAAAGCAATAGGGATAGGAGATTCGATAGTCAGGGGAACAGACAGGCGTTTCTGTGGCCACAGTCATGAATCCAGGATGGTGTGTTGCCTCACTGGTGCCAGGGTCAAGGTGGTCAAAGAACGGCTGCAGAGCATTCTGAGGGGGGGAGGGTGAACAGCCAGGAGGCGTGGTCCACATTGGTACCAATGACATAGGAAGAGGGATGTAGTCTTGCAGTCAGAATTTAGCGAGCTAGGTAAGAAATTAGCAAGCAGGACCTGAAAAGTAGCAATTTCCAGATTACTCCCAGTACCATGTGCAAGTGAATATAGAACAGTGTATGGCTAGACAGGTGGTGCAGGAAGGAGGGCTTTAGATTCCTGGGGCACTAGGATCAGTTGGGACAAAGCTGGGACAAATTTCCTTTTGGGATGATTTGCTGGTGCTATTGGGCAGGGTTTAAACTAGCTTGGCAGGAGTGTGGGAACCTGGAGATGATACACCAAGGTGCACAGAGAATTGGAAGAGACAGACAGCACTAGAGTAGAAAATAGCAAAGTATTAGGTGGGATCAGAGTGAGAGTGTTATTCAGTACTAAGGAGGGGAGTAGTTCCATATTGAGTGCTGCTTGAGTGCACAGAGTTTGAAGAAGAGGGTTTGGTGAGTGAGGCAGTTCGGTGAAGAGGGTAACTATAAATTAATTAAGAAAAATAAATTTAATTTACTCAATAAAGATGGCAGCACAGGTGATGTGTCCTGGCTGCAGTATGTGGGAGCTCCTGGATGCCATTGCAATCCATGGCAACCATGTCTGTAGTAAGTGTCTACAGCTCGAGCAGCTTCGGCTCAGAGTAGATGAGCTGGAGGCGGAGCTGCAGACATTGTGATGCATCAGGGAGGGGGAAACATACCTGGACACTTTGTTCTAGAAGGCAGTCACACCCTTTAGGATAGGGCCGTCCGATTAGGTCAATGGGCAGGGACAGGAGGGTGTAAATACAGGTCAGGCAGGTAAGGGGATTGTGAAAGTGGGAGTGGAGCAGCCTCAGCTAGTGCAATTGAGCAACAAGTTCGAGGTTCTTGCAGCTTCTATGGAGAAGAGAGAGGGCTGTAGTGTGGATGAGTAGACAGACCATGGCACCATGGTACAGGAAGCCATTAAAGTAGGGGGAGTTAAAAGGAATGCAGTGGGATTAGGGGATAGTATAGTCAGGGGGTTTGACTGTTCTCTGTAGCCAAGAGCAAGAGTCCAGAAAGCTGTGTTGCCTGACCAGTGCCAGGGTTCGAGACATCTGCTTAGGGCTGGAGAGGAACTTGCAGTGGGAGGGGAAGAATCCAGTGATCGTGATCCATATAAGTACCAACGACATAGGTAGGACTAGGAAAGAGGTTTTGGGAGTATGAGGACCTAGGCACTAATTAAAAAGCAGAACCTCAAATGTAATAATATTATCTGAGTACATGCAAATTGGCATAGGGTAAATAAGATTAGTGTGACGAATGCGTGGCTCGAATACTGGTGAGGGAGAAGTGGGGCAGCAGTACTGGGGAAAGTGGAGGCTGTACCATTGGGACAGACTTCACCTGAACCATGCTGGCACCAGTGTTCTATTGAGTCATATAACTAGGGAAGTAGAGAGGACTTTAAACTAAATAGAGGGGGGGGAAGAGATCATGTCGGGGAAGATTGAGTAAATTAAAGGAAAATGACAAGACAATACATCAAGGTAGCAATAAAAGTAATGATGATCAGAGTATGGCAGGAAGGGACAGTGACTACAAACTTAAGAGTGTGCCAGCAGATACGGTCAGAGTTTACAAAAACAGTAAGAAAACTTGAATTAAGGGCTTTGTATCTGAATGCTCACAGCACTCACAATAAAACAGATGAATTGTCAGCTCAAATAGAAATTCATATGTATGACCTGATAGCCATTACAAAGACCTGGCAACAAGGAAACCAAAGCTGAGATCTGAATATCCAAGGGTATGTGACAGAAAGGACAGGAAGCTGGGAAAAGGTGGTGGGGTAGTTCTGTTAAAGAGGGCATCAGTGAGAGATGACCTTAGTTCTAAAGATCAAGATGTAGAATCAGTTTGGGTGGAACTAAGAAACAGCAACTGGCAGAAAACATTAGTCGGAGTTGTTTATAGGCCACCAAACAGCAGTGGTGATGTAAATCACAGTATAAATCAGAAAATTAGAGGTGCATGTAACAAGGGTAATACAGTAATCATGGGGATTTCAATCTACATATAAACTAGGGAAACTTTATTAGTACTAATGTTATAGAGGACGAATTCTTGTAATGTATGTGAGATGGTTTTCCAGAGTAGTACTTTGAGGAACCAACTAGGGAATGGGCTATTTTAGATCTAGATTTGTGCAAGGAAAAAGAGCTAATAGTCATTTGGTAGTACAGAACTTGAGTATTGCTGAAAATAGAGACATTTTGTCGAAGCTTTTCATCTTGCACTCATCAGGACAATTCGCAAAAATACCAATGTAAGGGACGCAACAAATTTATAGGGTATGAGAAGAGAGCACTGATTTGTTGGCAAGTGGACTCTGATTGGTAGAGGCGTTACCATGGAGAATGTACCAGTTTATGGTGATTGACAGTTAACTGTCAAGCTTTGTTTGAAATTTAAACCAGGCAGCTTGACTCTGATTGGTCAAGGCATTGCCCTGAGGAATGAACCAGCAAATTGCTGTCACTTATTTCATTTAGCTAAAACAGGCGCAATATGTGTACATGTTCTTTCTGAATGGTGGAGCAGGCTCGAAGGGCTGAATGGCCTACTCCTGCTTCTTGTGTTCTTGTATTAGATGGGAGTGGACTGAGAAGGACTACGAGGAATGCAAAGACAGGATTTCAATGCATGTGTGTAAATGCAAAAAGTATGGTGAATAACGCTGGTGAGCTACAAGCACAAATAGCAGTATAGGAATATGATGTAGTGGCAATAGTGGAAACGTAGTTTAAAAACGGCAAGGATAAGGCACTTAATATACAAGGGATAGAAAGTGTTCAGAAAAGATAGAAAATGATAAAAGAGAGGTTGGGTGGCAGTCCTGATTAGGGAAGACATTGCAGTACTGGAAAGGATGGATATCCTTGAAGGGGCAAGGACCGAATCCATTTGGTTAGAGGAGCAAAAAAAACTATGATCACGTTACTAGGACTATTCTATAGGCTTCCAAATAGGGAGAGGGAGATTGAAAGAGATGTGCTAGAACTGGAGAGTGGCGATACTGGGGGATTTTAATTACCCAAATATCGATTGGGATAATTTTAGAGTAAAGGGTTAGGAGGGGAGGGGGAATTTCTGAAATGTGTTCAGGAGAACTTCCTTGATCAGTATGTTCTCAGCACAACTAGAAAGGAGGCATTACTGGATCTGTTGTTGGGAAATGAGGTGGCCCAAGTGTCTGTGGGGGTGCACATGGGTAAGAATGATCATTGTACCATAAGGCTTAGACTAGTAATGCAGAAAAGCCAGGAACAAAATAGGCAGAATGTCTAGATTTGAAGATGGCTAATTTCAACACGATGAGAAGGGATCTAGCCAAGGTAAAATGGAACAAAGACCAACAGGAAGAGCTGTATCAAAACAATGGGTTATCTTTAAGGAATAGATGCTTCCGGTAGAGGCTAGTAACATTCCAAAAAGGATGGCAGGTAAGGGAACCAAGAACAGGGCTCCTTGGATGCCGAGGGAGAAAGAGATTATGATGAAACAAAAGAAAGAGGGTGTATGATGTACGTCAGGTGAACTCATCAAGTGAGAACCATGCGAGATACGGTAAGTTGAGAACGGAGGTGAAGAGGAAAATAAGACTGGCAAAGAGAGAATAAGAGAATATGAGAATAGAATGGCAGTGGACACAAAGGGAACCCAAAAATCTTCTACCGGCATGTTAACAGTAAGCCCGTAGTAAAAGGTGGAGTGAGCTCAATCAGGCACAAAGAGGGTAATATATGCTTAGAGGGGCAGGGCAAGGCTAATATAATTAATGAGTAACTTTGTATCAGTGTTCACTAAGGAAATGGAGGCTGACAAAATATCAGTAGAAGCGGAGAGAGTAGAGGCAATGGATAGGATAAAAATTGAGAGGGGGGAGGTACTAAAAGGTTAGTTATGCTTAGGGTTGATAAGTCACCTGGTCCGGATAGTTTGCATCCCAGGTTGCTAAAGTAAGTGGGGATGGAAATAACGGAAGGGTTTGCCATAATCTTCTAATCTTCATTCGGGGCAGATCCCTACAACTCCAGACGCTGTTCAGCGCAGTATCTACATGGACTCTAAACCAAGTACTGTAGTTTTTTTTTTGTTTAACTGTCAGTCAAAATTAAATCTCTTCTTCGAAATGTACTGTGCTGAAAAAGTAGAGCTGGCAAACAATCGAGGAAACAATTGGAAAACCTTTGAGACAATTCAGGACAAACATTACATTTCATCAATCACAGAATCAAATCCTTACAGTGCAGAAGGAGGCCATTCAGCTCATCGTGTCTGCACCAGCTCTCTGAAAGAGCAACTCTCTCAGTTCCATCCTCCTGCCTTCTCCCCATAACCCTGCACATCCTTCCATTTCATATAACTGTCTAATTACCTTTGAATGCTTCAATTGAACCTCACTCCACCATGTTCTCAGGCAGAGCATTCCAGACCTTAACCATTCGTTGCATGAAAAAGTTTTTCCTCATGTCACTTTTGCTTCTCTTATCTAATACTTTAAATCTGTGCCCTCTCATTCTCGATCCTTTCATGAGTGGGAACAGTTTATCTCTATCTCTCTGTCCAGACCTCTCATGATTTTGAATACCTCTATCAAATCACCTCTCAGCCTTCTCTTCTCCAAGGAAAACAGTCCTAACTTCTCCAATCTATCTTCATAACTGAAATTCCTCATCCCTGGAACCATTCTCGTGAATCTTTTCTGTACTCTCTCCAATGCCCTCACGTCTTTCCTCAAGTGCGGCACCCAGAATTGGACACAATACTCCAGCTGAGGCCGAACTAGTGTCTTATACAAGTTCAACATAACTTCCTTGCTCTTGTACTCTATGCCCCTATTAATAGAACTAGTACACTATAGAACAATGCTACACTAATTAGCAGTATGGGCTCAGGGGCCCTGAAAATTTGGGCCTTTCCGTTTGAGACAGATGAAAATTGGTGTAAGAGGCAATTCTGAGCAAGCTAAAACAATTTAATGTTGCAGAAAGTCATTAAATCAAAACTGAGAATTATTTCAGACTCATCGGGCTGGATTTAATGAAGGAGGCGGGGCTCCCAGCGCCAGGCCGAAAAGGCAGGAGGAACCCCACCTTTGTACTTCCGCACCCCCCCCAGAGCAATTCTCCGGTGTTTTTCAAGTCAAGATTCAAGAGCTGGGATCCCCATCCCTTTAAAGACGGGGATCTGGCCTCCATAAGCAGCCAACCAATAACAGCTCAGCAGTATCAGCAGCACCACGGGGAGCAGTGGCTACTGCCAGTACCGCAGAGGCCTTGGACCCAGGCTCAGCGCTGGAACCATGGACAAGAGATAGGTGAGGAGGGTTCACTGGTGCGGCGAGGGGGGTGGGCGTGACATCTGGGGGTGGGGGGAGATGTCGGAGGGTAAAGCTGTTCCCGGCGGGGGTGCTCCTTGGGCAAAAAATTGCTCACAGAGGAGGGCCCCCCCCAACAAACCTGTAGGGAGGTTGCCTCGTGTTGCAAGGCATCCTCCCCACATGGGGGAGGCACCCACTAGCCGCTGGTAAGATCCCGCCGGTGGCAGGAAGAGGCCCTTAATAGGCCACTTAAGGGCCTCAATTGGCCTCTGGGTGGGAAAGCCCCAGAAAGATTGCTCGGCGACAGGCCCGGCACGTCCACCCCACCAGCCATTGGGGTACTCTATGCCGCCCCCCGCCTCAGGGGAGCCCCTAAAATCACACCTATCCATACTCACTCAAGGAAGCACCATTGGGCCTCCAACCCCAGCCACCCTCCTCACCTCTTAGCGTACAATACTTTAACCTGACAACTTCTCACACTGGACTGCTTTCCAGTCTTTCTCATCCTACCATAAGCAGCATTTGGCTTTCCATCTGTCCCTCTTCCTTCCCCATCCATTTCCACTACTTCCTCCACATCTCCCTCTCCTTCACCACTGCCTCTTCACTATTTCCTCTTCCCTGCCCCCTCTCTACAATCACTCTCCCATTTATTTCCCTGCTCTCTCCTTTCCTCCTATCCATTTATTCCCTCCTCCTGCTCCTCTTTCCCCACACCAGTCTGGACCCAGTTATTTCCCCCACCCTCTACCCCTGCTTGACCTGCTTCTGGCACTTGATCTCGTCTCTGTATGTGCAATGGCACAGGAGGTCAGCTATTACTATGGAAAACACCATATAAAAAAGTCTGTCTTGCTTGATGTGCAAAGTGTAACACACTGGAAAAATGAACTATTTCTCAGCATAATGTTGAAGTCCAAACATTGGAAAAAGGCAAATAGAAACTATATACTGTAGATCGAGTTGCTATTAACTCAAGTGAAGTTCACATTATCTCATTGAAGTGGATGGATCTCTGGAACACCAATAAGCCAATGTGCTCATAACAAAATCAGATTTCAGCTGGAAAATAGAGCTACTGTTACTGTTCAAACTGAGATTGAATATCTTGAAATTGTTTGATAACACATGGTGTCACACTCATTTTGAACAAAACAGAAATGAAGTTACTGGGGAAAGGAGTCAGTGTTTAAAAAATCCCAAACATCAAAAAGCATTTAAGGGATAGTGATCATTATATCATAAGGTTTAGGCTGACTATGGAAAAGGACAATGAGCAATCCAGGGTAAGAATAATTAATTGGGGGAAGGCCAACTTCAATGGGGTAAGAATGGAGCTGGGACAAATAAATTGGAGTCAAAAGCTGGCAGGAAAACTGGTAGATGAACAATGGGCTACCTTCAAAGAGGAGATAGTTCGGGCACAGTCAGGTATGTTCCCTCGAAGGAAAAAAGTAAGGCAAACAAATCCAGAGCTCCTTGGATGACAAAAAAAATAGAGATTAAGATAAAGAAGAAAAAGTGTGCTTATGTCAGATGCCAGGTAGAAAATACTATTGAGAACCAGGCTGAATATAGAAGCTCCAGAGGGGAAGTGAAAAAGCAAATAAGAGAAGCAAAGACAGAGCATGAAAAGAGACTGGCAGCTAGCATTAAAGAAAATCCCAAATTTTTCTGCAGGCATCTAAATAGCAAAAGGGTGGTAAAAGGAGGAGTGGGGCCAATTAGGGACCAGAAAGGGGATTTACACATGGAATCACAGAGTTATACAGCACAGAAATAGGCCCATTGTGTCTGTGCCGGCCATCAAGCACCTAAATATTCTAATCCCATTTTCCAGCACTTGGCCCGTAGCCTTGTATGCTATGGTGTTTCAAGTGCTTTTTTATTTATTTATTTATAGATACAGCACTGAAACAGGCCCTTCGGCCCACCGAGTCTGTGCCGACCAAGAACCACCCATTTATACTAACCCTACAGTAACCCCATATTCCCTACCTACACTAGGGGCAATTTACAATGGCCAATTTACCTATCACCTGCAAGTCTTTGGCTGTGGGAGGAAACCGGAGCACCCGGCGAAAACCCACACGGTCACAGGGAGAACTTGCAAACTCTGCACAGGCAGTACCCAGAATTGAACCTGGGTCCCTGGAGCTGTGAGGTTGCGGTACTAACCACTGCGCCACAGTGCTCATCTAAATACTTCTTAAATGTTGTGAGGGTTCCTGCCTCTATCACCTCTTCAGGCAGTGAGTTCCAGATTCCAACCACCCACTGGGTGAAAATAATTTTCCTCAAACCCCCTCTAAAGCTCCTGCCCCTTACCTTAAATCTATGCCCTCTGGTTATTGACCCCTCCGCTAAGGGAAAACGTTTCTTCCTATCTAACCTATCAATGCCCCTCATAATTTTGTATACCTCAATCATGTCCCCCCTCAGCCTTCTCTGCTCTAAGGAAAACAACCCTAGCCTTTTCAGTCGCTCTTTATTTTATTTTTATTTTATTTAGAGATACAGCACTGAAATTTCATAGCTGAAATGCTCCAGCCCAGGCAACATCCTGGTGAATCTCCTTTGCACCCTCTCCACTGCAATCACATCCTTCCTATAATGTGGTGCCCAGAACTGTACACAGTACTCCAGCTGTGGCCTAACAAGTGTTTTAGGCAGCTCCTTCATAACCTCCCTGCTTTTATATTCTATGCCTCGGCTGATAAAGGCAAGTATCCCATATGCCTTCCTAACCACCTTATCTACCTGTGCTGCTGCCTTCAGTGATCTACGGACAAGTACACCAAGATCCCTCTGACCCTCTGTACTTCCTAGGGTCCTACCATCCATTGTATATTCCCTTGCCTTGTTAGTCCTCCCAAAATGCATCACCTCACACTTCTCAAGATTAAATTCCATTTGCCACTGCTCTGCCCATCTTACCAGCCCATCTATATCGTCTTGTAATCTAAGGCTTTCCTCCTCACTATTTACGACACCACCAATTTTCGTGTCATCTGCAAACTTACTGATCATACCTCCTATATTTACTTCTAAATCATTACTGTACACTACAAACAGCAAGGGTCCCAGCACCGATCCCTGCAGTACACCACTGGTTCACAGGCTTCCACTCGCAAAAACAACCCTTGACCATCACCCTCTGCCTCCTGCCACTAAGCCAATTTTGGATCCACTTTGCCAACTTGCCCTGGATCCCATGGGCTCTTACCTTCTTAACCAATCTCCCATGCGGGTCCTTATCAAAAGCCTTACTGAAATCCATGCAGACTACATCAACTGCTTTACCCTCATCTACACATCTAGTCACCTCCTCGAAAAATTCGATCAAGTTAGTTAGACAGGATCTCCCCCTGACAAAGCCATGCCAACTATCCCTGATTAATCCCTGCCTCTCCAAGTGGAGATTAATCCTGTCCCTCAGAATTTATTCCAATATTTTCCCGACCACTGATGTTAGACTCACCGGCCTATAATTACCTGGTCTATCCCTGCTGCCCTTCTTGAATAATAGCACCACATTCGCTGTCCTCCAGTCCTCTGGCACCTCCCCTGTGGCCGGAGAGGATTTGAAAATTGGTGTCAGAGCCCCTGCTATCTCCTCCCTTGCCTCACTTAGCAGCCTAGGATATCTCATCTGGGCTTGGGGATTTATCCACTTTTAAACCCGCTAATACTTCCTCCCTTTCAATGCTAATATGTTCAAGTATATCACAATCCCCCTCCCTGATCTCTACACCTACATCGTCCTTCTCCATAGTGAACACAGATGAAAAGTAATGATTTAAAACCTCACCTATATCCTCCGGCTCCACACACAGAATGCCACTTTGGTCCCTAACTCTTTCCCTGGTTATCCTCTTGCCCTTAATATATTTATAAAATGCCTTGGGATTTTCCTTTATCTTGCCCGCCAGTGTTTTTTCATGTCCCCTCTTTGCTCTCCTAATTACTTTTTTTAGTACCCCCTTACACTTTCTATACTCTAGCGTCTCCGCTGTTTTCAGCACTCCGAATCTGCCATAAGCTTCTTTTTTTTTTCCTGATCCAATCCTCTATATCCCTTGACATCCAGGGTTCCCTGGACTTGTTGGTCCGACCTTTCACCTTAATGGGTACATGTTGGCTCTGAACCCTCACTATTTCCTCTTTGAATTACTCCCACTGGTCTGATGTAGACTTTCCTGCAAGTAGCTGCTCCCAGTCCACTCTGCCAGATCCTGTTTAATCATATTGAAATAGGCCTTCCCTCAATTCAGTACCTTTATTTCTGGCCCGTCTTTGTCCTTTTCCATAACTACCGTAAATCTTATTGGAGGCAGAGGGCATAGCTGAGGTATTAAATGAATACTTTGCATCTATCTTTACCAAGGAAGAAGATGCAACCCAGGCAATGTTGAAAGTGGAGGTAAGTCAGATGCAAGAGGGGATTAAAATTGATAAAAAGGAAGTATTAGATAAGTTATCTGTACTTAAAGTGGATAAAGCACCAGGAGCAGATGAGATGCATCAAAGATACTGAGGGAGGTGAGGGTGGAAATCGCAGAGGCACTGGCCATAATTTTTCAGTCTTCCTTAGACTCAGGGGTGGTGCCAGAGGATTGGAGAATTGCAAATGTTACACCTTGTTCGAAAAAGGGTGTAAAGATAAACCCAGAAACTACAGGCCTGTCAGTTTAACGTCAGTGGTGGGAAAACTTCAAGAAAAAATAATTAGGGACAAAATCAATAGTTACATGGAGAAATGAGAGTTAATTAAGGAAAACCAGCATGGATTTCTTAAGGGAAAATCATGTTTAACTAATATGCTGGAGTTTTTTGAGGAGGTAACAGAGAGGGTTGATGAGGGCAATGTTTTTGATGTGGTGTACATGGACTTTCAAAAGGCGTTTTATACAGTGCCACACAACAGACTTGTGAGAAAACATGTAGCTCATGGAATAAAAGGGACGGTAGCAACATGGATACGAAATTGGCTGAGTGATAGGAAACAAAGAGTAGTGGTTAATGGATGTTTTTTGGGCTGGAGGAAGGTTTGTAGTAGAGTGCCCCAGGGATCAGTGTTAGGACCCTTGCTTTTCCTGATATCTATTAATGACCTAGACCTTGGTGGACAGGGCACAATTTCAAAGTTTGCAGATGATATGAAACCTGGAAGCATTGTGAACTGTGAGGGGGATAGTGTAGAACTTCAAAAGGACATAGACAAGTTGGTAGAATGAAGTGATAGGTGGTAGAAGAATCTCAAAGCAGAGAAATGTGAAGTGATTCATTTTGGTAGGAAGAACATGGAGAGACAATATAGAATAACGGGTACAATTCTAAAGGAGTGCAGGAGCAGAGGGACCTAGGTGTATATGTGCGTAAGGCATTGAAGGTGGTAGGGCAGGTTGAGAGAGTCATTAATAAAGCATACAGTATCCTGGGCTTTATTAATAGGGGCATAGAGTACAAGAGCAAGGAAGTTATGTTGAACTTGTATAAGACACTAGTTCGGCCTCAGCTGGAGTATTGCGTCCAATTCTAAGCGCCGCACTTGAGGAAAGACGTGAGGGCTTTGGAGAGAGTACAGAAAAGATTCATGAGAATGGTTCCAGGGATGAGAAATTTCAGTTATGAAGATAGATTGGAGAAGTTAGGACTGTTTTTCTTGGAGAATTGAAGGTTGATTTGATAGAGGTATTCAAAATCATGAGGGGTCTGGACAGAGTAGATAGAGAGAAACTGTTCCCACTCGTGAAAGGATCGAGAATGAGAGGGCACAGATTTAAAGTATTTGGTAAGAGAAGCAAAAGTGACATGAGGAAAAACTTTTTCACGCAGCGAGTGGTTAAGGTCTCGGATGCGCTGCCTGAGAATGTGGTGGAGGCCGGTTCAAATGAAACATTCAAAAGGGAATTAGACGGGTATATGAAAAGGGAGAATGTGCAGGGTTATGGGGAGAAGGCAGGGGGATGGAACTGAAAGAGTTGCTCTTTCAGAAAGCCGGTGCAGGCACAATGGGCCGAATGGCCTCCTTCTGTGCTGTAATGATTCTGTCATTCTGTGATCTAATTGAGGTTCCAATAGTGCTTCGTCGAGTAGATCTCTTCTGGGTGCAAGAGCCTTTCAACACATATTACTTGTGACAGTGAATGAAAAGAACATTATGATGATGGAATGTTTGTCAAAACTTACAAAATAAAATGCAGTGATCAAGTACGACAATTCCTAATCCTCAAAGGAGACTGGAAGTAGGAAGGAACGCTGCACTTCCAATTTTATTTATTTATTTTATTTAGAGATACAGCACTGAAACAGGCCCTTCAGGCCACCGAGTCTGTGCCGACCATCAACCACCCATTTACACTAATCCTACATGAATCCCATTACCCTCTTACATCCCCACCTTTCCTCATTTCCCCTACCACCTACCTATACTAGGGGCAATTTACAATGGCCAATTTACCTATCAACCTGCAAGTCTTTGGCTGTGGGAGGAAACCGGAGCACCCGGAGGAAACCCACGCGGTCACAGGGAGAACTTGCAAACTCCGCACAGGCAGTACCCAGAATTGAACCCGGGTCGCTGGAGCTGTGAGGCTGCGGTGCTAACCACTGCGCCACTGTGCTGCCCATGCTAAGAGATTTTATGCTAAGATTCCACCTATACAGTTGCCAGACAGAAAATTCTCTAGCTATAAAAGAGCATGTCAGGAAAAACATGAGTGATCTATCAGTCAAGATAGTGACTGGTGCTTCAGTGGTGGTGATGGTGCTGAAAGAGAGAGTGATAAAGATCACCTGTGCATTCATCAAAAGCCATTTTAAAAAGTGTTCAAATATAATAGTTGCCCACCCACTTCAAGTTATAGATGATATTCTACCTGAACTGGTGAAAGCAAAACTACTCATGTTTATGAATGCAAAGAATGAACTTTGGCATGTTGTATTAGATAAAGTATGTAATCTGCTAACTACCTTTTCAGGACAATTTGGAAGATACACATGATTGTAAAACCAGAGCACAATGTCACTTTAGCCGCTGTGAATGTAAAAGACGACTTCATGAGGCACTTGAAAACCTGAATGTAAACTGTCATGGTGGATGGCATTCTAGTCTATCTACAGCCTTTGGAGCACTGCCAACAAAAATCTGTCAAACTGCCTGGAGCAAAGGAGATTGAGGGGAGATTTAATAGAGGTGTACAAGATTATGTCAGGCTTAGGGATAAGTTAGACAAGGAAAAACTTCCCATTAACTAATGGTTGAAGGACTAGGGAACACAGATTGAAGGTTTTGGACAAGAGATGCAGGGGCAACATGAGGAAGCACTTTTTTACGCAGCGAGTGGTAATGAGCTGGAACTAACTTCCCACGAAAGTGGTGGAAGTGGAGATGATCAATGATTTAAAAAGGAAACTGGATGAGGACTTGAAGGAAATGAACTTGCGGGGCTATGGGGATCAAGCAGGGGGTACTGTGGGAAGAGGTTGACTTTACGTGGGGATATCACCATGCCAAGCATCTGGATGAGGTCAAACAGTGATGATCTCCCAATCAATCAATATTAAAATATTCTGGCATTAATAGGATGTACCTCGGAAATGCGACACAATAGAAAAGAATTGAGCGCATGTATCATGCACAAAGTCAGCCTGTGGCTTACGCCTTAAACTTCTAACTGAAATGGAGAGCGATTATATTCTGATCAAAAAGAACTGACAGCCATTTTTTCTGGTTTGGAGGAATTTGAACAATATTCTTTTAGAAAGAAGTTTTGAAAAAGGGTTTCACTTGTGCATCCAATCGATGTCAGGGAACCATGCTCCATCTTCAAAAATACAAATCTCATGTCTACAACAAAGGCTGTTTCTTGCTGGTATACTGTATAAACTGTATGCACTCATGTAGAACCACAGAAAGGTTATGGCACAGAAGGAGGCCATTCAGCCCATCATGTCTGCGCCAGCTGAAAAAAACTAGCCACCCAATGTAATCCCACCTTCAAGCACCTGGTCCACGGCCTTCCAGGTTACAGTGCTTCATGTGCACATCCAGGTACCTTTTAAAAGAGCTGAGGGTTTCTGTCTCTGGGCAGTGAATCTGGGCACCCAGCACCCTCTGGATGAAAAAGTTTTTCCTCATGTCCCCTTTAATCCTTCTACCAATCACCTTAAATCTGTGCCCCCTGGTAATTGACCTCTCCGCTAGGGGAAACAGATTCTTCCTGTCTATCTATGATCAGAAAGGTTCACAATAAGGAAAATGGTAAGTGATATGTTCAAAGACCATCAATTTGCTGCAATATTTACCATATGAGGACGTACTGATCAACATTAAGCAAGCTACTGGTATAGTTGAAAATCTGCAATGAAAATCTGAATGACAGCAAAATATGGTCTGACACAAGAGAAGCACCACTCCAGATTGCAATGTGTGTAAACATTAGAAATGAACTCTAGAGGATGGAGGATGGTCCAATAGTCAAGGATTATCAAATAGCTATAAGACTCCATCAGAGAAGAGATGAAACAGAGTTCATTTAAGCTATACCAGAAGGCAAAGTTGACTCTAGACAGCTAGATTTACCAAGTTCTAACAAACAAGGACATAGAGACACACAGTTTAGGATGTGATGTATGCCAACAATTTTAATAAAGGAGAGAAGTGCTTATTAGTAGCCAAGTACCAGAAACATCCCCCACCCTGAAAGTAAACTGCGCATGATCTGTCTGAAGTTGATGGAAGAAACTATTTTGTGTGTTCTTATTATTGTGCTGATTTATTTTAAAGAAGCAGATTATCTGATTTTCAAAAAAGGAAAATGTCATAGCTAAGATCAAAGCTCACTTTGCACATTATGGTGTTTCAAATGAGGTTACATCAGACAACAGGGAATTCCAATACTTCACACAATTTGAGCACAGTCATGTCACCAGCTCACTAAAGTATTCACAGTCAAATGTTGAGGCAGAGATTACTGTTGAAATTGCAAAGGCAGTTGTAATATTTTGGACTTGTAGTGTGGAAGAGATTTTGCATCAGGCTGTTACATGATAAAAATGGAAAACACACAGGTCAATCGGCAAACAGGACTATCCTTGAGAAAACAGATATTTTCATCCATGTAGATGGTCTCCTTTGCTTTGAGTCAAAGTGGATGAAATCCTCATTGCAGTTACTAATTATTTTTTTAAAAAGCTTTTTGTCCAAACACACATTGGCAGAGCTCTCTCTCTCTTCAGGCACATACAAAAGCTCCCATAGTGCTTGTAACCCAAATCCGGAACCAGCTGGATTATAAGTGAATTTGGCCCAGAATAGTGGCAGAGCCCCATAATTTTTTGTTTTTTATGGTATCTCACGAGTGTGCTTTTCATTCCCTCCTCTGTAACGGCAGGAGAGCATATGCAAGGCCAAAGTAACCAGTATACATGACAAGCGATCTATGTTACAGTTCCATGGAGCATGCTATCATTTAATTGAACACAAAGCAGTAAAGGTGCAGTGCTGACCACAGCAGGCAGGATGCAGTTAAGAGTGACCGATGAACCTGGGTAGACAGCACTCTCAGGAAAAAGTGCACAAGTCTGTCAAACTCTTAAATCACTCTTCTCAACTGAGACAATGGGCAGCCCCACCAACTCAAAGACTATTTGGCAGATAAACCACGATTTCCTTATATAAGCTTGATAAGATTAGAGAAGCAGACATTATTACAATTCAGCCAACAAGAACAAGGAAATGGATGCCAGGAGAAATGCAACAGAAAGTGGGTATCAGATTGTACACTGTAAGATCCTATGATGGAAGAATCTTTAGGAGGATCTGGAAACACTGTCAGAAAACAGAAACTATTATTTGTGGAGAGACCCAGGAGTCGAACTACATGTTGGAAGAGCATGCAGACTATCTAACAAAAGTTTCATCTCGCTTCAGCTTTGTATAACCTTTTATTAGCTGTACTGTTAAAATGTACTTTGAATGAAATTCTATCATTGCTATTCATGCGATGTAATTTAAAAATGTATTTCCTTTTAAGACAGATGATGTATGGATATTGATTCAAGTACAGGAAGTTCCCAGACTTTTCCACCTGGCCTGGAGTGTTTGTATGCTTGACAAGCGGCACAGTGGTGCAGTGGTTAGCACCGCAGCCTCACAGCTCCAGGGACCCGGGTTCAATTCCGGGTACTGCCTGTGTGGAGTTTGCAAGTTCTCCCTGTGTCTGTGTGGGTTTTCTCCGGGTGCTCCGGTTTCCTCCCACAAGCCAAAAGGTTGACAGGTAAATTGGCCATTATAAATTGTCACGAGTATAGGTAGGTGGTAGGGAAATATAGGGACAGGTGGGGATGTTTGGTAGGAATATAGGATTAGTATAAATGGGTGGTTGTTGGTCGGCACAGACTCAGTGGGCTGAAGGGCCTGTTTCAGTGCTGTATCTCTAATCTAATCTAAATTACATGCAATTAGATGAAAATTGTACAGCAGTAAAGAATACATGTCAGAAAAACAATAATGTGCAGTTATAGAGCACCTTTCACATCCTCAAGAAGTCTCAAAGCCCTCACAGCCAGTGAAGTAATTTTGAATTGCAGTAACTGTTGCAATGTAAAGAAAAACAAACTCTTAAATCTAGTTTGCTATTGATCAAACTTAGCAACAAAAGCCGCGAGTAGTTGATGGTAGGGGATTCAGCGATGCTCATGCCATTGAATGTCAAAGCGAACACCACCACCAAGTTCCCCTCCAAATGACACAGCATCCTGACTTGGAAATATATCACTGATCCTTCATTGTCACTGGGTCAAAATCCTGGACCTTCCTCCCTTACAGGATTGTGGGTGGACCACAGTATGCAGGAACAGAGGGATCTGGGGGTGCATGTGCATTGAGCTTTGAAAGTGGCAGGACCGATTGAGAGAGTGTTGAGCAAAGCAGATGGGATCTTGGCCATCATAAATACAGGCAGAGTACAAAAGCAGGGAAGTTACGCTGAACCTTTATAAAGCTCTGGTTAGGCCCCAACTAAAGTATTGCATCACCACACTTTAGGAAGGATGTGAGGGTCCTTGAGAGGGTGCAGAGGAGATTTACCAGAACGCTGTAGGCCCGAAGTAACTCAATGTGACCTGATCAGCGACTCTCCAAAGGACTAGGGTAATGTTGATCCTTTGCGCTTACCGCTTTATTACTGCTTGCAAGTTACTGCTTGGATATCATCTGCTGAGGAACGCGTCGTCCGCCTGGGTTGTGGAGTTCTACTTGTCCTGGTGCGGCCACTATGTGAATGACGCTTAAGAGACATCTTAACAAATACATGAATAGGAAGGGAATAGAGGGATATGGGCCCCGGAAGTGCAGAAGGTGTTAGTTTAGGCAGGCATCAAGATCGGCGCAGGCTTGGAGGGCCGAATGGCCTGTTCCTGTGCTGTACTGTTCTTTGTTCTTTGACGCGCCCACCTGGAAGGCGCTGGCCAGGGACATGAAAGGCGGCCTGAGTGCCCATGAGGCTGTCGTCGAGGCTCAGGGCCTCAATCCGGCTTCGGTCGTCCTTCCGCCGTCACTGCTGGGAGCCGGGAAAGAAGCTCCACTGTCAGCTGGATGGCGACCACGAGCGCATCGTCAGCCTGGAGGACGCTGATATCGAGGAGGCCGTGTAGGCTGTGCGCTGGCCAGCTCACCAGGGACGCGACCCCCGCCGGACGCCTCCTCACTTCCCCCCAACACCACCTTCCCCCATAGCACCCCCTTGCCCCCTAGCACCCCCTTCCCCCACCTCTTCCCCCCCGCACCCCCCCTTCCCCCCTGCACCCCCTTCCCAGCTCACCCCCCTTCCCCACTCACCCCCCGCACCCCCATCCCCCCTGCACCCCCTTCCCAGCTCACCCCTCGCACCGCCTTCCGCCCGCACCCCCCTCCCCCACCTCCTAACCCCCGCACCCCTTTCCCAGCTCCCCCCTTGCACCCCTTTCCCAGCTCCCCCCTCACACCTCCTCCCCAGCTACCCCCCGCACCCACTTCCCAGCTCCCCCCGCACCCCCCGCACTCCCTTCCCCCCACCTTTCACCCGCTTCCCCCCACCCCCTTCCCAGCTCCCCCTCACACCCCCTTCCCCCTCCCAGCTCACCCCCCTCGCACTCCCTTCCCCCCACCCCCTGCCCCTCCCCCTCACACTCCCTCCCAGATCACCCACCTCACACCCCCTTCCCCCCACCCCACACTCCCTTCCCCCCACCCCCTCGCATCCCCTTCCCAGCTCCCCTCTCGCATCCCCTTCCCCTGCACCCCCTCCCCCTATCTTTCCCTCGCACCCCCTTCCCCTGCACCCCCCTTTCCCAGCTCCCCCTCGGACCCCCTTACCTCACCTCCTCCCCCCGCACCCAATCCCCACCTTGCAACCCCTTCCCTCCACCTCCTCCCCCTGGCAACAACGCACCCCCTTCCCCCTTCCGCCATGAAATCACACAGCTTACTTGTTAGTTCCTGTACCTGAGCAGGGGCCCTAACAACCCCACTGCCTTGTGGGCGTCTCGAGAGAGACCAAAGCTAAGGGAGTAAACCCTAACAGAAAATCCGTAGCGGAACCCCGAAGCCGGTCATGTGTCACTTTTGGCATGTTTCCGGCAGTTCCTGCAGCCATACCGGTGCCAAACGTCGTGCTCTGCACTCCTTTGGACCCAACCAGGAAGGCCGAGAGGGGGGTTTTGACGCTTGGGCAACTCACAACCTCCATACATCCGCCCAGGCATGCGCCATGGAGAGGTCACTCCATAGTCGCCTCACAGCAACCAAAATAACGCAGCAGTTACGGGTTATAAGCCCAGCTCAATTGGCGTAGAGATTGGGCGCCATGGGTTGCCTTTGTCAGTGGGAGAGGTCTTCGCATCTCACTGGACAGCAACCACCCGCCTCAAACCGGGCAATCCCCGGTCAGTAAGGTTCTGTCCCGCCACAGTCCACCTGCTTCAATGGGTGCTTGGAGCTCAGGGTCGCTGCCCGACAAGTGGACTGTGACACCGCACCAAACAGCACGACAAAAAAAGGAAAGAAGGTAGCAGCCCTTCGCTTTGCAAGCTGGAACGTCAGAACTATGTGTCCTGGCCTGTCGGAAGACCTTACACAAATCAAAGATTCTCAGAAGACCACCATCATTAACAACGAGCTCAGTAGACTCAATGTAGACATTGCAGCACTTCAGGAGACACGCCTCCCTGTGAGCGGATCTCTAAGAGAGCAAGACTACACCTTTTTCTGGCAGGGTAGGGATCCTGAAGAACAAAGACAGCACAGAGTGGGCTTCGCCATCAGAAATTCCTTGCTCAGTATGATAGAGCCTCCCTCAAATGGCTCAGAACGCATACTGTCCATCCAACTGCTCACCACCTCTGGTCCAGTACACCTACTCAGCATCTATGCTCCAACACTCAGCTCCCCACCTGAAGTTAAAGACCAGTTCTACGAGGAACTCCATAATATCATTAGTAGCATTCCCAATACCGAACATCTGTTCCTGCTGGGGGACTTTAAGACCAGGGTTGGGGCTGACCATGACTCATGGCCCTCCTGCCTTGTGCATTGGAAGGATGAATGAGAACGGACAGAGACTGCTGGAGTTGTGTACCTATCATAACCTGTGCATCACCAACTCATTCTTTCATACTAAACCCTGTCACCAGGTTTCTTGGAGACACCCAAGATCACGTCGTTGGCACCAGCTGGACCTCATTGTCACAAGGCGAGTCTCTTTAAACAGCGTTCAAATCACGTGCAGCTTCCACAGTGCGGACTGCGACACGGACCACTCCCTGGTGTGCAGCAAGGTTACACTCAAACCAAAGAAGCTGCATCACTCCAAGCAGAAGGGCCACCAGCGCACCAACACGGACAGAATTTTTTTATCCACAGCTGTTACATAAGTTTCTAAATTCACTTGAAAAAGCCCTTCAAAACACTCCTACAGGGGATGCAGAGACCAAGTGGGCCCACATCAGAGACACCATCTATGACCTATGGCAAACGTGAGAAGCAGAATGCAGACTGGTTTCAATCTCACTTTGAAGAGCTGGAACCTGTCATAGCCGCTAAGCGCATTGCACTGTCGAACTACAAGAAAGCCCCCAGCGAGTTAACATCCGTAGCACTTAAAGCAGCCAGAAGCGCTGCACAAAGAACAGCCAGGCGCTGTGCAAATGACTACTGGCAACACCTATGCAGTCGTATTCAGCTGGCGTCCGACACCGGAAACATCAGAGGAATGTATGATGGCATTAAGAGAGCTTTTGGGCCAACCATCAAGAAGATCGCCCCCCTCAAATCTAAATCAGGGGACATAATCACTGACCAACGCAAGCAAATGCTGGATGGAACACTACCTGGAACTGATCTCCAGGAAAAATGTTGTCACTGAGACCACCCTCAATTCAGCCCAGTCTCTGCCAGTCATGGATGAGCTGGACGAACAGCCCAACAAAATTGGAACTCAAGTGATGCCATTGATTCGCTAGCCAGTGGAAAAGCCCCTGGGAAGGACAGCATTACCCCTGAAATAATCAAGTGTGCCAAGCCTGCTATACTCTCAGCACTCCACGAACTGCTTTGCCTGTGCTGGGATGAGGGAGCAGTACCACAGGCCATGCACGATGTCAATATCATCACCCTCTATAAGAACAAGGGTGACCGCGGTGACTGCAACAACTACCGTGGAATCTCCCTGCTCAGAATAGTGGGGAAAGTCTTCGCTTGAGTCGTTTTAAACAGGCTGCAGAAGCTGGCTGAGCGTGTCTACCCTGAGGTACAGTGTGGCTTTTGTGCAGAGAGATCTACCATTGACATGCTGTTCTCCCTTTGCCAGCTACAGGAGAAATGCCACGAACATTAGATGCCCCTCTACATTGCTTTCATTGATCTCACCAAAGCCTTTGACCTTGTCAGCAGACGTGGTCTCTTCAGACTACTAGCAAAGATCGGATGCCCACCAAAGCAACTAAGTATCATCACCTCATTCCATGACAATATGAAAGGCACAACTCAGCATAGCGGTACCTCATCAGACCCTTTTCCTATATTGAGTGGTGTGAAACAGGGCTGTGTTCTAGCATTTACACTGTTTGGGATCTTCTTCTCCTTGCTGCTCTCACATGCGTTCAAGTCTTCAGAAGAAGGAATTTTCCTCCACACAAGATCTGGGGGCAGGTTGTTCAACCTTGCCCGTCTAAGAGCAAAGACCACAGTATGGAAGGTCCTCATCAGGGAACTCCTCTTTGCTGACGATGCTGCATTAACATCTCACACTGAAGAGTGTCTGCAGAGACTCATCGACAGGATTGTGGCTGCCTGCAACAAATTTGGCCTAACCATCAGCCTGAAGAAAATGAACATCATGAGACAGGACGTCAGAAATGCTCCATCCATAAATATCGGCAACCACGCTCTGGAAGTGGTTCAAGAGTTCACCTACCTAGGCTCAACTATCACCAGTAACCTGTCTCTCGAGGCAGAAATCAACAAGCACATGGGAAAGGCTTCCACTGCTATGTCCAGACTGGCCAAGAGAGTGTGGGAAAATGGCGCACTGACACGGAACACAAAAGTCCAAGTGTATCAAGCCTGTGTCCTCAGTACCTTGCTCTACGGCAGCGAGGCCTGGACAACGTATGTCAGCCAAGAGCGACGTCTCAACTCATTCCATCTTCGCTGCCTCCAGAGAATCCTTAGCATCAGGTGGCAGGACTGTATCTCCAACACAGAAGTCCTTGAGGCGGCCAACATCCCCAGCATATACACCCTACTGAGCCAGCAGCACTTGAGATGGCTTGGCCATGTGAGCCGCATGGAAGGTGGCAGGATCCCCAAAGACACATTGTACAGCGAGCTCGTCACTGGTATCAGACCCACCGGCCGTCCATGTCGCCACTTTAAAGACGTCTGCAAACGCGACATGAAGTCCTGTGAACATTGATCACAAGTCATGGGAGTCAGTTGCCAGTGATCGCCAGAGCTGGAGGGCAGCCATAAAGGCGGGGCTTAAGAGTGGCAAGTTGAAGAGATTTAGCAGTTAGCAGGAAAAAAGACAGAAGTGCAAGGGGAGAGCCAACTGTGTAACAGCCCCGACAGCCAATTTTATCTGCAGCACCTGTGGAAGAGTCTGTCACTCTAGAATTGGTCTTTATAGCCACTCCAGGCGTTGCTCCACACACCACTGACCACCTCCAGGCGCTTACCCATTGTCTCTCGAGATAAAGGAGGCCAAAGAAGAAGAGGGTCCTTGAGAGGGTGCAGAGGAGATTTCCCAGAATGGTTCATGGGATGAGGGATTTTAGCTGAAAAATTAGGTTGGAAAAGCTGGAGCTGTTCTCCCTGCAGCAAAGGAGATTGAGGGGAGATTTGAAAGAGGTATACAAGATTATGACAGGTTTAGATTAGTTAAACAAGGAAAAACTGTTCCCATTAACTGATGGTATAAGGATAGAGGACACAGATTTAAGACAAGAGATGCAGGGGAATGTGAGGATTTTGTTTTTTTACAGAGCAAGTGGTAATGACCCAGAACGTGCTGCTCGTGAAGGTGCTGGAAATGGAGGCAATCAATGATTTCATAGAACCACAGAAAGGTTACGGCACAGAAACAGGCCACAGAAGGAGGCCATTCAGCCCATTGTGTCTGCACCTGCTGAAAAAACTTGCCACCCAATCCAATCACACATTCCAGCACCTGGTCCGTAGCCTTGCAGGTTACAGCACTTCAGGTGCATGTCCAGGTACCTTTTAAATGAGTTGAGGGTTTCTGCCTTCACCACCATTCCTGGCAGTGAATTCCAGACACCCACCACCCTCTGGGTGAAAAGGTTTCTCCTCATGTCCCCTCTAATCCTTCTACCAATAATCTTAAATCTGTGCCTCCTCGTAATTGACCTCTCCACTCGGGGAAACAGGTTCTTCCTGTCTACTCTATCTAGGCCCCTCATAATTTTGTACACCTTAATTAACTCACCCCTCAGCCTCCTCTGCTCTAAGGAAAACAACACTAGCCTATCCAATCTTTCCTCATAGCTGCAATTTTCAAGCCCTGGCAACATTCTTGTAAATCTCCTCTGTACTCTCTCCAGAGCAATTATGTACTTCCTGTAATGTGGTGACCAGAACTGTACGCAATACTCCAGTTGTGGCCTAACCAGCGTTTTATACAGTTCGAGCATTACATCCCTGCTTTTGTCATTTATACCTCGGTCAATAAAGGAAAGCATCACATATGTCTTCTTCACTGCTTTATCTATCTGTCCTGCCACCTTCAGGGACCTGTTGACATGCACTCCAAGATCTCTCACTTCTTCTACCCCTCTCAATATCCTCCTGTTTATTGTGTATTCCCTCGATCTTTTTGTCCTCCCCAAAAGTATTACCTCACACTTCTCTGGATTGAATTCCATTTGCCATTTTTCCAACCATTCAACTGAACCATTGATATCATTCTGGAGTCCACAACTATCCTCTTCACTATCAACTACACGACCAATTTTTGTGTCATCTGCAAATTTCCCAATCATGCCTCCCATATTTAAGTCCAAGTTGTTAATATATACCACAAACAGCAAGGGACCCAACATTGAGCCCTGTGGAATGCCACTGGAAATCGCTTTCCATTCACAAAAACATCCCTTGACCATTACCCTTTGTTTCCTGCCACTGAGCCAATTTTGGATCTAACTTGCCACATTCGCCTGTATCCCACAGGCTTTTATTTTTCTAACCAGTCTGCCATGTGGGACCTTGTCAAATGCTTTACTCAACATCCACTGCACTACCCACATCAATCGTCCTTGTTACTTCCTCAAAAAACTGAATTAATTTAGTAAGACATAACCTTCCCTGAATAAACCCTTAACAATTTCAAAAGGAAAGAAGATGGACACTTGTAGGAAATAAACTTGCAGGGATCGAGTGGGGGAGTGGAGTGGACTGGATTGCTCTGCCGAGACCTGGCATCAACTTGATGGGTCAAATGGCCTCGTTCTATGCAGTAAATAACTCAATGACATGGATTAAAGCCTGGCTACCCGACCCAAACCCGACTAGATCCAACGACGTGTGTTGGGTTCAGGTTGGGTTGGGTCGAAAGTCCAAGTTGGGCTGGACACTGCTTCCAGGAAGTCACGGGATCAGGCTTCCCCATGATTCCCCACAACTCCAGCTGCCGGAACAGATGAAGGAGATTCGGGTTGGGTCGGATCGGGTGCGAAAAAAAATTAAAGGGCTCTGGCTGGGTACAGGTTGGCTGTGGACGGGTCATGTTTTAATCTTATACCCAAGCCAGGCTTTAACATGGATTGCAGCAATTCAAAGCGACTTATCATCACCACTGTCTCAAGGACAATTAGTGAGGGGCAATAAATGCTGGCCTTGACAGTGATGCTAATATCCCAAGAACCAATAAAAATACTACAGTTCTAATCATGATGAAAGGGTTAAAGTGCTTGAGGATGAAGAAATCTGACATCAAATGACTTCTGATTACTGGTCCGAATGGTTCACCCCTGATTTCTCCGGTGTTAATTTAGAGACAAAACTAATCTAACTTAAATAACAAAAGTTATTGGGAAATCGAGTTCACTTGTTACCCTGAATCTTGTTTCGGCCTTTATAAAATATGACTCACCAGGAAGTGGAGACACTGATACAACAGCTCCAACACACTTACCAGTGAAAGTAAAACACAGCAGAGGGAAAGGCACCAGGTGCACCTCCTCCCGCCACTCCTGGACATTCTGACCCCTCTTCATTCCCGGGAACAGTTGCTCACGGGATTCCGCTTCTCCTCTCTGGAGGAATTCCCGACGAAGACAGGGACATGACCACCACTTATCCCGCTTCACATTCCAACAGCAATCGGAGACGCATGCGTGCAGATGCGACGCGCCGCCAGACAGGTTTCGAATCGCAGCTCGACAGAGAGAGCGAGAGTAATGTAACCAGAGAGAGAGAGAGTAATGTAACCAGAGAGAGTAAGGTAACTGGAGAGAGAGAGTAATGTAACCAGAGAGAGTAATGTAACCAGAGAGAGAGAGTAATGTAACCAGAGAGAGAGAGTAATGTAACCAGAGAGAGAGAGAGGGAGCAATATAACCAGAGAGAGTAATGTACCCAGAGAGAGACGAATGTAACCAGAGAGAGAGAGAAAGCAATGTAACCGGAGAGAGAGAGAGAGAGTAATGTAACCAGAGAGAGAGAGAGAGTAACGTAACCAGAGAGAGAGAGTAATGTAACCAGAGAGAGAGAGAGAGTAATGTAACCAGAGAGAGTAATGTAACCAGAGAGAGTAATGTAACCAGAGAGAGAGAGAGAGTAATGTAACCAGAGAGAGAGAGAGAGTAATGTAACCAGAGAGAGAGAGAGAGAGAGTAATGTAACCAGAGAGAGAGAGAGTAATGTAACCAGAGAGAGAGAGAGAGAGTAATGTAACCAGAGAGAGAGAGAGAGTAATGTAACCAGAGAGAGAGAGTAATGTAACCAGAGAGAGTAATGTAACCAGAGAGAGAGAGAGAGTAATGTAACCAGAAAGAGTAATGTAACCAGAGAGAGAGAGCAATGTAACCAGAGAGTGAGTGAGAGTAATGTAACCAGAGAGAGAGAGAGAGTAATGTAACCAGAGAGAGAGAGAGAGTAATGTAACCAGAGAGAGAGAGAGAGTAATGTAACCAGAGAGAGAGAGAGAGTAATGTAACCAGAGAGAGAGAGAGAGTAATGTAACCAGAGAGAGAGAGAGTAATGTAACCAGAGAGAGAGAGAGTAATGTAACCAGAGAGAGAGAGAGTAATGTAACCAGAGAGAGAGAGAGAGTAATGTAACCAGAGAGAGAGAGAGAGCAATGTAACCAGAGAGTGAGTGAGAGTAATGTAACCAGAGAGAGAGAGAGAGTAATGTAACCAGAGAGAGAGAGAGAGTAATGTAACCAGAGAGAGAGAGAGAGTAATGTAACCAGAGAGAGAGAGAGAGTAATGTAACCAGAGAGAGCGAGAGTAACGTAACCAGAGAGAGCGAGAGTAACGTAACCAGAGCGAGCGAGAGTAACGTAACCAGAGCGAGCGAGAGTAACGTAACCAGAGCGAGCGAGAGTAACGTAACCAGAGCGAGCGAGAGTAACGTAACCAGAGAGAGCGAGAGTAACGTAACCAGAGAGAGCGAGAGTAACGTAACCAGAGAGAGCGAGAGTAACGTAACCAGAGAGAGCGAGAGTAACGTAACCAGAGAGAGCGAGAGTAACGTAACCAGAGAGAGCGAGAGTAACGTAACCAGAGAGAGAGAGAGTAATGTAACCAGAGAGAGAGAGAGAGTAATGTAACCAGAGAGAGAGAGAGAGTAATGTAACCAGAGAGAGAGAGAGAGAGTAACGTAACCAGAGAGAGAGAGAGTAACGTAACCAGAGAGAGAGAGAGAGTAACGTAACCAGAGAGAGAGAGAGAGTAACGTAACCAGAGAGAGAGAGAGAGTAACGTAACCAGAGAGAGAGAGAGAGTAATGTAACCAGAGAGAGAGAGAGTAATGTAACCAGAGAGAGTAATGTAACCAGAGAGAGAGAGAGAGTAATGTAACCAGAGAGAGAGAGAGAGTAATGTAACCAGAGAGAGAGAGAGAGTAATGTAACCAGAGAGAGAGAGAGAGTAATGTAACCAGAGAGAGAGAGAGAGAGTAACGTAACCAGAGAGAGAGAGAGAGTAATGTAACCAGAGAGAGAGAGAGAGTAATGTAACCAGAGAGAGAGAGAGAGTAATGTAACCAGAGAGAGAGAGAGAGTAATGTAACCAGAGAGAGAGAGAGAGTAATGTAACCAGAGAGAGAGAGAGAGCAATGTAACCAGAGAGAGAGAGAGAGAGAGAGAGCAATGTAACCAGAGAGAGAGAGAGAGAGCAATGTAACCAGAGAGAGAGAGAGAGTAATGTAACCAGAGAGAGAGAGAGAGAGTAATGTAACCAGAGAGAGAGAGAGTAATGTAACCAGAGAGAGTAATGTAACCAGAGAGAGTAATGTAACCAGAGAGAGAGAGAGAAATGTAACCAGAGAGAGAGAGAGAGAAATGTAACCAGAGAGAGAGAGAGAGAAATGTAACCAGAGAGAGAGAGAGAGAAATGTAACCAGAGAGAGAGAGAGAGTAATGTAACCAGAGAGAGAGAGAGAGTAATGTAACCAGAGAGAGAGAGAGTAATGTAACCAGAGAGAGAGAGAGTAATGTAACCAGAGAGAGAGAGAGAGAGTAATGTAACCAGAGAGAGAGAGAGTAATGTAACCAGAGAGAGTAATGTAACCAGAGAGAGTAATGTAACCAGAGAGAGAGAGAGAAATGTAACCAGAGAGAGAGAGAGAGAAATGTAACCAGAGAGAGAGAGAGAGAAATGTAACCAGAGAGAGAGAGAGAGAAATGTAACCAGAGAGAGAGAGAGAGAAATGTAACCAGAGAGAGAGAGAGAGAAATGTAACCAGAGAGAGAGAGAGAGTAATGTAACCAGAGAGAGAGAGAGAGTAATGTAACCAGAGAGAGAGAGAGTAATGTAACCAGAGAGAGAGAGAGTAATGTAACCAGAGAGAGAGAGAGTAATGTAACCAGAGAGAGAGAGAGTAATGTAACCAGAGAGAGAGAGAGTAATGTAACCAGAGAGAGAGAGAGAGAGTAATGTAACCAGAGAGAGAGAGAGAGAGTAATGTAACCAGAGAGAGAGAGAGAGAGTAATGTAACCAGAGAGAGAGAGAGAGAGCAATGTAACCAGAGAGAGAGAGAGAGCAATGTAACCAGAGAGAGAGAGAGAGCAATGTAACCAGAGAGAGAGAGAGAGCAATGTAACCAGAGAGAGAGAGAGAGCAATGTAACCAGAGAGAGAGAGAGAGCAATGTAACCAGAGAGAGAGAGAGAGCAATGTAACCAGAGAGAGAGAGAGAGCAATGTAACCAGAGAGAGAGAGAGAGCAATGTAACCAGAGAGAGAGAGAGAGCAATGTAACCAGAGAGAGAGAGAGAGCAATGTAACCAGAGAGAGAGAGAGAGCAATGTAACCAGAGAGAGAGAGAGAGCAATGTAACCAGAGAGAGAGAGAGAGCAATGTAACCAGAGAGAGAGAGAGAGAGCAATGTAACCAGAGAGAGAGAGAGAGCAATGTAACCAGAGAGAGAGAGAGAGCAATGTAACCAGAGAGAGAGAGAGAGAGCAATGTAACCAGAGAGAGAGAGAGAGAGCAATGTAACCAGAGAGAGAGAGAGAGAGCAATGTAACCAGAGAGAGAGAGAGAGAGCAATGTAACCAGAGAGAGAGAGAGAGAGCAATGTAACCAGAGAGAGAGAGAGAGAGCAATGTAACCAGAGAGAGAGAGAGAGAGCAATGTAACCAGAGAGAGAGAGAGAGAGCAATGTAACCAGAGAGAGAGAGAGAGAGCAATGTAACCAGAGAGAGAGAGAGAGAGTAATGTAACCAGAGAGAGAGAGAGAGTAATGTAACCAGAGAGAGAGAGAGAGTAATGTAACCAGAGAGAGAGAGAGAGTAATGTAACCAGAGAGAGAGAGAGAGTAATGTAACCAGAGAGAGAGAGAGAGTAATGTAACCAGAGAGAGAGAGAGTAATGTAACCAGAGAGAGTAATGTAACCAGAGAGAGTAATGTAACCAGAGAGAGTAATGTAACCAGAGAGAGAGAGAGTAATGTAACCAGAGAGAGAGAGAGTAATGTAACCAGAGAGAGAGAGAGAAATGTAACCAGAGAGAGAGAAATGTAACCAGAGAGAGAGAGAGAGAGTAATGTAACCAGAGAGAGAGAGAGTAATGTAACCAGAGAGAGAGAGAGTAATGTAACCAGAGAGAGAGAGAGAGAGTAATGTAACCAGAGAGAGAGAGAGAGCAATGTAACCAGAGAGAGAGAGAGAGCAATGTAACCAGAGAGAGAGAGAGAGCAATGTAACCAGAGAGAGAGAGAGAGCAATGTAACCAGAGAGAGAGAGAGAGCAATGTAACCAGAGAGAGAGAGAGAGCAATGTAACCAGAGAGAGAGAGAGAGAGAGCAATGTAACCAGAGAGAGAGAGAGAGAGAGCAATGTAACCAGAGAGAGAGAGAGAGAGCAATGTAACCAGAGAGAGAGAGAGAGAGCAATGTAACCAGAGAGAGAGAGAGAGAGCAATGTAACCAGAGAGAGAGAGAGAGAGTAATGTAACCAGAGAGAGAGAGAGAGTAATGTAACCAGAGAGAGAGAGAGAGAGTAATGTAACCAGAGAGAGAGAGAGAGTAATGTAACCAGAGAGAGAGAGAGAGTAATGTAACCAGAGAGAGAGAGAGAGTAATGTAACCAGAGAGAGAGAGAGAGTAATGTAACCAGAGAGAGAGAGAGTAATGTAACCAGAGAGAGAGAGAGTAATGTAACCAGAGAGAGAGAGAGTAATGTAACCAGAGAGAGAGAGAGTAATGTAACCAGAGAGAGAGAGAGTAATGTAACCAGAGAGAGAGAGAGTAATGTAACCAGAGAGAGTAATGTAACCAGAGAGAGTAATGTAACCAGAGAGAGTAATGTAACCAGAGAGAGTAATGTAACCAGAGAGAGTAATGTAACCAGAGAGAGTAATGTAACCAGAGAGAGTAATGTAACCAGAGAGAGTAATGTAACCAGAGAGAGAGAGAGAAATGTAACCAGAGAGAGAGAAATGTAACCAGAGAGAGAGAAATGTAACCAGAGAGAGAGAGAGAGAGTAATGTAACCAGAGAGAGAGAGAGAGTAATGTAACCAGAGAGAGAGAGAGAGTAATGTAACCAGAGAGAGAGAGAGAGTAATGTAACCAGAGAGAGAGAGTAATGTAACCAGAGAGAGAGAGAGTAATGTAACCAGAGAGAGAGAGAGAGTAATGTAACCAGAGAGAGAGAGAGAGTAATGTAACCAGAGAGAGAGAGAGAGTAATGTAACCAGAGAGAGAGAGAGAGTAATGTAACCAGAGAGAGAGAGAGAGTAATGTAACCAGAGAGAGAGAGAGAGTAATGTAACCAGAGAGAGAGAGAGAGAGTAATGTAACCAGAGAGAGAGAGAGAGTAATGTAACCAGAGAGAGAGAGAGAGTAATGTAACCAGAGAGAGAGAGAGAGTAATGTAACCAGAGAGAGAGAGAGAGTAATGTAACCAGAGAGAGAGAGAGAGTAATGTAACCAGAGAGAGAGAGAGAGTAATGTAACCAGAGAGAGAGAGAGAGTAATGTAACCAGAGAGAGAGAGAGAGTAATGTAACCAGAGAGAGAGAGAGAGTAATGTAACCAGAGAGAGAGAGAGAGAGTAATGTAACCAGAGAGAGAGAGAGAGAGTAATGTAACCAGAGAGAGAGAGAGAGTAATGTAACCAGAGAGAGAGAGAGAGTAATGTAACCAGAGAGAGAGAGAGAGTAATGTAACCAGAGAGAGAGAGAGAGTAATGTAACCAGAGAGAGAGAGAGAGTAATGTAACCAGAGAGAGAGAGAGAGTAATGTAACCAGAGAGAGAGAGAGAGTAATGTAACCAGAGAGAGAGAGAGAGTAATGTAACCAGAGAGAGAGAGAGAGTAATGTAACCAGAGAGAGAGAGAGAGTAATGTAACCAGAGAGAGAGAGAGAGTAATGTAACCAGAGAGAGAGAGAGAGTAATGTAACCAGAGAGAGAGAGAGAGTAATGTAACCAGAGAGAGAGAGAGAGTAATGTAACCAGAGAGAGAGAGAGAGTAATGTAACCAGAGAGAGAGAGAGAGTAATGTAACCAGAGAGAGAGAGAGAGTAATGTAACCAGAGAGAGAGAGAGAGTAATGTAACCAGAGAGAGAGAGAGAGTAATGTAACCAGAGAGAGAGAGAGAGTAATGTAACCAGAGAGAGAGAGAGAGTAATGTAACCAGAGAGAGAGAGAGAGTAATGTAACCAGAGAGAGAGAGAGAGTAATGTAACCAGAGAGAGAGAGAGAGTAATGTAACCAGAGAGAGAGAGAGAGTAATGTAACCAGAGAGAGAGAGAGAGTAATGTAACCAGAGAGAGAGAGAGAGTAATGTAACCAGAGAGAGAGAGAGAGTAATGTAACCAGAGAGAGAGAGAGAGTAATGTAACCAGAGAGAGAGAGAGAGTAATGTAACCAGAGAGAGAGAGAGAGTAATGTAACCAGAGAGAGAGAGAGAGTAATGTAACCAGAGAGAGAGAGAGAGTAATGTAACCAGAGAGAGAGAGAGTAATGTAACCAGAGAGAGAGAGAGAGTAATGTAACCAGAGAGAGAGAGAGAGTAATGTAACCAGAGAGAGAGAGAGTAATGTAACCAGAGAGAGAGAGAGAGTAATGTAACCAGAGAGAGAGAGAGAGCAATGTAACCAGAGAGAGAGAGAGAGCAATGTAACCAGAGAGAGAGAGAGAGCAATGTAACCAGAGAGAGAGAGAGAGCAATGTAACCAGAGAGAGAGAGAGAGCAATGTAACCAGAGAGAGAGAGAGAGCAATGTAACCAGAGAGAGAGAGAGAGCAATGTAACCAGAGAGAGAGAGAGAGCAATGTAACCAGAGAGAGAGAGAGAGAGAGCAATGTAACCAGAGAGAGAGAGAGAGAGAGCAATGTAACCAGAGAGAGAGAGAGAGAGAGCAATGTAACCAGAGAGAGAGAGAGAGAGAGCAATGTAACCAGAGAGAGAGAGAGAGAGCAATGTAACCAGAGAGAGAGAGAGAGTAATGTAACCAGAGAGAGAGAGAGAGTAATGTAACCAGAGAGAGAGAGAGAGTAATGTAACCAGAGAGAGAGAGAGAGTAATGTAACCAGAGAGAGAGAGAGAGTAATGTAACCAGAGAGAGAGAGAGAGTAATGTAACCAGAGAGAGAGAGAGAGTAATGTAACCAGAGAGAGAGAGAGAGTAATGTAACCAGAGAGAGAGAGAGAGTAATGTAACCAGAGAGAGAGAGAGAGTAATGTAACCAGAGAGAGAGAGAGAGTAATGTAACCAGAGAGAGAGAGAGAGTAATGTAACCAGAGAGAGAGAGAGAGTAATGTAACCAGAGAGAGAGAGAGAGTAATGTAACCAGAGAGAGAGAGAGAGTAATGTAACCAGAGAGAGAGAGAGAGTAATGTAACCAGAGAGAGAGAGAGAGTAATGTAACCAGAGAGAGAGAGAGAGTAATGTAACCAGAGAGAGAGAGAGAGTAATGTAACCAGAGAGAGAGAGAGAGTAATGTAACCAGAGAGAGAGAGAGAGAGAGTAATGTAACCAGAGAGAGAGAGAGAGAGAGTAATGTAACCAGAGAGAGAGAGAGAGTAATGTAACCAGAGAGAGAGAGAGAGTAATGTAACCAGAGAGAGAGAGAGAGAGTAATGTAACCAGAGAGAGAGAGAGAGTAATGTAACCAGAGAGAGAGAGAGAGTAATGTAACCAGAGAGAGAGAGAGAGTAATGTAACCAGAGAGAGAGAGAGAGTAATGTAACCAGAGAGAGAGAGAGAGTAATGTAACCAGAGAGAGAGAGAGAGAGAGAGTAATGTAACCAGAGAGAGAGAGAGAGTAATGTAACCAGAGAGAGAGAGAGAGTAATGTAACCAGAGAGAGAGAGAGAGAGCAATGTAACCAGAGAGAGAGAGAGAGAGAGAGAGTAATGTAACCAGAGAGAGTGAGAGTAATGTAACCAGAGAGAGTGAGAGTAATGTAACCAGAGAGAGTGAGAGTAATGGAACCAGAGAGAGTAATGCAATCAGAGAGAGCAATGTAACCAGAGAGAGAGAGAGTAATGTAACCAGAGAGAGTAATGTAACCAGAGAGAGAGAGAGTACATAGAACATAGAACATTACAGCGCAGTACAGGCCCTTCAGCCCTCGATGTTGCGCCGACCTGTGAAACCATCTGACCTACACTATTCCATTTTCATCCATATGTCTATCCAATGACCACTTAAATGCCCTTAAAGTTGGCGAGTCTACTACTGTTGCAGGCAGGGCGTTCCACACCCCTACTACTCTCTGTGTAAAGAAACTACCTCTGACATCTGTCCTATATCTATCACCCCTCAACTTAAAGCTATGTCCCCTCGTGTTTGCCATCACCATCCGAGGAAAAAGGCTCTCACTATCCACCCTGTCCAACCCTCTGATTATCATATATGTCTCTATTAAGTCACCTCTTCTCCTCCTTCTCTCTAACGAAAACAACCTCAAGTCCCTCAGCCTTTCCTCGTAAGACCTTCCCTCCATACCAGGCAACATCCAAGTAAATCTCCTCTGCACCTTTTCCAAAGCTTCCACATCCTTCCTGTAATGCGGTGACCAGAACTGCACGCAATACTCCAGGTGCGGCCGCACCAGAGTTCTGTACAGCTGCAGCATGACCTCGTGGCTCCTAAACTCGATCCCCCTACTAATAAAAGCTAACACACCATATGCCTTCTTAACAGCTCTATTAAGCTGGGTGGCAACTTTCAGGGATTTATGTACCTGGACACCAAGATCTCTCTGCTCATCTACACTACCAAGAATCTTCCCATTAGCCCAGTATTCTGCAATCCTGTTACTCCTTCCGAAGTGAATCACCTCACACTTTTCCGCATTAAACTCCATTTGTCATCTCTCAGCCCAGCTCTGCAGCCTATCTATGTCCCTCTGTAACCTAAAACATCCTTCGGCACTATCCACAACTCCACCGACCTTCGTGTCATCCGCAAATTTACTAACCCACCCTTCTACACCCTCATCCAGGTCATTTCTAAAAATGACAAACAGCAGTGGCCCCAAAACAGATCCTTGCGGTACACCACTAGAAACTATACTCCAGGATGAACATTTACCATCAACCACCACCCTCCGTCTTCTTTCAGCTAGCCAATTTCTGATCCAAAGCATTAATTCACCTTCAATCCCATACTTCTGTATTTTCTGCAATAGCCTACCGTGGGGAACTTTATCAAACGCCTTACTGAAATCCATATAGACCACATCCACGGCTTTACCCTCATCCACCTGTTTGGTCACCTTGTCAAAAAACTCAATAAGGTTTGTGAGGCACGACCTACCCTTCACAAAACCGTGCTGACTATCTCTAATGAACTTATTCTTTTCAAGATGATTATAAATCCTATCTCTTATAACCTTTTCCAACATTTTACCCACAACCGAAGTAAGGCTCACAGGTCTATAATTACCAGGGCTGTCTCTACTCCCCTTCTTGAACAAGGGGACAACATTTGCTATCCTCCAGTCTTCCGGCACTATTCCTGTCGACAATGACGACATAAAAATCAAGGACGAAGGCTCTGCAATCTCCTCCCTGGCTTCCCAGAGAATCCTAGGATAAATCCCATCTGGCCCAGGGGACTTATCTATTTTCACACTTTCCAAAATTGCTAACACCTCCTCCTTGTGAACCTCAATCCCATCTAGCCTAGTAGTCTGTATCTCAGTATTCCCCTCGACAACATTTTCTTTCTCCACTGTAAATACTGACGAAAAATATTCATTTAACAATTCCCCTACCTCCTCTGATTCCACACACAACTTCCCACTACTATCCTTGATTGGCCCTAACCTATCTCTAGTCATTCTTTTATTCCTGATATACCTATAGAAAGCCTTAGGGTTTTCTTTGATCCTATCCGCCAATGACTTCTCGTGTCCTCTCCTTGCTCTTCTTATTTCTCCCTTTAGATCCTTCCTGGCTAGCTTGTAACTCTCAAGCGCCCTAACTGAGCCTTCACGTCTCATCCTAACATAAGCCTTCTTCTTCCTCTTGACAAGCTCTTCAACTTCTTTAGTAAACCACGGCTCCCTCGCTCAACAACTTCCTCCCTGCCTGACAGGTACATACTTATCAAGGACACGCAGTAGCTGCTCCTTGAATAAGCTCCACATTTTGATTGTGCCCATCCCCTGCAGTTTCCTTCCCCATCCTACGCATCCTAAATCTTGCCTAATCGCATCATAATTTCCTTTCCCCCAGCTATAATTCTTGCCCTGCTGTATATGCCTGTCCCTGCCCATCGCTAAGGTAAACCTAACCGAATTGTGATCACTATCACCAAAGTGCTCACCAACTTCTAAATCTAACGCCTGGCCGGGTTCATTACCCAGTACCAAATCCAATGTGGCATCGCCCCTGGTTGGCCTGTCTACACACTGTGTCAGAAAACCCTCCTGCACACACTGGACAAAAACAGACCCATCTAAAGTACTCGAACTATAGTATTTCCAGTCAATATTTGGAAAGTTAAAGTCCCCCATAACCACTACCCTGTTACTCTCGCTCCTGTCAAGAATCATCTTTGCTATTCTTTCCTCTACATCTCTGGAACTATTTGGAGGTCTATAGAAAACTCCCAACAGGGTGACCTCTCCTCTCCTGTTTCTAACCTCGGCCCAGACTACCTCAGCAGACGAGTCCTCAAACGTCCTTTCTGCCACTGTAATACTTTCCTTGATTAACAATGCCACACCCCCCCCCTCTTTTACCATCTTCTCTGTTCTTAGTGAAACATCTAAATCCTGGAACCTGCAACATCCATTCCTGTCCCTGCTCTACCCATGTCTCTGAAATGGCCACAACATCGAGATCCCAGTTACCAACCCATGCTGCAAGCTCACCCACCTTATTCCGGATGCTCCTGGCGTTGAAGTAGACACATTTTAAACCAAGCTCTTGCTTGCCAGTGCCCTCTTGCGTCCTTATAACCTTATCCCTGACCTCACTACTCTCAACATCCTGCACACTGGAACTACAATTTAGGTTCCCATCCCCCTGCTGAATTAGTTTAAACCCCCCCGAAGAGCACTAGCAAATCTCCCCCCCCAGGATATTGGTACCCCTCTGGTTCAGGTGAAGACCATCCTGTTTGTAGAGGTCCCACCTACCCCAGAAAGAGCCCCAATTATCCAGGAAACCAAAACCCTCCCTCCTACACCATCCCTGCAGCCACGTGTTCAACTCCTCTCTCTCCCTATTCCTCACTTCGCTATCACGTGGCACGGGCAACAACCCAGAGATAACAACTCTGTTTGTTCTCGCTCTAAGCTTCCACCCGAGCTCCCTGAATTTCTGCCTTAAATCCCCATCTGCCTTCCTACCTATGTCGTTGGTGCCTATGTGTACCACGACTTGGGGCTGCTCCCCCTCCCCCTTGAGGATCCCAAAAACACGATCCGAGACATCACGTACCCTGGCACCTGGGAGGCAACACACCAACCGTGAGTCTCTCTCGTTCCCACAAAACCTCCTATCTGTTCCCCTAACTATGGAGTCCCCAATGACTAATGCTCTGCTCCTCTTACCCCTTCCCTTCTGAGCAACAGGGACAGACTCTGCGCCAGAGACCTGTATCCCATTGCCTACCCCTGGTAAGTCGTCTCCCCCAACAGTATCCAAAACGGTATACCTGTTGTTGAGGGAAACGGCCACAGGGGATCCCTGCACTGCCTGCTGGTTCCCTCTCCTTCCCCTGACGGTAACCCATCTACCTTCTTCTTTTACCTGAGGTGTGACTACCTCCCGATAACTCCTCTCAATAATCCCCTCCGCCTCCCGAATGATCCGAAGTTCCTCCAGCTCCAGTTCCCTAACGCGGTCCTCAAGGAGCTGGAGCTGGGTGCACTTCCCGCAGATGCAGTCAGCAGGGACACCCTTGGCGACCCTTACCTCCCACATTCTGCAGGAGAAACATTCAACTGCCTTAACCTCCATTCCCACTATTCTAAATTCCCAAGTTTTTAACCAATCACACGATAAAACAAGAGGAGAAATAGAAAAAGCCTTACCTTACCTACACACAACCAAGTCCTTTTTTTTTGGTACGAGGAGGAGGGCGGGTGGGAGACACTACAAGAGCAGTGTCTCGGGTTCAGAAACAGCCCAAATATGTAGGTTTCTATTTACCCAGCAGTCCCTGCTCCACCGAAACTCCCGATGAAATTGACTTCCCAGCTGTTCACTCCTCGCTCGCAATGCCTGTGCTCCTGGAAAAGCTGCACAACGAAAAGGTAAGAGAATTTACACAGCCCAAATATATAGGTTTCTACTTACCCAGCAGTCCCTGCTCCACCGAAACTCCCGATGAAATTGACTTCCCAGCTGTTCACTCCTCGCTCGCAATGCCTGTGCTCCTGGAAAAGCTGCACAACGAAAAGCAATGTAACCAGAGAGAGAGAGAGTAATGAAACCAGAGAGAGAGAGAGAGAGTAATGTAACCAGAGAGAGAGAGTAATGTAACCAGAGAGAGAGTAATGTAACCAGAGAGAGAGTAATGTAACCAGAGAGAGAGAGAGAGCAATATAACCAGAGAGAGTAATGTAACCAGAGAGAGACAGAGTAATGTAACCAGAGAGAGAGAGAGCAATGTAACCAGAGAGAGAAATGTAACCAGAGAGAGATGGAGTAATGTAACCAGAGAGAGAGAGAGCAATGTAACCAGAGAGAGAGAGAGCGAGCAATGTAACCAGAGAGAGAGAGAGCAATGTAACCAGAGAGAGCGAGAGAGAGTAATGTAACCGGAGAGAGAGTAATGTAACCAGAGAGAGAGAGAGCAATGTAACCAGAGAGAGAGCAATGAACCAGAGAGAGAGAGAGAGAGCAATGTAACCAGAGAGAGAGAGAGAGAGAAATGTAACCAGAGAGAGAGAGAGTAATGTAACCAGAGAGAGAGAGAGAGAGAGCAATGTAACCAGAGAGAGAGAGAGTAATGTAACCGGAGAGAGAGTAATGTAACCGGAGAGAGAGAGAGAGCAATGCAACCAGAGAGAGAGAGAGAGAGAGAGAGAGAGAGCAATGTAACCAGAGAGAGAGAGAGAGAAATGTAACCAGAGAGAGAGAGAGAAATGTAACCAGAGAGAGAGAGAGCAATGTAACCAGAGAGAGAGTAATGTAACCAGAGAGAGAGAGAGAAATGGAACCAGAGAGAGAGAGAGTAATGTAACCAGAGAGAGAGAGAGTAATGTAACCAGAGAGAGAGAGAGTAATGTAACCAGAGAGAGAGAGAGGAATGTAACCAGAGAGAGAGAGAGAGAGCACTGTAACCAGAGAGAGTAATGTAACCAGAGAGAGAGAGAGCAATGTAACCAGAGAGAGTAATGTAAGCAGAGAGAGATAGAGAAATGTAACCAGAGAGAGAGAGAGTAATGTAACCAGAGAGAGAGAGAGAAATGTAACCAGAGAGAGAGAGAGAGCAATGTAACCAGAGAGAGAGAGAGAGAGCAATGTAACCAGAGAGAGAGAGAGAGAGAGCAATGTAACCAGAGAGAGAGAGAGAGCAATGTAACCAGAGAGAGAGCAATGAACCAGAGAGAGAGAGAGAGAGCAATGTAACCAGAGAGAGAGTAATGTAACCAGAGAGAGAGAGAGTAATGTAACCAGAGAGAGAGAGAGAGCAATGTAACCAGAGAGAGTAATGTAACCAGAGAGAGAGAGAAATGTAACCAGAGAGAGAGAAATGTAACCAGAGAGAGAGAGAGAGTAAGGTAACCAGAGAGAGAGAGAGCAATGTAACCAGAGAGAGAGAGAGCACTGTAACCAGAGAGAGTAATGCAACCAGAGAGAGAGAGTAATGTAACCAGAGAGAGAGAAATGTAACCAGAGAGAGAGTAAGGTAACCAGAGAGAGAGAGAGAGTAATGTCACCAGAGAGAGTAATGTAACCAGAGAGAGAAAGCAATATAACCAGAGAGAGTAATGTAACCAGAGAGAGAGCAATGTCACCACAGAGAAAGAGAGAGAGAGTAATGTAACCAGAGAGAGTAATGTAACCAGAGAGAGAGAGAGTAATGTTACCAGAGAGAGTAATGTAACCAGAGAGAGTAATGTAACCAGAAAGAGTAATGTAACCAGAGAGAGAGAGAAATGCAACCAGAGAGAGAGAAATGCAACCAGAGAGAGAGAGAAATGCAACCAGAGAGAGAGAGAAATGCAACCAGAGAGAGAGAGAAATGCAACCAGAGAGAGAGAGAAATGCAACCAGAGAGAGAGAGAAATGCAACCAGAGAGAGAGAGAAATGCAACCAGAGAGAGAGAGTAATGTAACCAGAGAGAGAGAGTAATGTAACCAGAGAGAGAGAGTAATGTAACCAGAGAGAGACAGAGTAATGTAACCAGAGAGAGACAGAGTAATGTAACCAGAGAGAGAGAGCAATGTAACCAGAGAGAGTAATGTAACCAGAGAGAGATAGAGAAATGTAAGCAGAGAGAGAGAGAGAGTCATGTAACCAGAGAGAGAGAGAGTAATGTAACCAGAGAGAGAGAGAGAGAGAGCAATGTAACCAGAGAGAGAGAGAGAGCAATGTAACCAGAGAGAGAGAGAGAGAGAGCAATGTAACCAGAGAGAGAGAGAGAGAGTAATGTAACCGGAGAGAGAGTAATGTAACCAGAGAGAGAGAGAGAGAGAGAGAGAGCAATGTAACCAGAGAGAGAGCAATGAACCAGAGAGAGAGAGAGAGAGCAATGTAACCAGAGAGAAAAAGAGAGAGAGAGAGAAATGAAACCAGAGAGAGAGTAATGTAACCAGAGAGAGAGCAATGTAACCAGAGAGAGAGAAAGAGTAATGTAACCGGAGAGAGTAATGTAACCAGAGAGAGAGAGAGAGAGAGCAATGAACCAGAGAGAGAGAGAGAGAGAGAGCAATGTAACCAGAGAGAGAGAGCAATGTAACCAGAGAGAGAGAGAAATGTAACCAGAGAGAGAGAGAGAGAGAGCAATGTAACCAGAGAGAGAGAGAGCAATGTAACCAGAGAGAGAGAGAGAAATGTAACCAGAGAGAGAGAGAGTAATGTAACCAGAGAGAGAGAGAGAGTAATGTAACCAGAGAGAGAGAGTAATGTAACCAGAGAGAGAGAGAGAGTAATGTAACCAGAGAGAGAGAGAGAGCAATGTAACCAGAGAGAGAGAGAGAGCAATGTAACCAGAGAGAGCGAGAGAGAGTAAAGTAACGGGAGAGAGAGAGTAATGTAACCAGAGAGAGAGAGAGCAATGGAACCAGAGAGAGAGCAATGAACCAGAGAGAGAGAGAGAGAAATGTAACCAGAGAGAGAGAGAGAGAGTAATGTAACCAGAGAGAGAGAGAGAGAGCAATGTAACCAGAGAGAGAGAGAAATGTAACCAGAGAGAGAGAGAGAGAGAGCAATGTAACCAGAGAGAGAGAGCAATGTCACCAGAGAGAGAGAGTAATGTAACCAGAGAGAGAGAGAGAGTAATGTAACCAGAGAGAGAGAGAGAGCAATGTAACCAGAGAGAGAGAGAGAGAGAGCAATGAACCAGAGAGAGAGAGAGAGAGAGAGAGCAATGTAACCAGAGAGAGAGAGAGAGAGAGAAATGTAACCAGAGAGAGAGAGAGAGAGCAATGTAACCAGAGAGAGTAATGTAACCAGATAGAGAGAGAGAGAGTAATGTAACCAGAGAGAGAGAGAAATGTAACCAGAGAGAGAGAGAGATAAATGTAACCAGAGAGAGAGAGAGAGAAATGTAACCAGAGAGAGAGAGAGAAATGTAACCAGAGAGAGAGAGAGTAATGTAACCAGAGAGAGAGAGAGCACTGTAACCAGAGAGAGTAATGTAACCAGAGAGAGAGAGTAATGTAACCAGAGAGAGAGAAATGTAACCAGAGAGAGAGAGAGAGTAAGGTAACCAGAGAGAGAGAGAGTAAGGTAACCAGAGAGAGAGAGAGTAAGGTAACCAGAGAGAGAGAGAGTAATGTAACCAGAGAGAGAGAGAGAGTAATGTAACCAGAGAGAGAGAGAGAGTAATGTAACCAGAGAGAGAGAGAGAGAAATGTAACCAGAGAGAGAGAGAGAAATGTAACCAGAGAGAGAGAGAGAAATGTAACCAGAGAGAGAGAGAGTAATGTAACCAGAGAGAGTAATGTAACCAGAGAGAGAGAGAGAGTAATGTAACCAGAGAGAGAAAGCAATATAACCAGAGAGAGTAATGTAACCAGAGAGAGAGCAAAATCACCACAGAGAAAGAGAGAGAGTAATGTAACCAGAGAGAGTAATGTAACCAGAGAGAGAGAGAGAGTAATGTAACCAGAGAGAGAGAGAGAGAGTAATGTAACCAGAGAGAGTAATGTTACCAGAGAGAGTAATGTAACCAGAGAGAGAGAGAGTAATGTAACCAGAAAGAGTAATGTAACCAGAGAGAGAGAGAGTAATGTAACCAGAGAGAGAGAGCAATGTAACCAGAGAGAGTAATGTAACCAGAGAGACAGAGTAATGTAACCAGAGAGAGAGAGAGCAATGTAACCAGAGAGAGTAATGTAACCAGAGAGAGAGAGAGTAATGTAACCAGAGAGAGAGAGAGCAATGTAACCAGAGAGAGAGAGAGAGAGCAATGTAACCAGAGAGAGAGAGAGAGCGAGCAATGTAACCAGAGAGAGAGAGAGAGAGCAATGTAACCAGAGAGAGAGAGAGAGTAATGTAACCAGAGAGAGAGAGCAATGTAACCAGAGAGAGAGAGCAATGAACCAGAGAGAGAGAGCAATGTAACCAGAGAGAGAGAGAGAGAAATGTAACCAGAGAGAGAGAGAGTAATGTAACCAGAGAGAGAGAGAGAGAGAGCAATGTAACCAGAGAGAGAAAGAGTAATGTAACCGGAGAGAGAGTAATGTAACCAGAGAGAGAGAGAGAGAGAGAGAGCAATGTAACCAGAGAGAGAGAGCAATATAACCAGAGAGAGAGAGAGAAATGTAACCAGAGAGAGAGAGAGAGAGCAATGTAACCAGAGAGAGTAATGTAACCAGAGAGAGAGAGAAATGTAACCAGAGAGAGAGAGAGAGAGAGTAATGTAACCAGAGAGAGAGAGAGAGAGCAATGTAACCAGAGAGATTAATGTAACCAGAGAGAGAGAGAAATGTAACCAGAGAGAGAGAGAGTAATGTAACCAGAGAGAGAGAGAGAGCAATGTAACCAGAGAGAGAGAGAGAGAGCAATGTAACCAGAGAGAGCGAGAGAGAGTAATGTAACCGGAGAGAGAGTAATGTAACCAGAGAGAGAGAGAGCAATGTAACCAGAGAGATAGCAATGAACCAGAGAGAGAGAGAGAGAGAGAGAGAGAGAGAGCAATGTAACCAGAGAGAGAGAGAGAGAGAGAGAGAAATGTAACCAGAGAGAGAGAGAGAAATGTAACCAGAGAGAGAGAGAGAAATGTAACCAGAGAGAGAGTAATGTAACCAGAGAGAGAGAGAGAGAGAGAGCAATGTAACCAGAGAGAGAGAAAGAGTAATGTAACCGGAGAGAGAGTAATGTAACCAGAGAGAGAGAGAGCAATGTAACCAGAGAGAGAGAGAGAGAGCAATGTAACCAGAGAGAGAGAGAGAGAGAGAGAGAGCAATGTAACCAGAGAGAGAGAGAGAGAGAGAGAAATGTAACCAGAGAGAGAGAGAGAGAGAGAGAAATGTAACCAGAGAGAGCAATGTAACCAGAGAGAGTAATGTAACCAGAGAGAGAGTAATGTAACCAGAGAGAGAGTAATGTAACCAGAGAGAGAGAAATATAACCAGAGAGAGAGAGAGTAATGTAACCAGAGAGAGAGAGAGAGAGCAATGTAACCAGAGAGAGCAATGTAACCAGAGAGAGCAATGTAACCAGAGAGAGAGAGAGTAATGTAACCAGAGAGAGAGAGAGTAATGTAACCAGAGAGAGAGAGAGTAATGTAACCAGAGAGAGAGAGAGTAATGTAACCAGAGAGAGAGAGAGCACTGTAACCAGAGAGAGTAATGTAACCAGAGAGAGAGAGTAATGTAACCAGAGAGAGAGAGAGAGCAAGGTAACCAGAGAGAGAGAGAGCAAGGTAACCAGAGAGAGAGAGAGCAAGGTAACCAGAGAGAGAGAGAGCAATGTAACCAGAGAGAGAGAGAGAAATGTAACCAGAGAGAGAGAGAGTAATGTAACCAGAGAGAGAGAGCCATGTAACCAGAGAGAGAGAGAGAGTAATGTAACCAGAGAGAGAGAGAGTAATGTAACCAGAGAGAGAGAGAGTAATGTAACCAGAGAGAGAGAGAGAGAGAGCAATGTAACCAGAGAGAGAGAGAGAGCAATGAGCCAGAGAGAGAGAGAGAGAGAGCAATGTAACCAGAGAGAGAGAGAGAGAGAGGGAGCAATGTAACCAGAGAGAGAGAGTAATGTAACCAGAGAGAGAGTAATGTAACCAGAGAGAGAGAGAGAGTGTAATGTAAACAGAGAGAGAGAGAGAGAGAGAGAGAGTAATGTAACCAGAGAGAGAGAGAGAGAGAGAGAGAGTAATGTAACCGGAGAGAGAGCAATGTAACCAGAGAGAGAGAGAGAGAGAGAGCAATGTAACCAGAGAGAGAGAGAGAGAGCCATGTAACCAGAGAGAGAGAGAGAGAGTAATGTAACCAGAGAGAGAGAGAGAGTAATGTAACCAGACAGAGAGAGAGAGAGAGCAATGTAACCAGAGAGAGAGAGAGTAATGTAACCGGAGAGAGAGTAATGTAAGCAGAGAGAGGGAGAGAGAGAGAGCAATGTAACCAGAGAGAGAGAGAGAGAGAGAGCAATGAACCAGAGAGAGAGAGAGAGAGCAATGTAACCAGAGAGAGAGAGTAATGTAACCAGAGAGAGAGTAATGTAACCAGAGAGAGAGAGAGAGAGTGTAATGTAACCAGAGAGAGAGTAAGGTAACCAGAGAGAGAGAGAGAGTAATGTCACCAGAGAGAGTAATGTAACCAGAGAGAGAAAGCAATATAACCAGAGAGAGTAATGTAACCAGAGAGAGAGCAATGTCACCACAGAGAAAGAGAGAGAGAGTAATGTAACCAGAGAGAGTAATGTAACCAGAGAGAGAGAGAGTAATGTTACCAGAGAGAGTAATGTAACCAGAGAGAGTAATGTAACCAGAGAGAGTAATGTTACCAGAGAGAGTAATGTAACCAGAGAGAGTAATGTAACCAGAAAGAGTAATGTAACCAGAAAGAGTAATGTAACCAGAGAGAGAGAGAAATGCAACCAGAGAGAGAGAAATGCAACCAGAGAGAGAGAAATGCAACCAGAGAGAGAGAAATGCAACCAGAGAGAGAGAAATGCAACCAGAGAGAGAGAGAAATGCAACCAGAGAGAGAGAGAAATGCAACCAGAGAGAGAGAGTAATGTAACCAGAGAGAGAGAGTAATGTAACCAGAGAGAGAGAGTAATGTAACCAGAGAGAGAGAGTAATGTAACCAGAGAGAGAGAGTAATGTAACCAGAGAGAGACAGAGTAATGTAACCAGAGAGAGAGAGCAATGTAACCAGAGAGAGTAATGTAACCAGAGAGAGATAGAGAAATGTAAGCAGAGAGAGAGAGAGAGTCATGTAACCAGAGAGAGAGAGAGTAATGTAACCAGAGAGAGAGAGAGAGAGAGCAATGTAACCAGAGAGAGAGAGAGAGCAATGTAACCAGAGAGAGAGAGAGAGAGAGCAATGTAACCAGAGAGAGAGAGAGAGACTAATGTAACCGGAGAGAGAGTAATGTAACCAGAGAGAGAGAGAGAGAGAGAGAGCAATGTAACCAGAGAGAGAGCAATGAACCAGAGAGAGAGAGAGAGAGCAATGTAACCAGAGAGAAAAAGAGAGAGAGAGAGAAATGAAACCAGAGAGAGAGTAATGTAACCAGAGAGAGAGCAATGTAACCAGAGAGAGAGAAAGAGTAATGTAACCGGAGAGAGTAATGTAACCAGAGAGAGAGAGAGAGAGAGAGAGAGCAATGAACCAGAGAGAGAGAGAGAGAGAGAGCAATGTAACCAGAGAGAGAGAGAAATGTAACCAGAGAGAGAGAGAGAGCAATGTAACCAGAGAGAGAGAGAGCAATGTAACCAGAGAGAGAGAGAGAAATGTAACCAGAGAGAGAGAGAGTAATGTAACCAGAGAGAGAGAGTAATGTAACCAGAGAGAGAGAGAGAGAGCAATGTAACCAGAGAGAGAGAGAGAGCAATGTAACCAGAGAGAGCGAGAGAGAGTAAAGTAACGGGAGAGAGAGAGTAATGTAACCAGAGAGAGAGAGAGCAATGGAACCAGAGAGAGAGCAATGAACCAGAGAGAGAGAGAGAGAAATGTAACCAGAGAGAGAGAGAGAGAGTAATGTAACCAGAGAGAGAGAGAGAGAGAGCAATGTAACCAGAGAGAGAGAGAAATGTAACCAGAGAGAGAGAGAGAGCAATGTAACCAGAGAGAGAGAGAGAGAGCAATGTAACCAGAGAGAGAGAGAGAGAGAGCAATGTAACCAGAGAGAGAGAGAGAGAGCAATGTAACCAGAGAGAGAGCAATGAACCAGAGAGAGAGAGAGAGAGCAATGTAACCAGAGAGAGAGTAATGTAACCAGAGAGAGAGAGAGTAATGTAACCAGAGAGAGAGAGAGAGCAATGTAACCAGAGAGAGTAATGTAACCAGAGAGAGAGAGAAATGTAACCAGAGAGAGAGAAATGTAACCAGAGAGAGAGAGAGAGTAAGGTAACCAGAGAGAGAGAGAGCAATGTAACCAGAGAGAGAGAGAGCACTGTAACCAGAGAGAGTAATGCAACCAGAGAGAGAGAGTAATGTAACCAGAGAGAGAGAAATGTAACCAGAGAGAGAGTAAGGTAACCAGAGAGAGAGAGAGAGTAATGTCACCAGAGAGAGTAATGTAACCAGAGAGAGAAAGCAATATAACCAGAGAGAGTAATGTAACCAGAGAGAGAGCAATGTCACCACAGAGAAAGAGAGAGAGAGTAATGTAACCAGAGAGAGTAATGTAACCAGAGACAGAGAGAGTAATGTAACCAGAGAGAGTAATGTAACCAGAAAGAGTAATGTAACCAGAGAGAGAGAGAAATGCAACCAGAGAGAGAGAAATGCAACCAGAGAGAGAGAAATGCAACCAGAGAGAGAGAAATGCAACCAGAGAGAGAGAAATGCAACCAGAGAGAGAGAAATGCAACCAGAGAGAGAGAGTAATGTAACCAGAGAGAGAGAGTAATGTAACCAGAGAGAGAGAGTAATGTAACCAGAGAGAGAGAGTAATGTAACCAGAGAGAGAGAGAGTAATGTAACCAGAGAGAGAGAGTAATGTAACCAGAGAGAGAGAGTAATGTAACCAGAGAGAGAGAGAGAGCAAGGTAACCAGAGAGAGAGAGAGCAAGGTAACCAGAGAGAGAGAGAGCAATGTAACCAGAGAGAGAGAGAGAAATGTAACCAGAGAGAGAGAGAGTAATGTAACCAGAGAGAGAGAGCCATGTAACCAGAGAGAGAGAGAGAGTAATGTAACCAGAGAGAGAGAGAGTAATGTAACCAGAGAGAGAGAGAGTAATGTAACCAGAGAGAGAGAGAGAGAGAGCAATGTAACCAGAGAGAGAGAGAGAGCAATGAGCCAGAGAGAGAGAGAGAGAGAGCAATGTAACCAGAGAGAGAGAGAGAGAGAGGGAGCAATGTAACCAGAGAGAGAGAGTAATGTAACCAGAGAGAGAGTAATGTAACCAGAGAGAGAGAGAGAGTGTAATGTAAACAGAGAGAGAGAGAGAGAGAGAGAGAGTAATGTAACCAGAGAGAGAGAGAGAGAGAGTAATGTAACCGGAGAGAGAGCAATGTAACCAGAGAGAGAGAGAGAGAGAGAGCAATGTAACCAGAGAGAGAGAGAGAGAGCCATGTAACCAGAGAGAGAGAGAGAGAGTAATGTAACCAGAGAGAGAGAGAGAGTAATGTAACCAGACAGAGAGAGAGAGAGAGCAATGTAACCAGAGAGAGAGAGAGTAATGTAACCGGAGAGAGAGTAATGTAAGCAGAGAGAGGGAGAGAGAGAGAGCAATGTAACCAGAGAGAGAGAGAGAGAGAGAGCAATGAACCAGAGAGAGAGAGAGAGAGCAATGTAACCAGAGAGAGAGAGTAATGTAACCAGAGAGAGAGTAATGTAACCAGAGAGAGAGAGAGAGAGTGTAATGTAACCAGAGAGAGAGTAAGGTAACCAGAGAGAGAGAGAGAGTAATGTCACCAGAGAGAGTAATGTAACCAGAGAGAGAAAGCAATATAACCAGAGAGAGTAATGTAACCAGAGAGAGAGCAATGTCACCACAGAGAAAGAGAGAGAGAGTAATGTAACCAGAGAGAGTAATGTAACCAGAGAGAGAGAGAGTAATGTTACCAGAGAGAGTAATGTAACCAGAGAGAGTAATGTAACCAGAGAGAGTAATGTTACCAGAGAGAGTAATGTAACCAGAGAGAGTAATGTAACCAGAAAGAGTAATGTAACCAGAGAGAGAGAGAAATGCAACCAGAGAGAGAGAAATGCAACCAGAGAGAGAGAAATGCAACCAGAGAGAGAGAAATGCAACCAGAGAGAGAGAAATGCAACCAGAGAGAGAGAGAAATGCAACCAGAGAGAGAGAGAAATGCAACCAGAGAGAGAGAGTAATGTAACCAGAGAGAGAGAGTAATGTAACCAGAGAGAGAGAGTAATGTAACCAGAGAGAGAGAGTAATGTAACCAGAGAGAGAGAGTAATGTAACCAGAGAGAGACAGAGTAATGTAACCAGAGAGAGAGAGCAATGTAACCAGAGAGAGTAATGTAACCAGAGAGAGATAGAGAAATGTAAGCAGAGAGAGAGAGAGAGTCATGTAACCAGAGAGAGAGAGAGTAATGTAACCAGAGAGAGAGAGAGAGAGAGCAATGTAACCAGAGAGAGAGAGAGAGCAATGTAACCAGAGAGAGAGAGAGAGAGAGCAATGTAACCAGAGAGAGAGAGAGAGACTAATGTAACCGGAGAGAGAGTAATGTAACCAGAGAGAGAGAGAGAGAGAGAGAGCAATGTAACCAGAGAGAGAGCAATGAACCAGAGAGAGAGAGAGAGAGCAATGTAACCAGAGAGAAAAAGAGAGAGAGAGAGAAATGAAACCAGAGAGAGAGTAATGTAACCAGAGAGAGAGCAATGTAACCAGAGAGAGAGAAAGAGTAATGTAACCGGAGAGAGTAATGTAACCAGAGAGAGAGAGAGAGAGAGAGAGAGCAATGAACCAGAGAGAGAGAGAGAGAGAGAGCAATGTAACCAGAGAGAGAGAGAAATGTAACCAGAGAGAGAGAGAGAGCAATGTAACCAGAGAGAGAGAGAGAAATGTAACCAGAGAGAGAGAGAGTAATGTAACCAGAGAGAGAGAGTAATGTAACCAGAGAGAGAGAGAGAGAGCAATGTAACCAGAGAGAGAGAGAGAGCAATGTAACCAGAGAGAGCGAGAGAGAGTAAAGTAACGGGAGAGAGAGAGTAATGTAACCAGAGAGAGAGAGAGCAATGGAACCAGAGAGAGAGCAATGAACCAGAGAGAGAGAGAGAGAAATGTAACCAGAGAGAGAGAGAGAGAGTAATGTAACCAGAGAGAGAGAGAGAGAGAGCAATGTAACCAGAGAGAGAGAGAAATGTAACCAGAGAGAGAGAGAGAGAGCAATGTAACCAGAGAGAGAGAGAGAGAGCAATGTAACCAGAGAGAGAGAGAGAGAGAGCAATGTAACCAGAGAGAGAGAGAGAGAGCAATGTAACCAGAGAGAGAGCAATGAACCAGAGAGAGAGAGAGAGAGCAATGTAACCAGAGAGAGAGTAATGTAACCAGAGAGAGAGAGAGTAATGTAACCAGAGAGAGAGAGAGAGCAATGTAACCAGAGAGAGTAATGTAACCAGAGAGAGAGAGAAATGTAACCAGAGAGAGAGAAATGTAACCAGAGAGAGAGAGAGAGTAAGGTAACCAGAGAGAGAGAGAGCAATGTAACCAGAGAGAGAGAGAGCACTGTAACCAGAGAGAGTAATGCAACCAGAGAGAGAGAGTAATGTAACCAGAGAGAGAGAAATGTAACCAGAGAGAGAGTAAGGTAACCAGAGAGAGAGAGAGAGTAATGTCACCAGAGAGAGTAATGTAACCAGAGAGAGAAAGCAATATAACCAGAGAGAGTAATGTAACCAGAGAGAGAGCAATGTCACCACAGAGAAAGAGAGAGAGAGTAATGTAACCAGAGAGAGTAATGTAACCAGAGACAGAGAGAGTAATGTAACCAGAGAGAGTAATGTAACCAGAAAGAGTAATGTAACCAGAGAGAGAGAGAAATGCAACCAGAGAGAGAGAAATGCAACCAGAGAGAGAGAAATGCAACCAGAGAGAGAGAAATGCAACCAGAGAGAGAGAAATGCAACCAGAGAGAGAGAAATGCAACCAGAGAGAGAGAGTAATGTAACCAGAGAGAGAGAGTAATGTAACCAGAGAGAGAGAGTAATGTAACCAGAGAGAGAGAGAGTAATGTAACCAGAGAGAGAGAGTAATGTAACCAGAGAGAGAGAGTAATGTAACCAGAGAGAGAGAGTAATGTAACCAGAGAGAGAGAGTAATGTAACCAGAGAGAGACAGAGTAATGTAACCAGAGAGAGACAGAGTAATGTAACCAGAGAGAGACAGAGCAATGTAACCAGAGAGAGTAATGTAACCAGAGAGAGATAGAGAAATGTAAGCAGAGAGAGAGAGAGAGTCATGTAACCAGAGAGAGAGAGAGTAATGTAACCAGAGAGAGAGAGAGAGAGAGCAATGTAACCAGAGAGAGAGAGAGAGCAATGTAACCAGAGAGAGAGAGAGAGAGAGCAATGTAACCAGAGAGAGAGAGAGAGAGTAATGTAACCGGAGAGAGAGTAATGTAACCAGAGAGAGAGAGAGAGAGAGAGCAATGTAACCAGAGAGAGAGCAATGAACCAGAGAGAGAGAGAGAGAGCAATGTAACCAGAGAGAGAGAGAGAAATGAAACCAGAGAGAGAGTAATGTAACCAGAGAGAGAGCAATGTAACCAGAGAGAGAGAAAGAGTAATGTAACCGGAGAGAGTAATGTAACCAGAGAGAGAGAGAGAGAGAGAGAGAGCAATGAACCAGAGAGAGAGAGAGAGAGAGAGCAATGTAACCAGAGAGAGAGAGAAATGTAACCAGAGAGAGAGAGAGAGAGAGCAATGTAAACAGAGAGAGAGAGAGAAATGTAACCAGAGAGAGAGAGAGTAATGTAACCAGAGAGAGAGAGAGAGTAATGTAACCAGAGAGAGAGAGTAATGTAACCAGAGAGAGAGAGAGAGCAATGTAACCAGAGAGAGAGAGAGAGCAATGTAACCAGAGAGAGAGAGAAATGTAACCAGAGAGAGAGAGAGAGAGAGCAATGTAACCAGAGAGAGAGAGAGAAATGTAACCAGAGAGAGAGAGAGAGTAATGTAACCAGAGAGAGAGAGAGAGTAATGTAACCAGAGAGAGAGAGTAATGTAACCAGAGAGAGAGAGAGAGTAATGTAACCAGAGAGAGAGAGAGCAATGGAACCAGAGAGAGAGCAATGAACCAGAGAGAGAGAGAGAGAAATGTAACCAGAGAGAGAGAGAGAGAGTAATGTAACCAGAGAGAGAGAGAGAGAGAGCAATGTAACCAGAGAGAGAGAGAAATGTAACCAGAGAGAGAGAGAGAGAGAGAGAGCAATGTAACCAGAGAGAGAGAGCAATGTCACCAGAGAGAAAGAGTAATGTAACCGGAGAGAGAGTAATGTAACCAGAGAGAGAGAGAGAGCAATGTAACCAGAGAGAGAGAGAGAGAGAGCAATGAACCAGAGAGAGAGAGAGAGAGAGAGAGCAATGTAACCAGAGAGAGAGAGAGAAATGTAACCAGAGAGAGAGAGAGAGAGCAATGTAACCAGAGAGAGTAATGTAACCAGATAGAGAGAGAGAGAGTAATGTAACCAGAGAGAGAGAGAAATGTAACCAGAGAGAGAGAGAGATAAATGTAACCAGAGAGAGAGAGAGAGAAATGTAACCAGAGAGAGAGAGAGAAATGTAACCAGAGAGAGAGAGAGTAATGTAACCAGAGAGAGAGAGAGCACTGTAACCAGAGAGAGTAATGTAACCAGAGAGAGAGAGAGAGAGAGAGAGCAATGTAACCAGAGAGAGAGAGAGAGAGAGAAATGTAACCAGAGAGAGAGAGAGAGAGCAATGTAACCAGAGAGAGTAATGTAACCAGATAGAGAGAGAGAGAGAAATGTAACCAGAGAGAGAGAGAGATAAATGTAACCAGAGAGAGAGAGAGAGAAATGTAACCAGAGAGAGAGAGAGAAATGTAACCAGAGAGAGAGAGAGTAATGTAACCAGAGAGAGAGAGAGCACTGTAACCAGAGAGAGTAATGTAACCAGAGAGAGAGAGTAATGTAACCAGAGAGAGAGAAATGTAACCAGAGAGAGAGAGAGAGTAAGGTAACCAGAGAGAGAGAGAGTAAGGTAACCAGAGAGAGAGAGAGTAATGTAACCAGAGAGAGAGAGAGAGTAATGTAACCAGAGAGAGAGAGAGAGTAATGTAACCAGAGAGAGAGAGAGAGAAATGTAACCAGAGAGAGAGAGAGAAATGTAACCAGAGAGAGAGAGAGAAATGTAACCAGAGAGAGAGAGAGTAATGTAACCAGAGAGAGTAATGTAACCAGAGAGAGAGAGAGAGTAATGTAACCAGAGAGAGAAAGCAATATAACCAGAGAGAGTAATGTAACCAGAGAGAGAGCAAAATCACCACAGAGAAAGAGAGAGAGTAATGTAACCAGAGAGAGTAATGTAACCAGAGAGAGAGAGAGAGTAATGTAACCAGAGAGAGAGAGAGAGAGTAATGTAACCAGAGAGAGTAATGTAACCAGAGAGAGTAATGTTACCAGAGAGAGTAATGTTACCAGAGAGAGTAATGTAACCAGAGAGAGTAATGTAACCAGAGAGAGAGAGAGTAATGTAACCAGAAAGAGTAATGTAACCAGAGAGAGAGAGAGTAATGTAACCAGAGAGAGAGAGCAATGTAACCAGAGAGAGTAATGTAACCAGAGAGACAGAGTAATGTAACCAGAGAGAGAGAGAGCAATGTAACCAGAGAGAGTAATGTAACCAGAGAGAGAGAGAGTAATGTAACCAGAGAGAGAGAGAGCAATGTAACCAGAGAGAGAGAGAGAGAGCAATGTAACCAGAGAGAGAGAGAGAGCGAGCAATGTAACCAGAGAGAGAGAGAGAGAGCAATGTAACCAGAGAGAGAGAGAGAGTAATGTAACCAGAGAGAGAGAGCAATGTAACCAGAGAGAGAGCAATGAACCAGAGAGAGAGAGCAATGTAACCAGAGAGAGAGAGAGAGAAATGTAACCAGAGAGAGAGAGAGTAATGTAACCAGAGAGAGAGAGAGAGAGAGCAATGTAACCAGAGAGAGAAAGAGTAATGTAACCGGAGAGAGAGTAATGTAACCAGAGAGAGAGAGAGAGAGAGAGAGCAATGTAACCAGAGAGAGAGAGCAATATAACCAGAGAGAGAGAGAGAAATGTAACCAGAGAGAGAGAGAGAGAGCAATGTAACCAGAGAGAGTAATGTAACCAGAGAGAGAGAGAAATGTAACCAGAGAGAGAGAGAGAGAGAGTAATGTAACCAGAGAGAGAGAGAGAGAGCAATGTAACCAGAGAGAGTAATGTAACCAGAGAGAGAGAGAGAAATGTAACCAGAGAGATAGCAATGAACCAGAGAGAGAGAGAGAGAGAGAGAGAGAGAGAGCAATGTAACCAGAGAGAGAGAGAGAGAGAGAGAGAAATGTAACCAGAGAGAGAGAGAGAAATGTAACCAGAGAGAGAGAGAGAAATGTAACCAGAGAGAGAGTAATGTAACCAGAGAGAGAGAGAGAGAGAGAGCAATGTAACCAGAGAGAGAGAAAGAGTAATGTAACCGGAGAGAGAGTAATGTAACCAGAGAGAGAGAGAGCAATGTAACCAGAGAGAGAGAGAGAGAGCAATGTAACCAGAGAGAGAGAGAGAGAGAGAGAGAGCAATGTAACCAGAGAGAGAGAGAGAGAGAGAGAAATGTAACCAGAGAGAGAGAGAGAGAGAGAGCAATGTAACCAGAGAGAGCAATGTAACCAGAGAGAGTAATGTAACCAGAGAGAGAGTAATGTAACCAGAGAGAGAGTAATGTAACCAGAGAGAGAGAAATGTAACCAGAGAGAGAGAGAGTAATGTAACCAGAGAGAGAGAGAGAGAGCAATGTAACCAGAGAGAGCAATGTAACCAGAGAGAGAGAGAAATGTAACCAGAGAGAGAGAGAGTAATGTAACCAGAGAGAGAGAGAGTAATGTAACCAGAGAGAGAGAGAGCACTGTAACCAGAGAGAGTAATGTAACCAGAGAGAGAGAGTAATGTAACCAGAGAGAGAGTAATGTAACCAGAGAGAGAGAGAGAGCAAGGTAACCAGAGAGAGAGAGAGCAAGGTAACCAGAGAGAGAGAGAGCAATGTAACCAGAGAGAGAGAGAGCAATGTAACCAGAGAGAGAGAGAGAAATGTAACCAGAGAGAGAGAGAGTAATGTAACCAGAGAGAGAGAGAGTAATGTAACCAGAGAGAGAGAGCCATGTAACCAGAGAGAGAGAGAGAGTAATGTAACCAGAGAGAGAGAGAGTAATGTAACCAGAGAGAGAGAGAGTAATGTAACCAGAGAGAGAGAGAGAGCAATGTAACCAGAGAGAGAGAGAGAGCAATGAGCCAGAGAGAGAGAGAGAGAGAGCAATGTAACCAGAGAGAGAGAGAGAGAGAGGGAGCAATGTAACCAGAGAGAGAGAGTAATGTAACCAGAGAGAGAGTAATGTAACCAGAGAGAGAGAGAGAGTGTAATGTAAACAGAGAGAGAGAGAGAGAGAGAGAGAGAGTAATGTAACCAGAGAGAGAGAGAGAGAGAGAGAGAGTAATGTAACCGGAGAGAGAGCAATGTAACCAGAGAGAGAGAGAGAGAGAGAGTAATGTAACCAGAGAGAGAGAGAGAGAGCCATGTAACCAGAGAGAGAGAGAGAGAGTAATGTAACCAGAGAGAGAGAGAGAGTAATGTAACCAGACAGAGAGAGAGAGAGAGTAATGTAACCAGAGAGAGAGAGAGTAATGTAACCGGAGAGAGAGTAATGTAAGCAGAGAGAGGGAGAGAGAGAGAGCAATGTAACCAGAGAGAGAGAGAGAGAGAGAGCAATGAACCAGAGAGAGAGAGAGAGAGCAATGTAACCAGAGAGAGAGAGTAATGTAACCAGAGAGAGAGTAATGTAACCAGAGAGAGAGAGAGAGAGTGTAATGTAACCAGAGAGAGAGAGAGTGTAATGTAACCAGAGAGAGAGAGCAATGTAACCAGAGAGAGAGAGAGAGAGAGAGAGAGAGAGAGCAATGTATCCAGAGAGAGAGAGCAATGAACCAGAGAGAGAGAGAGAGAGCAATGTAATCAGAGAGAAAGAGAGAAGAGTAATGTAACCAGAGAGAGAGAGAGTAATGTAACGAGAGAGAGAGAGAGAGAGAGAGTAATGTAACCAGAGAGAGAGAGTGCAATGTAACTAGAGAGAGAGAGAGAGAGAGAGAGAGCAATGTATCCAGAGAGAGAGAGAGAGAGAGCAATGTATCCAGAGAGAGAGAGAGAGCAATGTAATCAGAGAGAGAGAGAGCAATGTAATCAGAGAGAGAGAGAGTAATGTAACAAGAGAGAGAGAGAGTAATGTAACAAGAGAGAGAGAGAGAGTAATGTAACCAGAGAGAGAGAGAGAAATGTAAGCAGAGAGAGAGAGAGTAATGTAACCAGAGAGAGCGAGTAATGTAACCAGAGAGAGAGAGAGAGAGAGAGCAATGTAACCAGAGAGAGAGAAAGAGTAATGTAACCAGAGAGAGAGTAATGTAACCAGAGAGAGAGAGAGAGAGAGAGAGAGCAATGTAACCGGAGAGAGAGAGAGCAATGTAACCAGAGAGAGAGAGAGAGAGCAATGTAACCAGAGGGAGTAATGTAACCAGAGAGAGAGTGAGAGAGCAATGTAACCAGAGAGAGAGAGAAAGAGTAATGTAACCGGAGAGAGAGTAATGTAACCAGAGAGAGAGAGAGAGAGTGAGAGAAATGTAACCAGAGAGATTGAGAGTAATGTAACCAGAGAGAGAGAGAGAGAGAGCAATGTAACCAGAGGGAGTAATGTAACCAGAGAGAGAGAGCAATGTAACCAGAGGGAGGAATGTAACCAGAGAGAGAGAGAGAGTAATGTAACCAGAGAGAGAGAAATGTAACCAGAGAGAGAGAGAGAGTAAGGTAACCAGAGAGAGAGAGAGTAATGTAACCAGAGAGAGAGAGAGCAATGTAACCAGAGAGAGTAATGTAACCAGAGAGAGAGAGAGTAATGTAACCAGAGAGAGAGAGAGAGAAATGTAACCAGAGAGAGAGAGAGTAATGTAACCAGAGAGAGTAATGTAACCAGAGAGAGAGAGAGAGTAATGTAACCAGAGAGAGAAAGCAATATAACCAGAGAGAGTAATGTAACCAGAGAGAGAGCAAAATCACCACAGAGAAAGAGAGAGAGTAATGTAACCAGAGAGAGTAATGTAACCAGAGAGAGAGAGAGAGTAATGTAACCAGAGAGAGAGAGAGAGAGAGTAATGTAACCAGAGAGAGTAATGTTACCAGAGAGAGTAATGTAACCAGAGAGAGAGAGAGTAATGTAACCAGAAAGAGTAATGTAACCAGAGAGAGAGAGAGTAATGCAACCAGAGAGAGAGTAATGTAACCAGAGAGAGAGAGCAATGTAACCAGAGAGAGTAATGTAACCAGAGAGAGACAGAGTAATGTAACCAGAGAGAGAGAGAGCAATGTAACCAGAGAGAGTAATGTAACCAGAGAGAGAGAGAGTAATGTAACCAGAGAGAGAGAGAGCAATGTAACCAGAGAGAGAGAGAGAGAGCAATGTAACCAGAGAGAGAGAGAGAGCGACCAATGTAACCAGAGAGAGAGAGAGAGAGCAATGTAACCAGAGAGAGAGAGAGAGTAATGTAACCAGAGAGAGAGAGAGAGAGAGCAATGTAACCAGAGAGAGAGCAATGAACCAGAGAGAGAGAGCAATGTAACCAGAGAGAGAGAGAGAGAAATGTAACCAGAGAGAGAGAGAGTAATGTAACCAGAGAGAGAGAGAGAGAGAGAGAGCAATGTAACCAGAGAGAGAAAGAGTAATGTAACCAGAGAGAGAGAGAGAGAGAGTAATGTAACCAGAGAGAGAGAGAGAGAGCAATGTAACCAGAGAGAGAGAGCAATATAACCAGAGAGAGAGAGAGAGAGAAATGTAACCAGAGAGAGAGAGAGAGAGCAATGTAACCAGAGAGAGTAATGTAACCAGAGAGAGAGAGAAATGTAACCAGAGAGAGAGAGAGAGAGAGTAATGTAACCAGAGAGAGAGAGAGAGAGAGAGAGCAATGTAACCAGAGAGAGAGAGTAATGTAACCAGAGAGAGAGAGAAATGTAACCAGAGAGAGAGAGAGAGTAATGTAACCAGAGAGAGAGAGAGAGAGCAATGTAACCAGAGAGAGAGAGAGAGAGCAATGTAACCAGAGAGAGCGAGAGAGAGTAATGTAACCGGAGAGAGAGTAATGTAACCAGAGAGAGAGAGAGCAATGTAACCAGAGAGAGAGCAATGAACCAGAGAGAGAGAGAGAGAGAGAGAGAGAGAGAGCAATGTAACCAGAGAGAGAGAGAGAGAGAGAGAGAGAAATGTAACCAGAGAGAGAGAGAGAAATGTAACCAGAGAGAGAGAGAGAAATGTAACCAGAGAGAGAGTAATGTAACCAGAGAGAGAGAGAGAGAGAGAGAGCAATGTAACCAGAGAGAGAGAAAGAGTAATGTAACCGGAGAGAGAGTAATGTAACCAGAGAGAGAGAGAGCAGTGTAACCAGAGAGAGAGAGAGAGAGAGAGCAATGTAACCAGAGAGAGAGAGAGAGAGAGAGCAATGTAACCAGAGAGAGAGAGAGAGCAATGTAACCAGAGAGAGCAATGTAACCAGAGAGAGCAATGTAACCAGAGAGAGTAATGTAACCAGAGAGAGAGTAATGTAACCAGAGAGAGAGTAATGTAACCAGAGAGAGAGTAATGTAACCAGAGAGAGAGTAATGTAACCAGAGAGAGAGTAATGTAACCAGAGAGAGAGAAATGTAACCAGAGAGAGAGAGAGAGTAATGTAACCAGAGAGAGAGAGAGAGAGCAATGTAACCAGAGAGAGTAATGTAACCAGAGAGAGAGAGTAATGTAACCAGAGAGAGAGAGAAATGTAACCAGAGAGAGAGAGAGAAATGTAACCAGAGAGAGAGTAATGTAACCAGAGAGAGAGAGAGTAATGTAACCAGAGAGAGAGAGAGTAATGTAACCAGAGAGAGAGAGAGCACTGTAACCAGAGAGAGTAATGTAACCAGAGAGAGAGAGTAATGTAACCAGAGAGAGAGAAATGTAACCAGAGAGAGAGAGAGAGCAAGGTAACCAGAGAGAGAGAGAGCAATGTAACCAGAGAGAGAGAGAGAAATGTAACCAGAGAGAGAGAGAGTAATGTAACCAGAGAGAGAGAGCCATGTAACCAGAGAGAGAGAGAGAGTAATGTAACCAGAGAGAGAGAGAGTAATGTAACCAGAGAGAGAGAGAGTAATGTAACCAGAGAGAGAGAGAGAGAGAGCAATGTAACCAGAGAGAGAGAGAGAGCAATGAGCCAGAGAGAGAGAGAGCAATGTAACCAGAGAGAGAGAGAGAGAGGGAGCAATGTAACCAGAGAGAGAGAGTAATGTAACCAGAGAGAGAGTAATGTAACCAGAGAGAGAGAGAGTGTGTAATGTAAACAGAGAGAGAGAGAGAGAGAGAGAGAGAGTAATGTAACCAGAGAGAGAGAGAGAGAGAGAGAGTAATGTAACCGGAGAGAGAGCAATGTAACCAGAGAGAGAGAGAGAGAGAGCAATGTAACCAGAGAGAGAGAGAGAGAGAGCCATGTAACCAGAGAGAGAGAGAGAGTAATGTAACCAGAGAGAGAGAGAGAGTAATGTAACCAGACAGAGAGAGAGAGAGAGAGCAATGTAACCAGAGAGAGAGAGAGTAATGTAACCGGAGAGAGAGTAATGTAAGCAGAGAGAGGGAGAGAGAGAGAGCAATGTAACCAGAGAGAGAGAGAGAGAGAGAGAGCAATGAACCAGAGAGAGAGAGAGAGAGCAATGTAACCAGAGAGAGAGAGTAATGTAACCAGAGAGAGAGTAATGTAACCAGAGAGAGAGAGAGAGAGTGTAATGTAACCAGAGAGAGAGAGAGAGAGTAATGTAACCAGAGAGAGAGAGCAATGTAACCAGAGAGAGAGAGAGAGAGCAATGTAACCAGAGAGAGAGAGAGAGAGCAATGTATCCAGAGAGAGAGAGCAATGAACCAGAGAGAGAGAGAGAGAGCAATGTAATCAGAGAGAAAGAGAGAAGAGTAATGTAACCAGAGAGAGAGAGTAATGTAACGAGAGAGAGAGAGAGAGAGAGAGTAATGTAACCAGAGAGAGAGAGTGCAATGTAACTGGAGAGAGAGAGAGAGAGAGAGAGCAATGTATCCAGAGAGAGAGAGAGAGCAATGTAATCAGAGAGAGAGAGAGTAATGTAACCCGAGAGAGAGAGTAATGTAACAAGAGAGAGAGAGAGTAATGTAACAAGAGAGAGAGAGAGTAATGTAACCAGAGAGAGAGAGAGAAATGTAAGCAGAGAGAGAGAGAGTAATGTAACCAGAGAGAGAGAGTAATGTAACCAGAGAGAGAGAGAGAGAGAGAGCAATGTAACCAGAGAGAGAGAAAGAGTAATGTAACCAGAGAGAGAGTAATGTAACCAGAGAGAGAGAGAGAGAGAGAGAGAGCAATGTAACCGGAGAGAGAGAGAGCAATGTAACCAGAGAGAGAGAGAGAGAGCAATGTAACCAGAGGGAGTAATGTAACCAGAGAGAGAGAGAGAGAGCAATGTAACCAGAGAGAGAGAAAGAGTAATGTAACCGGAGAGAGAGTAATGTAACCAGAGAGAGAGAGAGTGAGAGAAATGTAACCAGAGAGATTGAGAGTAATGTAACCAGAGAGAGAGAGAGAGAGAGCAATGTAACCAGAGGGAGTAATGTAACCAGAGAGAGAGAGCAATGTAACCAGAGGGTGTAATGTAACCAGAGAGAGAGAGAGAGTAATGTAACCAGAGAGAGAGAAATGTAACCAGAGAGAGAGAGAGAGTAAGGTAACCAGAGAGAGAGAGAGTAATGTAACCAGAGAGAGAGAGAGCAATGTAACCAGAGAGAGTAATGTAACCAGAGAGAGAGAGAGTAATGTAACCAGAGAGAGAGAGAGAGAAATGTAACCAGAGAGAGAGAGAGTAATGTAACCAGAGAGAGTAATGTAACCAGAGAGAGAGAGAGAGTAATGTAACCAGAGAGAGAAAGCAATATAACCAGAGAGAGTAATGTAACCAGAGAGAGAGCAAAATCACCACAGAGAAAGAGAGAGAGTAATGTAACCAGAGAGAGTAATGTAACCAGAGAGAGAGAGAGAGTAATGTAACCAGAGAGACAGAGAGAGTAATGTAACCAGAGAGAGTAATGTTACCAGAGAGAGTAATGTAACCAGAGAGAGAGAGAGTAATGTAACCAGAAAGAGTAATGTAACCAGAGAGAGAGAGAGTAATGCAACCAGAGAGAGAGTAATGTAACCAGAAAGAGTAATGTAACCAGAGAGAGAGAGCAATGTAACCAGAGAGAGTAATGTAACCAGAGAGACAGAGTAATGTAACCAGAGAGAGAGAGAGCAATGTAACCAGAGAGAGTAATGTAACCAGAGAGAGATAGAGAAATGTAAGTAGAGAGAGAGAGAGTAATGTAACCAGAGAGAGAGAGAGAGTAATGTAACCAGAGAGAGAGAGAGAGAGCAATGTAACCAGAGAGAGAGAGAGAGAGCAATGTAACCAGAGAGAGAGAGAGAGTAATGTAACCAGAGAGAGAGAGCAATGTAACCAGAGAGAGAGCAATGAACCAGAGAGAGAGAGAGCAATGTAACCAGAGAGAGAGAGAGAGCAATGTAACCAGAGAGAGAGAGAGAGAAATGTAACCAGAGAGAGAGAGAGTAATGTAACCAGAGAGAGAGAGAGAGAGAGAGCAATGTAACCAGAGAGAGAAAGAGTAATGTAACCGGAGAGAGAGTAATGTAACCAGAGAGAGAGAGAGAGAGAGAGAGAGAGAGAGAGCAATGTAACCAGAGAGAGAGAGCAATGTAACCAGAGAGAGAGAGAGAGAAATGTAACCAGAGAGAGAGAGAGAGAGAGAGCAATGTAACCAGAGAGAGTAATGTAACCAGAGAGAGAGAGTAATGCAACCAGAGAGGGAGAGAGAGTAATGCAACCAGAGAGAGAGAGAGAGTAATGCAACCAGAGAGAGAGAGAGAGCAATGTAACCAGAGAGAGAGAGAAATGTAACCAGAGAGAGAGAGAGTAATGTAACCAGAGAGAGAGAGAGAGAGAGCAATGTAACCAGAGAGAGCGAGAGAGAGTAATGTAACTGGAGAGAGAGTAATGTAACCAGAGAGAGAGAGAGCAATGTAACCAGAGAGAGAGCAATGAACCAGAGAGAGAGAGAGAGAGAGAGAGAGAGAGAGAGCAATTTAACCAGAGAGAGAGAGAGAGAGAGAGAGAAATGTAACCAGAGAGAGAGTGAGTAATGTAACCAGAGAGAGAGAGAGAGAGAGCAATGTAACCAGAGAGAGAGAAAGAGTAATGTAACCGGAGAGAGAGTAATGTAACCAGAGAGAGAGAGAGCAATGTAACCAGAGAGAGAGAGAGAGAGCAATGTAACCAGAGAGAGAGAGAGAGAGAGAGAGCAATGTAACCAGAGAGAGAGAGAGAGAGCAATGTAACCAGAGAGAGAGTAATGTAACCAGAGAGAGAGTAATGTAACCAGAGAGAGAGTAATGTAACCAGAGAGAGAGAGAGAAATGTAACCAGAGAGAGAGAGAGTAATGTAACCAGAGAGAGAGAGAGAGAGCAATGTAACCAGAGAGAGTAATGTAACCAGAGAGAGAGAGAGAAATGTAACCAGAGAGAGATAGAGTAATGTAACCAGAGAGAGAGAGAGCACTGTAACCAGAGAGAGTAATGTAACCAGAGAGAGAGAGTAATGTAACCAGAGAGAGAGAGTAATGTAACCAGAGAGAGAGAAATGTAACCAGAGAGAGAGAGAGAGTAAGATAACCAGAGAGAGATAGAGCAATGTAACCAGAGAGAGAGAGAGCAATGTAACCAGAGAGAGAAATGTAACCAGAGAGAGAGAGAGTAATGTAACCAGAGAGAGAGAGCCATGTAACCAAAGAGAGAGAGAGAGTAATGTAACCAGAGAGAGAGAGAGTAATGTAACCAGAGAGAGAGAGAGTAATGTAACCAGACAGAGGGAGAGAGAGAGAGCAATGTAACCAGAGAGAGAGAGAGAGAGAGAGAGCAATGAACCAGAGAGAGAGAGAGCAATGTAACCAGAGAGAGAGAGAGAGCAATGTAACCAGAGAGAGAGAGAGAGAGCAATGTAACCAGAGAGAGAGAGTAATGTAACCAGAGAGAGAGAGTAATGTAACCAGAGAGAGAGAGAGAGAGTAATGTAACCAGAGAGAGAGAGAGAGTGTAATGTAACCAGAGAGAGAGAGAGAGAGTAATGTAACCAGAGAGAGAGAGAGAGAGAGAGCAATGTATCCAGAGAGAGAGAGCAATGTAATCAGAGAGAGAGAGAGCAATGTAATCAGAGAGAGAGAGAGTAATGTAACCCGAGAGAGAGAGTAATGTAACCCGAGAGAGAGAGTAATGTAACAAGAGAGAGAGAGAGAAATGTAAGCAGAGAGAGAGAGAGAAATGTAAGCAGAGAGAGAGAGAGAAATGTAAGCAGAGAGAGAGAGAGTAATGTAACCAGAGAGAGAGAGAGAGTAATGTAACCAGAGAGAGAGAGAGAGTAATGTAACCAGAGAGAGAGAGTAATGTAACCAGAGAGAGAGAGAGAGAGAGAGCAATGTAACCAGAGAGAGAGAAAGAGTAATGTAACCAGAGAGAGAGTAATGTAACCAGAGAGAGAGAGAGAGAGAGAGAGAGCAATGTAACCGGAGAGAGAGAGAGCAATGTAACCAGAGAGAGAGAGAGAGAGCAATGTAACCAGAGGGAGTAATGTAACCAGAGAGAGAGAGAGAGAGCAATGTAACCAGAGAGAGAGAAAGAGTAATGTAATCGGAGAGAGAGTAATGTAACCAGAGAGAGAGAGAGAGAGTGAGAGAAATGTAACCAGAGAGAGTGAGAGAAATGTAACCAGAGAGATTGAGAGTAATGTAACCAGAGAGAGAGAGAGAGAGAGCAATGTAACCAGAGGGAGTAATGTAACCAGAGAGAGAGAGCAATGTAACCAGAGGGAGTAATGTAACCAGAGAGAGAGAGAGAGTAAGGTAACCAGAGAGAGAGAGAGAGTAATGTAACCAGAGAGAGAGAGAGAGAAATGTAACCAGAGAGAGAGAGAGTAATGTAACCAGAGAGAGTAATGTAACCAGAGAGAGAGTAATGTAACCAGAGAGAGAAAGCAATATAACCAGAGAGAGTAATGTAACCAGAGAGAGAGCAAAATCACCACAGAGAAAGAGAGAGAGTAATGTAACCAGAGAGAGAGAGAGAGTAATGTAACCAGAGAGACAGAGAGAGTAATGTAACCAGAGAGAGTAATGTTACCAGAGAGAGTAATGTAACCAGAGAGAGAGAGAGTAATGTAACCAGAAAGAGTAATGTAACCAGAGAGAGAGAGAGTAATGCAACCAGAGAGAGAGTAATGTAACCAGAAAGAGTAATGTAACCAGAGAGAGAGAGCAATGTAACCAGAGAGAGTAATGTAACCAGAGAGACAGAGTAATGTAACCAGAGAGAGAGAGAGCAATGTAACCAGAGAGAGTAATGTAACCAGAGAGAGATAGAGTAATGTAACCAGAGAGAGATAGAGAAATGTAACCAGAGAGAGAGAGAGTAATGTAACCAGAGAGAGAGAGAGTAATGTAACCAGAGAGAGAGAGAGAGTAATGTAACCAGAGAGAGTAATGTAACCAGAGAGAGAGAGAGAGAGAGCAATGTAACCAGAGAGAGAGAGAGAGAGCAATGTAACCAGAGAGGGAGAGAGAGTAATGTAACCAGAGAGAGAGAGCAATGTAACCAGAGAGAGAGCAATGAACCAGAGAGAGAGAGAGCAATGTAACCAGAGAGAGAGAGAGAGCAATGTAACCAGAGAGAGAGAGAGTAATGTAACCAGAGAGAGAGAGAGAGAGAGAGCAATGTAACCAGAGAGAGAAAGAGTAATGTAACCGGAGAGAGAGTAATGTAACCAGAGAGAGAGAGAGAGAGAGAGAGAGAGAGAGAGCAATGTAACCAGAGAGAGAGAGCAATGTAACCAGAGAGAGAGAGAGAGAAATGTAACCAGAGAGAGAGAGAGAGAGAGAGCAATGTAACCAGAGAGAGTAATGTAACCAGAGAGAGAGAGAAATGTAACCAGAGAGGGAGAGAGAGTAATGCAACCAGAGAGAGAGAGAGAGCAATGTAACCAGAGAGAGAGAGAAATGTAACCAGAGAGAGAGAGAGTAATGTAACCAGAGAGAGAGAGAGAGAGAGCAATGTAACCAGAGAGAGCGAGAGAGAGTAATGTAACTGGAGAGAGAGTAATGTAACCAGAGAGAGAGAGAGCAATGTAACCAGAGAGAGAGCAATGAACCAGAGAGAGAGAGAGAGAGAGCAATTTAACCAGAGAGAGAGAGAGAGAGAGAAATGTAACCAGAGAGAGAGTGAGAGCAATGTAACCAGAGAGAGAGAAAGAGTAATGTAACCGGAGAGAGAGTAATGTAACCAGAGAGAGAGAGAGCAATGTAACCAGAGAGAGAGAGAGAGAGCAATGTAACCAGAGAGAGAGAGAGAGAGAGAGAGCAATGTAACCAGAGAGAGAGAGAGAGAGAGAAATGTAACCAGAGAGAGAGAGAGAGCAATGTAACCAGAGAGAGAGTAATGTAACCAGAGAGAGAGTAATGTAACCAGAGAGAGAGTAATGTAACCAGAGAGAGAGAAATGGAACCAGAGAGAGAGAGAGTAATGTAACCAGAGAGAGAGAGAGAGAGCAATGTAACCAGAGAGAGTAATGTAACCAGAGAGAGAGAGAGAAATGTAACCAGAGAGAGAGAGTAATGTAACCAGAGAGAGATAGAGTAATGTAACCAGAGAGAGAGAGAGCACTGTAACCAGAGAGAGTAATGTAACCAGAGAGAGAGAGTAATGTAACCAGAGAGAGAGAAATGTAACCAGAGAGAGAGAGAGAGCAATGTAACCAGAGAGAGAGAGAGCAATGTAACCAGAGAGAGAGAGAGCAATGTAACCAGAGAGAGAAATGTAACCAGAGAGAGAGAGAGAAATGTAACCAGAGAGAGAGAGAGTAATGTAACCAGAGAGAGAGAGTAATGTAACCAGAGAGAGAGAGCCATGTAACCAGAGAGAGAGAGAGAGTAATGTAACCAGAGAGAGAGAGAGTAATGTAACCAGAGAGAGAGAGAGTAATGTAACCAGACAGAGAGAGAGAGAGAGAGAGCAATGTAACCAGAGAGAGAGAGAGAGAGCAATGAACCAGAGAGAGAGAGAGCAATGAACCAGAGAGAGAGAGAGCAATGTAACCAGAGAGAGAGAGAGAGCAATGTAACCAGAGAGAGAGAGTAATGTAACCAGAGAGAGAGTAATGTAACCAGAGAGAGAGAGAGAGTGTAATGTAACCAGAGAGAGAGAGAGAGTAATGTAACCAGAGAGAGAGAGCAATGTAACCAGAGAGAGAGAGAGAGAGCAATGTAACCAGAGAGAGAGAGAGAGAGAGAGCAATGTATCCAGAGAGAGAGAGCAATGAACCAGAGAGAGAGAGAGAGAGCAATGTAATCAGAGAGAAAGAGAGAGAGTAATGTAACCAGAGAGAGAGAGTAATGTAACGAGAGAGAGAGAGAGAGAGTAATGTAACCAGAGAGAGAGAGAGAGAGAGAGAGAGAGAGAGAGAGAGTGCAATGTAACCAGAGAGAGAGAGAGAGAGAGAGAGAGAGAGAGAGAGAGAGAGAGAGAGCAAGCAATGTATCCAGAGAGAGAGAGAGAGCAATGTAATCAGAGAGAGAGAGAGTAATGTAACCCGAGAGAGAGAGTAATGTAACCAGAGAGAGAGAGAGAAATGTAAGCAGAGAGAGAGAGAGAAATGTAAGCAGAGAGAGAGAGAGAGTAATGTAACCAGAGAGAGAGAGAGAGTAATGTAACCAGAGAGAGAGAGTAATGTAACCAGAGAGAGAGAGAGAGAGCAATGTAACCAGAGAGAGAGAAAGAGTAATGTAACCAGAGAGAGAGTAATGTAACCAGAGAGAGAGAGAGAGAGAGAGAGAGAGGGAGCAATGTAACCAGAGAGAGAGAGAGAGAGCAATGTAACCAGAGGGAGTAATGTAACCAGAGAGAGAGAGCAATGTAACCAGAGAGAGAGAAAGAGTAATGTAACCGGAGAGAGAGTAATGTAACCAGAGAGAGAGAGTGAGAGAAATGTAACCAGAGAGATTGAGAGTAATGTAACCAGAGAGAGAGAGAGAGAGCAATGTAACCAGAGGGAGTAATGTAACCAGAGAGAGAGAGCAATGTAACCAGAGGGAGTAATGTAACCAGAGAGAGAGAGAGAGAGTAATGTAACCAGAGAGAGAGAAATGTAACCAGAGAGAGAGAGAGAGTAATGTAACCAGAGAGAGAGAGAGTAATGTAACCAGAGAGAGAGAGAGCAATGTAACCAGAGAGAGTAATGTAACCAGAGAGAGAGAGAGAGTAATGTAACCAGAGAGAGAGAGAGAGAAATGTAACCAGAGAGAGAGAGAGTAATGTAACCAGAGAGAGTAATGTAACCAGAGAGAGAGAGAGAGTAATGTAACCAGAGAGAGTAATGTAACCAGAGAGAGAGCAAAATCACCACAGAGAAAGAGAGAGAGTAATGTAACCAGAGAGAGTAATGTAACCAGAGAGAGAGAGAGAGTACTGTAACCAGAGAGAGAGTACTGTAACCAGAGAGAGAGTAATGTAACCAGAGAGAGTAATGTTACCAGAGAGAGTAATGTAACCAGAGAGAGAGAGAGTAATGTAACCAGAAAGAGTAATGTAACCAGAGAGAGAGAGAGTAATGCAACCAGAGAGAGAGTAATGTAACCAGAAAGAGTAATGTAACCAGAGAGAGAGCAATGTAACCAGAGAGAGTAATGTAACCAGAGAGACAGAGTAATGTAACCAGAGAGAGAGAGAGCAATGTAACCAGAGAGAGTAATGTAACCAGAGAGAGATAGAGAAATGTAAGTAGAGAGAGAGAGAGTAATGTAACCAGAGAGAGAGAGAGAGTAATGTAACCAGAGAGAGAGAGAGAGCAATGTAACCAGAGAGAGAGAGAGAGAGCAATGTAACCAGAGAGAGAGAGAGAGCAATGTAACCAGAGAGAGAGAGAGAGCAATGTAACCAGAGAGAGAGAGAGAGTAATGTAACCAGAGAGAGAGAGAGAGAGCAATGTAACCAGAGAGAGAGCAATGAACCAGAGAGAGAGAGAGCAATGTAACCAGAGAGAGAGAGAGAGAAATGTAACCAGAGAGAGAGAGAGTAATGTAACCAGAGAGAGAGAGAGAGAGCAATGTAACCAGAGAGAGAAAGAGTAATGTAACCGGAGAGAGAGTAATGTAACCAGAGAGAGAGAGAGAGAGAGAGAGAGAGCAATGTAACCAGAGAGAGAGAGCAATGTAACCAGAGAGAGAGAGAGAGAAATGTAACCAGAGAGAGAGAGAGAGAGCAATGTAACCAGAGAGAGTAATGTAACCAGAGAGAGAGAGAAATGTAACCAGAGAGAGAGAGAGAGTAATGTAACCAGAGAGAGAGAGAGCAATGTAACCAGAGAGAGAGAGTAATGTAACCAGAGAGAGAGAGAAATGTAACCAGAGAGAGAGAGAGAGAAATGTAACCAGAGAGAGAGAGAGAGTAATGTAACCAGAGAGAGAGAGAGAGCAATGTAACCAGAGAGAGAGAGAGAGAGCAATGTAACCAGAGAGAGCGAGAGAGAGTAATGTAACTGGAGAGAGAGTAATGTAACCAGAGAGAGAGAGAGCAATGTAACCAGAGAGAGAGCAATGAACCAGGGAGAGAGAGAGAGAGAGCAATGTAACCAGAGAGAGAGAGAGAGAGCAATGTAACCAGAGAGAGAGAGAGAGAAATGTAACCAGAGAGAGAGAGAAATGTAACCAGAGAGAGAGAGAGTAATGTAACCAGAGAGAGAGAGAGAGAGAGCAATGTAACCAGAGAGAGAGAAAGAGTAATGTAACCGGAGAGAGAGTAATGTAATCAGAGAGAGAGAGAGTAATGTAACGAGAGAGAGAGCAATGTAACCAGAGAGTGAGAGAGAGAGCAATAAACCAGAGAGAGAGAGAGAGAAATGTAACCAGAGAGAGAGAGTAATGTAACGAGAGAGAGAGAGAGAGAGAGCAATGTAACCAGAGAGAGAGAGCAATGTAACCAGAGAGAGAGAGTAATGTAACCAGAGAGAGAGAAATGTAACCAGAGAGAGAGAGAGAGAGTAATGTAACCAGAGAGAGTGAGAGAGTAATGTAACCAGAGAGAGAGAGAGAGTAATGTAACCAGAGAGAGAGAGAGAGTAATGTAACCAGAGAGAGAGAGAGAGTAATGTAACCAGAGAGAGAGAGAGTAATGTAACCAGAGAGAGAGAGAGTAATGTAACCAGAGAGAGAGAGAGAGAGAGAGAGAGAAAGCAATGTAACCAGAGAGAGAGGGAGAGAGTAATGTAACCGGAGAGAGAGTAATGTAACCAGAGAGAGAGAGAGCAATGTAACCAGAGAGAGAGAGTGAGAGCAATGAACCAGAGAGAGAGAGAGAGAGCAATGTAACCAGAGAGAGAGAGTAATGTAACCAGAGAGAGAGTAATGTAACCAGAGAGAGAGAGAGTGTGTAATGTAACCAGAGAGAGAGAGAGAGAGGGTAATGTAACCAGAGAGAGAGAGAGAGTAATGTAACCGGAGAGAGAGTAATGTAACCGGAGAGAGAGTAATGTAACCAGAGAGAGAGAGAGAGAGCAATGTAACCAGAGAGAGAGAGAGAGAGCAATGTAATCAGAGAGAAAGAGAGAGAGTAATGTAACCAGAGAGAGAGAGTAATGTAACGACAGAGAGAGAGAGAGAAATGTAACCAGAGAGAGAGAGTAATGTAACCAGAGAGAGATAGAGTAATGTAACCAGAGAGAGAGAGAGCACTGTAACCAGAGAGAGTAATGTAACCAGAGAGAGAGAGTAATGTAACCAGAGAGAGAGAAATGTAACCAGAGAGAGAGAGAGAGTAAGGTAACCAGAGAGAGAGAGAGCAATGTAACCAGAGAGAGAGAGAGCAATGTAACCAGAGAGAGAAATGTAACCAGAGAGAGAGAGAGTAATGTAACCAGAGAGAGAGAGCCATGTAACCAGAGAGAGAGAGAGAGTAATGTAACCAGAGAGAGAGAGAGTAATGTAACCAGAGAGAGAGAGAGTAATGTAACCAGACAGAGAGAGAGAGAGAGAGAGCAATGTAACCAGAGAGAGAGAGAGAGAGCAATGAACCAGAGAGAGAGAGAGCAATGTAACCAGAGAGAGAGAGAGAGCAATGTAACCAGAGAGAGAGAGTAATGTAACCAGAGAGAGAGTAATGTAACCAGAGAGAGAGAGAGAGTGTAATGTAACCAGAGAGAGAGAGAGAGAGAGAGAGAGTAATGTAACCAGAGAGAGAGAGCAATGCAACCAGAGAGAGAGAGAGAGAGCAATGTAACCAGAGAGAGAGAGAGAGAGAGAGCAATGTATCCAGAGAGAGAGAGCAATGAACCAGAGAGAGAGAGAGAGAGCAATGTAATCAGAGAGAAAGAGAGAGAGTAATGTAACCAGAGAGAGAGAGTAATGTAACGAGAGAGAGAGAGAGAGAGTAATGTAACCAGAGAGAGAGAGAGAGAGAGAGAGAGAGAGAGAGTGCAATGTAACCAGAGAGAGAGAGAGAGAGAGAGAGAGAGAGAGAGAGAGAGCAAGCAATGTATCCAGAGAGAGAGAGAGAGCAATGTAATCAGAGAGAGAGAGAGTAATGTAACCCGAGAGAGAGAGTAATGTAACCCGAGAGAGAGAGAGTAATGTAACCAGAGAGAGAGAGAGTAATGTAACCAGAGAGAGAGAGAGAAATGTAAGCAGAGAGAGAGAGAGAGAAATGTAAGCAGAGAGAGAGAGAGAGAAATGTAAGCAGAGAGAGAGAGAGAGTAATGTAACCAGAGAGAGAGAGAGAGTAATGTAACCAGAGAGAGAGAGTAATGTAACCAGAGAGAGAGAGAGAGAGCAATGTAACCAGAGAGAGAGAAAGAGTAATGTAACCAGAGAGAGAGTAATGTAACCAGAGAGAGAGAGAGAGAGAGAGAGAGAGGGAGCAATGTAACCAGAGAGAGAGAGAGAGAGCAATGTAACCAGAGGGAGTAATGTAACCAGAGAGAGAGAGAGAGAGCAATGTAACCAGAGAGAGAGAAAGAGTAATGTAACCGGAGAGAGAGTAATGTAACCAGAGAGAGAGAGTGAGAGAAATGTAACCAGAGAGATTGAGAGTAATGTAACCAGAGAGAGAGAGAGAGAGCAATGTAACCAGAGGGAGTAATGTAACCAGAGAGAGAGAGCAATGTAACCAGAGGGAGTAATGTAACCAGAGAGAGAGAGAGAGAGTAATGTAACCAGAGAGAGAGAAATGTAACCAGAGAGAGAGAGAGAGTAATGTAACCAGAGAGAGAGAGAGTAATGTAACCAGAGAGAGAGAGAGCAATGTAACCAGAGAGAGTAATGTAACCAGAGAGAGAGAGAGTAATGTAACCAGAGAGAGAGAGAGAGAAATGTAACCAGAGAGAGAGAGAGTAATGTAACCAGAGAGAGTAATGTAACCAGAGAGAGAGAGAGAGTAATGTAACCAGAGAGAGTAATGTAACCAGAGAGAGAGCAAAATCACCACAGAGAAAGAGAGAGAGTAATGTAACCAGAGAGAGTAATGTAACCAGAGAGAGAGAGAGAGTACTGTAACCAGAGAGAGAGTAATGTAACCAGAGAGAGTAATGTTACCAGAGAGAGTAATGTAACCAGAGAGAGAGAGAGTAATGTAACCAGAAAGAGTAATGTAACCAGAGAGAGAGAGAGTAATGCAACCAGAGAGAGAGTAATGTAACCAGAAAGAGTAATGTAACCAGAGAGAGAGCAATGTAACCAGAGAGAGTAATGTAACCAGAGAGACAGAGTAATGTAACCAGAGAGAGAGAGAGCAATGTAACCAGAGAGAGTAATGTAACCAGAGAGAGATAGAGAAATGTAAGTAGAGAGAGAGAGAGTAATGTAACCAGAGAGAGAGAGAGAGTAATGTAACCAGAGAGAGAGAGAGAGTAATGTAACCAGAGAGAGAGAGAGAGCAATGTAACCAGAGAGAGAGAGAGAGAGCAATGTAACCAGAGAGAGAGAGAGAGTAATGTAACCAGAGAGAGAGAGAGAGAGCAATGTAACCAGAGAGAGAGCAATGAACCAGAGAGAGAGAGAGCAATGTAACCAGAGAGAGAGAGAGAGCAATGTAACCAGAGAGAGAGAGAGTAATGTAACCAGAGAGAGAGAGAGAGAGCAATGTAACCAGAGAGAGAAAGAGTAATGTAACCGGAGAGAGAGTAATGTAACCAGAGAGAGAGAGAGAGAGAGAGAGAGAGAGCAATGTAACCAGAGAGAGAGAGCAATGTAACCAGAGAGAGAGAGAGAGAAATGTAACCAGAGAGAGAGAGAGAGAGCAATGTAACCAGAGAGAGTAATGTAACCAGAGAGAGAGAGAAATGTAACCAGAGAGAGAGAGAGAGTAATGTAACCAGAGAGAGAGAGAGCAATGTAACCAGAGAGAGAGAGTAATGTAACCAGAGAGAGAGAGAAATGTAACCAGAGAGAGAGAGAGAGTAATGTAACCAGAGAGAGAGAGAGAGCAATGTAACCAGAGAGAGAGAGAGAGAGCAATGTAACCAGAGAGAGCGAGAGAGAGTAATGTAACTGGAGAGAGAGTAATGTAACCAGAGAGAGAGAGAGCAATGTAACCAGAGAGAGAGCAATGAACCAGGGAGAGAGAGAGAGAGAGCAATGTAACCAGAGAGAGAGAGAGAGAGAGCAATGTAACCAGAGAGAGAGAGAGAGAAATGTAACCAGAGAGAGAGAGAGAAATGTAACCAGAGAGAGAGAGAGTAATGTAACCAGAGAGAGAGAGAGAGAGAGCAATGTAACCAGAGAGAGAGAAAGAGTAATGTAACCGGAGAAAGAGTAATGTAATCAGAGAGAGAGAGAGTAATGTAACGAGAGAGAGAGAGAGAGCAATGTAACCAGAGAGTGAGAGAGAGAGCAATAAACCAGAGAGAGAGAGAGAGAAATGTAACCAGAGAGAGAGAGTAATGTAACGAGAGAGAGAGAGAGAGAGCAATGTAACCAGAGAGAGAGAGTAATGTAACCAGAGAGAGAGTAATGTAACCAGAGAGAGAGTAATGTAACCAGAGAGAGAGAAATGTAACCAGAGAGAGAGAGAGAGAGTAATGTAACCAGAGAGAGTGAGAGAGTAATGTAACCAGAGAGAGAGAGAGAGTAATGTAACCAGAGAGAGAGAGAGAGTAATGTAACCAGAGAGAGAGAGAGAGTAATGTAACCAGAGAGAGAGAGAGTAATGTAACCAGAGAGAGAGAGAGTAATGTAACCAGAGAGAGAGAGAGAGAGAGAGAGAGAGAAAGCAATGTAACCAGAGAGAGAGGGAGAGAGTAATGTAACCGGAGAGAGAGTAATGTAACCAGAGAGAGAGAGAGCAATGTAACCAGAGAGAGTGAGAGCAATGAACCAGAGAGAGAGAGAGAGAGCAATGTAACCAGAGAGAGAGAGTAATGTAACCAGAGAGAGAGTAATGTAACCAGAGAGAGAGAGAGTGTGTAATGTAACCAGAGAGAGAGAGAGAGAGGGTAATGTAACCAGAGAGAGAGAGAGAGTAATGTAACCGGAGAGAGAGTAATGTAACCGGAGAGAGAGTAATGTAACCAGAGAGAGAGAGAGAGAGCAATGTAACCAGAGAGAGAGAGAGAGAGCAATGTAATCAGAGAGAAAGAGAGAGAGTAATGTAACCAGAGAGAGAGAGTAATGTAACGACAGAGAGAGAGAGTAATGTAACCAGAGAGAGAGAGAGAGAGAGTAATGTAACCAGAGAGAGAGACAGCAATGTAACCAGAGAGAGAGAGTAATGTAACCAGAGAGAGAGAGAGACAGCAATGTAACCAGAGAGAGAGAGTAATGTAACCAGAGAGAGAGAGAAATGTAACCAGAGAGAGAGAGAGAGAGAGTCAGGTAACCAGAGAGAGAGAGTAATGTAACCAGACAGAGAGAGAGAGAAATGTAACCAGAGAGAGAGAGAGTAATGTAACCAGAGAGAGTAATGTAACCAGAGAGAGAGAGAGAGTAATGTAACCAGAGAGAGTAATGTAACCAGAGAGAGAGCAATGTAACCACAGAGAAAGAGAGAGAGCAATGTAACCAGAGAGAGTATTGTAACCAGAGAGAGAGAGAGTATTGTAACCAGAGAGAGAGTAATGTAACCAGAGAGAGTAATGTAACCAGAGAGAGAGAGAGTAATGTAACCAGAGAGAGTAATGTAACCAGAGAGAGACAGAGTAATGTAACCAGAAAGAGTAATGTAACCAGAGAGAGAGAGAGTAATGCAACCAGAGAGAGAGAGAGTAATGCAACCAGAGAGAGAGAGAGTAATGTAACCAGAGAGAGTAATGTAACCAGAGAGAGAGAGAGAGAGAGCAATGTAACCAGAGAGTGAGTGAGAGTAATGTAACCAGAGAGACAGAGAGAGTAATGTAACCAGAGAGAGAGAGTAATGTAACCAGAGAGAGAGTAATGTAACCAGAGAGAGAGAGAGAGAGAGAGTGTAATGTAACCAGAGAGAGAGAGTAATGTCACCAGAGAGAGAGAGCAATGTAACCAGAGAGAGAGAGAGAGAGCAATGTAACCAGAGAGAGAGAGAGAGAGAGAGAGAGAGAGCAATGTATCCAGAGAGAGAGAGCAATGAACCAGAGAGAGAGAGAGAGAGCAATGTAATCAGAGAGAAAGAGAGAGAGTAATGTAACCAGAGAGAGAGAGTAATGTAACGAGAGAGAGAGAGAGAGAGTAATGTAACCAGAGGGAGAGAGAGAGAGAGTGCAATGTAACCAGAGAGAGAGAGAGAGAGAGAGAGAGAGAGAGCAAGCAATGTATCCAGAGAGAGAGAGGGAGCAATGTAATCAGAGAGAAAGAGAGAGAGTAATGTAACCAGAGAGAGAGAGTAATGTAACAAGAGAGAGAGAGAGTAATGTAACCAGAGAGAGAGAGAGAAATGTAAGCAGAGAGAGAGAGAGAAATGTAAGCAGAGAGAGAGAGAGAGTAATGTAACCAGAGAGAGAGTAATGTAACCAGAGAGAGAGAGAGAGAGAGAGCAATGTAACCAGAGAGAGAGAAAGAGTAATATAACCGGAGAGAGAGTAATGTAACCAGAGAGAGAGAGAGAGAGAGAGAGAGAGCAATGTAACCAGAGAGAGAGAGAGCAATGTAACCAGAGAGAGAGAGAGAGCAATGTAACCAGAGAGAGTGAGAGAAATGTAACCAGAGAGAGAGAGAGAGAGCAATGTAACCAGAGGGAGTAATGTAACCAGAGAGAGAGAGCAATGTAACCAGAGGGAGTAATGTAACCAGAGAGAGAGAGAGAGTAATGTAACCAGAGAGAGAGAGAGTAATGTAACCAGAGAGAGAAAGAGTGTAATGTAACCAGAGAGAGAGTAATGTAACCAGAGAGAGAGAGAGAGAGCAATGTAACCAGAGAGAGAGAGAGAGCAATGAACCAGAGAGAGAGAGAGCAATGTAACCAGAGAGAGAGAGAGAGAGAGAGCAATATAACCAGAGAGAGAGAGTAATGTAACCAGAGAGAGAGAGTAACGTAACCAGAGAGAGAGAGAGAGAAATGTAACCAGAGAGAGAGAGAGTAATGTAACCAGAGAGAGTAATGTAACCAGAGAGAGTAATGTAACCAGAGAGAGAGAGTAATGTAACAAGAGAGAGTAATGTAACCAGAGAGAGAAAGCAATATAACCAGAGAGAGTAATGTAACCAGAGAGAGAGCAATGTAACCACAGAGAAAGAGAGAGAGTAATGTAACCAGAGAGAGAGAGTAATGTAACCAGAGAGAGAGTAATGTAACCAGAGAGAGTATTGTAACCAGAGAGAGAGAGAGTAATGTAACCAGAGAGAGAGAGAGAGTAATGTAACCAGAGAGAGAGAGTAATGTTACCAGAGAGAGTAATGTAACCAGAGAGAGAGAGAGAGTAATGTAACCAGAGAGAATACTGTAACCAGAGAAAGAGAGATTAATGTAACCAGAGAGAGAGAGTAATGTAACCAGAAAGAGTAATGTAACCAGAGAGAGAGAGAGTAATGCAACCAGAGAGAGTAATGTAATCAGAGAGAGAGAGAGTAATGTAACGAGAGAGAGAGAGAGAGAGAGCAATGTAACCAGAGAGTGAGAGAGAGAGCAATAAACCAGAGAGAGAGAGAGAGAAATGTAACCAGAGAGAGAGAGTAATGTAACGAGAGAGAGAGAGAGAGAGCAATGTAACCAGAGAGAGAGAGCAATGTAACCAGAGAGAGAGAGTAATGTAACCAGAGAGAGAGAAATGTAACCAGAGAGAGAGAGAGAGAGTAATGTAACCAGAGAGAGTGAGAGAGCCATGTAACCAGAGAGAGAGAGAGAGTAATGTAACCAGAGAGAGAGAGAGTAATGTAACCAGAGAGAGAGAGAGTAATGTAACCAGAGAGAGAGAGAGAGAGAGAGAAAGCAATGTAACCAGAGAGAGAGGGAGTGAGTAATGTAACCGGAGAGAGAGTAATGTAACCAGAGAGAGAGAGAGAGCAATGTAACCAGAGAGAGAGCAATGAACCAGAGAGAGAGAGAGAGAGCAATGTAACCAGAGAGAGAGAGAGTAATGTAACCAGAGAGAGAGTAATGTAACCAGAGAGAGAGAGTGTGTAATGTAACCAGAGAAAGAGAGAGAGAGGGTAATGTAACCAGAGAGAGAGAGAGAGTAATGTAACCGGAGAGAGAGTAATGTAACCAGAGAGAGAGAGAGAGAGAGCAATGTAACCAGAGAGAGAGAGAGAGAGCAATGTAATCAGAGAGAAAGAGAGAGAGTAATGTAACCAGAGAGAGAGAGTAATGTAACGACAGAGAGAGAGAGAGAGAGTAATGTAACCAGAGAGAGAGACAGCAATGTAACCAGAGAGAGAGAGAGTAATGTAACCAGAGAGAGAGAGAGACAGCAATGTAACCAGAGAGAGAGAGTAATGTAACCAGAGAGAGAGAGAAATGTAACCAGAGAGAGAGAGAGAGAGAGAGAGAGAGTCAGGTAACCAGAGAGAGAGAGTAATGTAACCAGACAGAGAGAGAGAGAAATGTAACCAGAGAGAGAGAGAGTAATGTAACCAGAGAGAGTAATGTAACCAGAGAGAGAGAGAGAGTAATGTAACCAGAGAGAGTAATGTAACCAGAGAGAGTAATTTAACCAGAGAGAGAGCAATGTAACCACAGAGAAAGAGAGAGAGTAATGTAACCAGAGAGAGTATTGTAACCAGAGAGAGAGAGAGTAATGCAACCAGAGAGAGAGTAATGTAACCAGAGAGAGTAATGTAACCAGAGAGAGAGAGAGAGTAATGTAACCAGAGAGAGACAGAGTAATGTAACCAGAAAGAGTAATGCAACCAGAGAGAGAGAGAGTAATGCAACCAGAGAGAGAGAGAGTAATGTAACCAGAGAGAGAGAGAGTAATGTAACCAGAGAGAGTAATGTAACCAGAGAGAGAGAGAGAGCAATGTAACCAGAGAGTGAGTGAGAGTAATGTAACCAGAGAGACAGAGAGAGTAATGTAACCAGAGAGAGAGAGTAACGTAACCAGAGAGTAATGTAACCAGAGAGAGAGAGAGAGAGTAATGTAACCAGAGAGAGTAATGTGACCAGAGAGAGAGAGTAATGTAACCAGAGAGAGAGAGAGTAATGTAACCAGAGAGAGTAATGTAACCAGAGAGAGAGAGTAATGTAACCAGAGAGAGTAATGTAACCAGAGAGAGAGAGTAATGTAACCAGAGAGAGAGAGTAATGTAACCAGAGAGAGCAATGTAACCAGAGAGAGAGAGAGAGCAATATAACCAGAGAGAGTAATGTAACCAGAGAGAGAGAGAAATGTAACCAGAGAGAGAGAGAGAGAGAGAGAGAGTCAGGTAACCAGAGAGAGAGAGTAATGTAACCAGACAGAGAGAGAGAGAAATGTAACCAGAGAGAGAGAGAGTAATGTAACCAGAGAGAGTAATGTAACCAGAGAGAGAGAGAGAGTAATGTAACCAGAGAGAGTATTGTAACCAGAGAGAGAGAGAGTAATGTAACCAGAGAGAGAGTAATGTAACCAGAGAGAGAGAGAGAGTAATGTAACCAGAGAGAGTAATGTAACCAGAGAGAGACAGAGTAATGTAACCAGAAAGAGTAATGTAACCAGAGAGAGAGAGAGTAATGCAACCAGAGAGAGAGAGAGTAATGTAACCAGAGAGAGAGAGAGTAATGTAACCAGAGAGAGTAATGTAACCAGAGAGAGAGAGAGAGAGAGCAATGTAACCAGAGAGAGAGAGTAATGTAACGAGAGAGAGAGAGAGAGAGTAATGTAACCAGAGGGAGAGAGAGAGAGAGTGCAATGTAACCAGAGAGAGAGAGAGAGAGAGAGAGAGAGAGAGAGCAAGCAATGTATCCAGAGAGAGAGAGGGAGCAATGTAATCAGAGAGAAAGAGAGAGAGTAATGTAACCAGAGAGAGAGAGTAATGTAACAAGAGAGAGAGAGAGTAATGTAACCAGAGAGAGAGAGAGAAATGTAAGCAGAGAGAGAGAGAGAAATGTAAGCAGAGAGAGAGAGAGAGTAATGTAACCAGAGAGAGAGTAATGTAACCAGAGAGAGAGAGAGAGAGAGAGCAATGTAACCAGAGAGAGAGAAAGAGTAATATAACCGGAGAGAGAGTAATGTAACCAGAGAGAGAGAGAGAGAGAGAGAGAGAGCAATGTAACCAGAGAGAGAGAGAGCAATGTAACCAGAGAGAGAGAGAGAGCAATGTAACCAGAGAGAGTGAGAGAAATGTAACCAGAGAGAGAGAGAGAGAGCAATGTAACCAGAGGGAGTAATGTAACCAGAGAGAGAGAGCAATGTAACCAGAGGGAGTAATGTAACCAGAGAGAGAGAGAGAGTAATGTAACCAGAGAGAGAGAGAGTAATGTAACCAGAGAGAGAAAGAGTGTAATGTAACCAGAGAGAGAGTAATGTAACCAGAGAGAGAGAGAGAGAGCAATGTAACCAGAGAGAGAGAGAGAGCAATGAACCAGAGAGAGAGAGAGCAATGTAACCAGAGAGAGAGAGAGAGAGAGAGCAATATAACCAGAGAGAGAGAGTAATGTAACCAGAGAGAGAGAGAGAGAGTAACGTAACCAGAGAGAGAGAGAGAGAAATGTAACCAGAGAGAGAGAGAGTAATGTAACCAGAGAGAGTAATGTAACCAGAGAGAGTAATGTAACCAGAGAGAGAGAGTAATGTAACAAGAGAGAGTAATGTAACCAGAGAGAGAAAGCAATATAACCAGAGAGAGTAATGTAACCAGAGAGAGAGCAATGTAACCACAGAGAAAGAGAGAGAGTAATGTAACCAGAGAGAGAGAGTAATGTAACCAGAGAGAGAGTAATGTAACCAGAGAGAGTATTGTAACCAGAGAGAGAGAGAGTAATGTAACCAGAGAGAGAGAGAGAGTAATGTAACCAGAGAGAGAGAGTAATGTTACCAGAGAGAGTAATGTAACCAGAGAGAGAGAGAGAGTAATGTAACCAGAGAGAATACTGTAACCAGAGAAAGAGAGATTAATGTAACCAGAGAGAGAGAGTAATGTAACCAGAAAGAGTAATGTAACCAGAGAGAGAGAGAGTAATGCAACCAGAGAGAGTAATGTAATCAGAGAGAGAGAGAGTAATGTAACGAGAGAGAGAGAGAGAGAGAGCAATGTAACCAGAGAGTGAGAGAGAGAGCAATAAACCAGAGAGAGAGAGAGAGAAATGTAACCAGAGAGAGAGAGTAATGTAACGAGAGAGAGAGAGAGAGAGCAATGTAACCAGAGAGAGAGAGCAATGTAACCAGAGAGAGAGAGTAATGTAACCAGAGAGAGAGAAATGTAACCAGAGAGAGAGAGAGAGAGTAATGTAACCAGAGAGAGTGAGAGAGCCATGTAACCAGAGAGAGAGAGAGAGTAATGTAACCAGAGAGAGAGAGAGTAATGTAACCAGAGAGAGAGAGAGTAATGTAACCAGAGAGAGAGAGAGAGAGAGAGAAAGCAATGTAACCAGAGAGAGAGGGAGTGAGTAATGTAACCGGAGAGAGAGTAATGTAACCAGAGAGAGAGAGAGAGCAATGTAACCAGAGAGAGAGCAATGAACCAGAGAGAGAGAGAGAGAGCAATGTAACCAGAGAGAGAGAGAGTAATGTAACCAGAGAGAGAGTAATGTAACCAGAGAGAGAGAGTGTGTAATGTAACCAGAGAAAGAGAGAGAGAGGGTAATGTAACCAGAGAGAGAGAGAGAGTAATGTAACCGGAGAGAGAGTAATGTAACCAGAGAGAGAGAGAGAGAGAGCAATGTAACCAGAGAGAGAGAGAGAGAGCAATGTAATCAGAGAGAAAGAGAGAGAGTAATGTAACCAGAGAGAGAGAGTAATGTAACGACAGAGAGAGAGAGAGAGAGTAATGTAACCAGAGAGAGAGACAGCAATGTAACCAGAGAGAGAGAGAGTAATGTAACCAGAGAGAGAGAGAGACAGCAATGTAACCAGAGAGAGAGAGTAATGTAACCAGAGAGAGAGAGAAATGTAACCAGAGAGAGAGAGAGAGAGAGAGAGAGAGTCAGGTAACCAGAGAGAGAGAGTAATGTAACCAGACAGAGAGAGAGAGAAATGTAACCAGAGAGAGAGAGAGTAATGTAACCAGAGAGAGTAATGTAACCAGAGAGAGAGAGAGAGTAATGTAACCAGAGAGAGTAATGTAACCAGAGAGAGTAATTTAACCAGAGAGAGAGCAATGTAACCACAGAGAAAGAGAGAGAGTAATGTAACCAGAGAGAGTATTGTAACCAGAGAGAGAGAGAGTAATGCAACCAGAGAGAGAGTAATGTAACCAGAGAGAGTAATGTAACCAGAGAGAGAGAGAGAGTAATGTAACCAGAGAGAGACAGAGTAATGTAACCAGAAAGAGTAATGCAACCAGAGAGAGAGAGAGTAATGCAACCAGAGAGAGAGAGAGTAATGCAACCAGAGAGAGAGAGAGTAATGTAACCAGAGAGAGTAATGTAACCAGAGAGAGAGAGAGAGCAATGTAACCAGAGAGTGAGTGAGAGTAATGTAACCAGAGAGACAGAGAGAGTAATGTAACCAGAGAGAGAGAGTAACGTAACCAGAGAGTAATGTAACCAGAGAGAGAGAGAGAGAGAGTAATGTAACCAGAGAGAGTAATGTGACCAGAGAGAGAGAGTAATGTAACCAGAGAGAGAGAGAGTAATGTAACCAGAGAGAGTAATGTAACCAGAGAGAGAGAGTAATGTAACCAGAGAGAGTAATGTAACCAGAGAGAGAGAGTAATGTAACCAGAGAGAGCAATGTAACCAGAGAGAGAGAGAGAGCAATATAACCAGAGAGAGTAATGTAACCAGAGAGAGAGAGAAATGTAACCAGAGAGAGAGAGAGAGAGAGAGAGAGTCAGGTAACCAGAGAGAGAGAGTAATGTAACCAGACAGAGAGAGAGAGAAATGTAACCAGAGAGAGAGAGAGTAATGTAACCAGAGAGAGTAATGTAACCAGAGAGAGAGAGAGAGTAATGTAACCAGAGAGAGTATTGTAACCAGAGAGAGAGAGAGTAATGTAACCAGAGAGAGAGTAATGTAACCAGAGAGAGAGAGAGAGTAATGTAACCAGAGAGAGTAATGTAACCAGAGAGAGACAGAGTAATGTAACCAGAAAGAGTAATGCAACCAGAGAGAGAGAGAGTAATGCAACCAGAGAGAGAGAGAGTAATGTAACCAGAGAGAGAGAGAGTAATGTAACCAGAGAGAGTAATGTAACCAGAGAGAGAGAGAGAGAGAGCAATGTAACCAGAGAGTGAGTGAGAGTAATGTAACCAGAGAGACAGAGAGAGTAATGTAACCAGAGAGAGTAATGTAACCAGAGAGAGTAATGTAACCAGAGAGAGAGTAACGTAACCAGAGAGAGAGTAACGTAACCAGAGAGAGAGTAACGTAACCAGAGAGAGAGTAACGTAACCAGAGAGAGAGTAATGTAACCAGAGAGAGAGAGAGTAATGTAACCAGAGAGAGAGAGAGTAATGTGACCAGAGAGAGAGAGTAATGTGACCAGAGAGAGAGAGAGTAATGTGACCAGAGAGAGAGAGAGTAATGTGACCAGAGAGAGAGAGAGTAATGTAACCAGAGAGAGAGAGAGTAATGTAAACAGAGAGAGTAATGTAACCAGAGAGAGAGAGAGTAATGTCACCAGAGAGAGAGAGTAATGTAACCAGAGAGAGTAATGTAACCAGAGAGAGAGCAATGTAACCAGAGAGAGAGAGAGTAATGTAAACAGAGAGAGTAATGTAACCAGAGAGAGAGAGAGTAATGTCACCAGAGAGAGAGAGTAATGTAACCAGAGAGAGTAATGTAACCAGAGAGAGAGCAATGTAACCACAGAGAAAGAGAGAGAGCAATGTAACCAGAGAGAGTATTGTAACCAGAGAGAGAGAGAGTAATGTAACCAGAGAGAGTAATGTAACCAGAGAGAGAGAGAGTAATGTAACCAGAGAGAGTAATGTAACCAGAGAGAGACAGAGTAATGTAACCAGAAAGAGTAATGTAACCAGAGAGAGAGAGAGTAATGCAACCAGAGAGAGAGAGAGTAATGCAACCAGAGAGAGAGAGAGTAATGTAACCAGAGAGAGTAATGTAACCAGAGAGAGAGAGAGAGAGAGCAATGTAACCAGAGAGTGAGTGAGAGTAATGTAACCAGAGAGACAGAGAGAGTAATGTAACCAGAGAGAGAGAGTAATGTAACCAGAGAGAGAGTAATGTAACCAGAGAGAGAGAGAGAGAGAGAGTGTAATGTAACCAGAGAGAGAGAGTAATGTCACCAGAGAGAGAGAGCAATGTAACCAGAGAGAGAGAGAGAGAGCAATGTAACCAGAGAGAGAGAGAGAGAGAGAGAGAGAGCAATGTATCCAGAGAGAGAGAGCAATGAACCAGAGAGAGAGAGAGAGAGCAATGTAATCAGAGAGAAAGAGAGAGAGTAATGTAACCAGAGAGAGAGAGTAATGTAACGAGAGAGAGAGAGAGAGAGTAATGTAACCAGAGGGAGAGAGAGAGAGAGTGCAATGTAACCAGAGAGAGAGAGAGAGAGAGAGAGAGAGAGAGAGCAAGCAATGTATCCAGAGAGAGAGAGGGAGCAATGTAATCAGAGAGAAAGAGAGAGAGTAATGTAACCAGAGAGAGAGAGTAATGTAACAAGAGAGAGAGAGAGTAATGTAACCAGAGAGAGAGAGAGAAATGTAAGCAGAGAGAGAGAGAGAGAAATGTAAGCAGAGAGAGAGAGAGAGTAATGTAACCAGAGAGAGAGTAATGTAACCAGAGAGAGAGAGAGAGAGAGAGCAATGTAACCAGAGAGAGAGAAAGAGTAATATAACCGGAGAGAGAGTAATGTAACCAGAGAGAGAGAGAGAGAGAGAGAGAGAGCAATGTAACCAGAGAGAGAGAGAGCAATGTAACCAGAGAGAGAGAGAGAGCAATGTAACCAGAGAGAGTGAGAGAAATGTAACCAGAGAGAGAGAGAGAGAGCAATGTAACCAGAGGGAGTAATGTAACCAGAGAGAGAGAGCAATGTAACCAGAGGGAGTAATGTAACCAGAGAGAGAGAGTAATGTAAACAGAGAGAGTAATGTAACCAGAGAGAGAGAGAGTAATGTCACCAGAGAGAGAGAGTAATGTAACCAGAGAGAGTAATGTAACCAGAGAGAGAGCAATGTAACCACAGAGAAAGAGAGAGAGCAATGTAACCAGAGAGAGTATTGTAACCAGAGAGAGAGAGAGTAATGTAACCAGAGAGAGTAATGTAACCAGAGAGAGAGAGAGTAATGTAACCAGAGAGAGTAATGTAACCAGAGAGAGACAGAGTAATGTAACCAGAAAGAGTAATGTAACCAGAGAGAGAGAGAGTAATGCAACCAGAGAGAGAGAGAGTAATGCAACCAGAGAGAGAGAGAGTAATGTAACCAGAGAGAGTAATGTAACCAGAGAGAGAGAGAGAGAGAGCAATGTAACCAGAGAGTGAGTGAGAGTAATGTAACCAGAGAGACAGAGAGAGTAATGTAACCAGAGAGAGAGAGTAATGTAACCAGAGAGAGAGTAATGTAACCAGAGAGAGAGAGAGAGAGAGAGTGTAATGTAACCAGAGAGAGAGAGTAATGTCACCAGAGAGAGAGAGCAATGTAACCAGAGAGAGAGAGAGCAATGTAACCAGAGAGAGAGAGAGAGTAATGTAACCAGAGAGAGAGAGAGTAATGTAACCAGAGAGAGAAAGAGTGTAATGTAACCAGAGAGAGAGTAATGTAACCAGAGAGAGAGAGAGAGAGCAATGTAACCAGAGAGAGAGAGAGAGCAATGAACCAGAGAGAGAGAGAGAGAGCAATGAACCAGAGAGAGAGAGAGAGAGCAATGTAACCAGAGAGAGAGAGAGCAATATAACCAGAGAGAGAGAGTAATGTAACCAGAGAGAGAGAGAGAGAGTAACGTAACCAGAGAGAGAGAGAGAGAAATGTAACCAGAGAGAGAGAGAGTAATGTAACCAGAGAGAGTAATGTAACCAGAGAGAGAGAGTAATGTAACAAGAGAGAGTAATGTAACCAGAGAGAGAAAGCAATATAACCAGAGAGAGTAATGTAACCAGAGAGAGAGTAATGTAACCACAGAGAAAGAGAGAGAGTAATGTAACCACAGAGAGAGAGTAATGTAACCAGAGAGAGTATTGTAACCAGAGAGAGAGAGAGTAATGTAACCAGAGAGAGAGAGAGAGTAATGTAACCAGAGAGAGAGAGTAATGTTACCAGAGAGAGTAATGTAACCAGAGAGAGAGAGAGAGTAATGTAACCAGAGAAAGTAATGTAACCAGAGAGAGAGAGTAATGTAACCAGAGAGAATACTGTAACCAGAGAAAGAGAGATTAATGTAACCAGAGAGAGAGAGTAATGTAACCAGAAAGAGTAATGTAACCAGAGAGAGAGAGAGTAATGCAACCAGAGAGAGTAATGTAATCAGAGAGAGAGAGAGTAATGTAACGAGAGAGAGAGAGAGAGAGAGCAATGTAACCAGAGAGTGAGAGAGAGAGCAATAAACCAGAGAGAGAGAGAGAGAAATGTAACCAGAGAGAGATAGAAATGTAACCAGAGAGAGAGAGTAATGTAACGAGAGAGAGAGAGAGAGAGAGCAATGGAACCAGAGAGAGAGAGAGCAATGTAACCAGAGAGAGAGAGTAATGTAACCAGAGAGAGAGAAATGTAACCAGAGAGAGAGAGAGAGAGTAATGTAACCAGAGAGAGTGAGAGAGCCATGTAACCAGAGAGAGAGAGAGAGTAATGTAACCAGAGAGAGAGAGAGTAATGTAACCAGAGAGAGAGAGAGTAATGTAACCAGAGAGAGAGAGAGAGAGAGAAAGCAATGTAACCAGAGAGAGAGGGAGTGAGTAATGTAACCGGAGAGAGAGTAATGTAACCAGAGAGAGAGAGAGAGCAATGTAACCAGAGAGAGAGCAATGAACCAGAGAGAGAGAGAGAGAGCAATGTAACCAGAGAGAGAGAGAGAGTAATGTAACCAGAGAGAGAGTAATGTAACCAGAGAGAGAGAGTGTGTAATGTAACCAGAGAAAGAGAGAGAGAGGGTAATGTAACCAGAGAGAGAGAGAGAGTAATGTAACCGGAGAGAGAGTAATGTAACCAGAGAGAGAGAGAGAGAGAGCAATGTAACCAGAGAGAGAGAGAGAGAGCAATGTAATCAGAGAGAAAGAGAGAGAGTAATGTAACCAGAGAGAGAGAGTAATGTAACGACAGAGAGAGAGAGAGAGAGTAATGTAACCAGAGAGAGAGACAGCAATGTAACCAGAGAGAGAGAGGGTAATGTAACCAGAGAGAGAGAGAGACAGCAATGTAACCAGAGAGAGAGAGTAATGTAACCAGAGAGAGAGAGAAATGTAACCAGAGAGAGAGAGAGAGAGAGAGAGAGAGTCAGGTAACCAGAGAGAGAGAGTAATGTAACCAGACAGAGAGAGAGTAATGTAACCAGAAAGAGTAATGTAACCAGAGAGAGAGAGAGAGTAATGTAACCAGAGAGAGTAATGTAACCAGAGAGAGTAATTTAACCAGAGAGAGAGCAATGTAACCACAGAGAAAGAGAGAGAGTAATGTAACCAGAGAGAGTATTGTAACCAGAGAGAGAGTAATGTAACCAGAGAGAGTAATGTAACCAGAGAGAGAGAGAGAGTAATGTAACCAGAGAGAGACAGAGTAATGTAACCAGAAAGAGTAATGCAACCAGAGAGAGAGAGAGTAATGCAACCAGAGAGAGAGAGAGTAATGTAACCAGAGAGAGAGAGAGTAATGTAACCAGAGAGAGCAATGTAACCAGAGAGTGAGTGAGAGCAATGTAACCAGAGAGTGAGTGAGAGTAATGTAACCAGAGAGACAGAGAGAGTAATGTAACCAGAGAGAGAGAGTAACGTAACCAGAGAGTAATGTAACCAGAGAGAGAGAGAGAGAGTAATGTAACCAGAGAGAGTAATGTGACCAGAGAGAGAGAGTAATGTAACCAGAGAGAGAGAGAGTAATGTAACCAGAGAGAGTAATGTAACCAGAGAGAGAGAGTAATGTAACCAGAGAGAGTAATGTAACCTGAGAGAGAGAGAGCAATGTAACCAGAGAGAGAGAGAGAGCAATATAACCAGAGAGAGTAATGTAACCAGAGAGAGAGAGAAATGTAACCAGAGAGAGAGAGAGAGAGAGAGAGAGTCAGGTAACCAGAGAGAGAGAGTAATGTAACCAGACAGAGAGAGAGAGAAATGTAACCAGAGAGAGACAGAGTAATGTAACCAGAAAGAGTAATGCAACCAGAGAGAGAGAGAGTAATGCAACCAGAGAGAGAGAGAGTAATGTAACCAGAGAGAGAGAGAGTAATGTAACCAGAGAGAGTAATGTAACCAGAGAGAGAGAGAGAGAGAGCAATGTAACCAGAGAGTGAGTGAGAGTAATGTAACCAGAGAGACAGAGAGAGTAATGTAACCAGAGAGAGAGAGTAATGTAACCAGAGAGAGAGTAACGTAACCAGAGAGAGAGTAACGTAACCAGAGAGAGTAACGTAACCAGAGAGAGTAATGTAACCAGAGAGAGAGAGAGTAATGTGACCAGAGAGAGAGAGTAATGTGACCAGAGAGAGAGAGTAATGTGACCAGAGAGAGAGAGTAATGTGACCAGAGAGAGAGAGAGTAATGTGACCAGAGAGAGAGAGAGTAATGTAACCAGAGAGAGAGAGAGTAATGTAAACAGAGAGAGTAATGTAACCAGAGAGAGAGAGAGTAATGTAACCAGAGAGAGTAATGTAACCAGAGAGAGAGCAATGTAACCAGAGAGAGAGAGAGAGTAATGTAACCAGAGAGAGAGTAATGTAACCAGAGAGAGAGAGAGAGAGAGAGAGAGCAATGTAACCAGAGAGAGAGAGAGAGAGCAATGTAACCAGAGAGAGAGAGAGAGAGAGAGTGCAATGTAACCAGAGAGAGTGAGAGAGTAATGTAACCGGAGAGAGAGTAATGTAACCAGAGAGAGAGAGAGAGAGAGCAATGTAACCAGAGAGAGAGAGAGAGAGAGAGCGCGCGACGGAAGCAGCGAGAGAGAGCGCGACGGAACCAGCGAGAGAGAGAGAGAGCGCGACGGAACCAGAGAGAGAGCGCGACGGAACCAGAGAGAGAGAGAGAGAGAGAGCGCGACGGAACCAGAGAGAGAGAGCGACGTAACCAGGGAGAGAGAGAGAGAGAGAGCGACGGAACCAGAGAGAGAGAGCGACGTAACCAGGGAGAGAGAGACAGAGAGAGCGACGGAACCAGGGAGAGAGAGAGAGAGAGCGACGGAACCAGGGAGAGAGAGAGAGAGAGAGCGACGGAACCAGCGAGAGAGAGAGAGAGAGAGAGCGACGGAACCAGCGAGAGAGAGAGAGTGCGACGGAACCAGCGAGAGAGAGAGAGAGAGAGAGTGACGGAACCAGCTAGAGAGACAGAGAGAGCAACGGAACCAGCGAGAGAGAGAGCGCGACGGACCCAGCGAGAGAGAGAGAGAGCGACGGAACCAGCGAGAGAGAGAGAGAGGGAGCGACGGAACCAGCGAGAGAGAGACAGAGAGCGCGACGGAACCAGCGAGAGAGAGAGAGAGAGAGCGACGGAACCAGCGAGAGAGAGAGAGAGAGAGCGACGGAACCAGCGAGAGAGAGAGAGCGACGGAACGAGCGAGAGAGAGAGAGGGAGCGACGGAACCAGCGAGAGCGAGAGAGAGGGAGCGACGGAATCCAGCGAGAGTGAGAGAGAGAGAGTGCGACGGAACCAGCGAGAGAGAGAGAGTGCGACGGAACCAGCGAGAGAGAGAGAGAGCGATGGAACCAGAGAGAGAGAGAGCGACGGAACCAGAGAGAGAGAGCGACGTAACCAGGGAGAGAGAGAGAGAGAGAGCGACGGAACCAGCGAGAGAGAGAGAGAGCGACGGAACCAGCGAGAGAGAGAGAGAGCGATGGAACCAGAGAGAGAGAGAGCGATGGAACCAGAGAGAGAGAGAGCGACGGAACCAGAGAGAGAGAGCGACGGAACCAGCGAGAGAGAGAGAGAGAGCGACGGAACCAGCGAGAGAGAGAGAGAGAGCGACGGAACCAGCGAGAGAGAGAGAGAGCGACGGAACCAGCGAGAGAGAGAGAGAGCGACGGAACCAGCGAGAGAGAGAGAGAGCGACGGAACCAGCGAGAGAGAGAGAGAGCGACGGAACCAGCGAGAGAGAGAGAGAGCGACGGAACCAGCTAGAGAGACAGAGAGAGCAACGGAACCAGCGAGAGAGAGAGAGCGACGGAACCAGCGAGAGAGAGAGAGAGAGAGCGACGGAACCAGCGAGAGAGAGAGAGAGGGAGCGACGGAACCAGCGAGAGCGAGAGAGAGGGAGCGACGGAACCAGCGAGAGTGAGAGACAGAGAGTGCGACGGAACCAGCGAGAGAGAGAGAGTGCGACGGAACCAGCGAGAGAGAGAGAGTGCGACGGAACCAGCGAGAGAGAGAGAGAGCGACGGAACCAGAGAGAGAGAGAGAGAGCGACGGAACCAGAGAGAGAGAGAGCGACGGAACCAGAGAGAGAGAGAGCGACGGAACAAGAGAGAGAGAGCGACGGAACAAGAGAGAGAGAGAGCGACGGAACAAGAGAGAGGGAGAGCAGCGGAACCAGAGAGAGAGAGAGAGCAGCGGAACCAGAGAGAGAGAGTGAGCAACGGAACCAGAGAGAGAGAGAGAGACGGAACGAGAGAGAGAGAGAGAGCGACGGAACCAGCGAGAGAGAGAGAACGAGCGACGGGACCAGAGAGAGAGAGCGCGCGTCGGAACCAGTGAGAGAGAGAGCGAGCGAGCGACGGAACCAGAGAGAGTGAGAGAGAGAGCGGCGGAACCAGAGAGAGAGAGAGAGGCGTCACCGGAGAGAGGGAGAGTGGCGTCACCAGAGAGAGAGAGAGAGAGCGCGCGAGAGAGAGAGACCGCGATTGCGACGGGAACAGCAAGAGACAGAGAGAGAGAGCACATGACGGGTCCAATGAGAGAGAGAGAGAGAGTGGGAGCGCGAGTGAGAGAGAGAGAGCGAGAGAGCGCGACGGGACCAGTGAGAGAGAGAGAGAGAGAGATAGCGCAAGCGAGCGACGGGACCAGCGAGAGAGAGAGAGATAGCGCGAGCGAGCGACGGGACCAGCGAGAGAAGGAGAACGAGCGACGGGACCAGAGAGAGAGAGAGCGAGCGTCGGAACCAGCAAGAGAGAGAGCGAGCGAGTGACGGAACCAGCAAGAGAGAGAGAGCGACAGAACCAGCAAGAGAGAGAGAGGGAGTGACGGAACCAGCGAGAGAGAGATAGAGCGAGCGAGCGACGGAACCAGCGAGAGAGAGAGAGCGCGACGGAACCAGCGAGAGAGAGAGAGCGACGGAACCAGCGAGAGAGAGAGAGAGTGAGCAACAGAACCAGCGAGAGAGAGAGAGAGAGAGAGAACGAGCGACGGAACCAGTGAGAGAGAGAGAGCGACGAAGGCAGCGAGAGAGAGAGAGAGCGACGGATTGAGCGAGAGAGCGCGACGGAACCAGCGAGAGAGAGAGAGAGCGACGGAACCAGCGAGAGAGAGAGAGCGAGCAACGGAACCAGAGAGAGAGAGAGAGAGAGAGCGACGGAGGCAGCGAGAGAGAGAGAGCGACGAAGGCAGCGAGAGAGAGAGAGAGAGAGCGACGGATTGAGCGAGAGAGAGAGCGCGACGGAACCAGCGAGAGAGAGAGAGAGCGACGGAACCAGCGAGAGAGAGAGAGCGAGCGACGGAACCAGAGAGAGAGAGAGAGAGAGCGACGGAGGCAGCGAGAGAGAGAGAGCGACGGATTGAGCGAGAGAGAAAGCGACGGAACCAGAGAGAGAGAGCGTCGGAACCAGTGAGAGAGAGAGAGCGACGGAACCAGCGAGAGAGAGAGAGCGAGCGAGCGACGGAACCAGCGAGGGAGAGAGCAAAGAGAGTATTGCAACCAGGGAAAGGACAATGTAGCCAAGGAGACTGTAATTCAACTAGAGGTGAACAATGCAACCAGAAAGAGTGAACATTGTAAGCAGAGAGAGCAAAGCGGTGGGTGGTGTGTGACTTGATGACGATCATGCTGGTGGTGGTGTTTCTATGCTTCTGCTGAAAGGCCTGCTTCCTGACCCGAACCCGACGACATGGGTCGGGTCAGGTTGCACTTCCGGGACCGGCATTCGGGCTTGGGTCGGACAGGGTCAGACACTCTCCATCACAGGTAAGTGGCTCCACTGTTCATGTGACTTTTTGATGAGAAAGGGGTTTTCTTTTTAGTTATTTTAAGCTTGTGCAGATCAGCAACAAAATGAAAAACGGAAGGTAACTGATGGTCGGGTCGGGCGCAGGAAAAAATGGAAGGACTTGTGCCAGGTCAGGCTCGGGCTGGATGTGGCTCTGTCAGGCTCGGGTCAGGTTTTTTTTTTTGCAGACCCAAGCAGGCCTTTACTTTTGCTGCCCTTGTTCTTCCAGGTGGAAGAGGTCGCAGGTTTGGAAGGTGCTGCTGAAGGAGCCTTGGCGAGTTGCTGTAGTGCATCTTGTAGATGGTACTCACTGCATCAGTGGTGGATGGAGTGTCAATCAAGCAGGCTGTTTTGTCCTGGATGGTGTTGAGCTGCGTGATTGTTGTTGGAACTGCACTCACCTAGACAAGTGGAGAGTATTCCATCACACTCCTGACTTGTGCCTTATAAGTGGTGGAAAGGCTTTGGGGAGTCAAAAGGTAAGTTACTCGCTGCAGAATTCCTAGCATGAAAGGTCACTGACCTGAAATGTTAACTCTGTTTCTCTCTCCACAGATGCTGCCAGACCTGCTGAATATTTCCGGCATTTCTTGTTTTTATTTCAGATTCCAGCATCTGCAGTATTTTGCTTTTATATGCTTTCTGAAAGTATTGGCCTGATCTTCCCTCTCTCCAGAGGGCTAACTTTTAAGGTAAAAATCCATAACATTCGAGTTTCTATTGGGAGACACATGGCCTTCTCCCCTGGTGTAATGACACAACGGACCAGGATGTAGAATCCATGGCTATCTGGATTGGTACCATTTTGTTATGATGTGCCTACTTCAAACTTCTTCATTCTGGTTTTGGCTGTGAGTCAGACTGTCTCCAGCATCCTTTCTTAATCCATTCATATTGCTAAAAGTCATTAATATGTGACAGTCCTCCTTTCAATTTCTGAAGGGTTCTCCCCAGAGCTATTTCAGATGAGATGAACAAGTTTCATCTTTGCAGACAATACAAAGTAGGAGCAGAAGTAGGCTGTTCGGCCCCTTGAGCCTGCTCCGCCATTCTATAATGACTGATCTGTTTGTGGACTCAACTCCACTTTCCTGCCTCGGGAAGAGTGTTGCATAGACTCACAACCCTCTGAGAGAGAAAAAAATCTCCTCATCTCTGTCTTAAATGGGAGAGCTCTTATTTTTAAACTGTGCCCCCTAATTTTAGTCTCTCCCACAAGGGGAAACATCCTTTCAACATCCACTGTGTCAAGTACCCTCAGGATCTTATATGTTTCAATAAGGTCACCTTTCATCCTTCTATACTGCAATGAATACAGACCCAACTTGTCCAATCTTTCCTCCTAAGATACCGCTCTCATCCCAGGAATCAGTCAGGTGAACCTCCTCTGAACTGCTTCCAATGCAATTATATTGTTTATTAAGTAAGAAGACCAAAACTGTACACAATACTCTAGATGTGGTCTCACCATGCCCTGTACGACTGTAGCAAAACATCTCTACTTTTATATTCCATTCCCCTTGCAATAAAGGACAAATTGCATTTGCCTTCTTAATCTAACTTTTTGTGTTTCGTGTACTAAGACATTCAGATCCCTCTGCATCTCGGAGTTATGTGATCTCACTCCATTTAAATAATATGATGTTTTTCTATTTTTCTGGCCAAAGTGGACATTATACTCCAACACATTGTACTTCATCTGCCAAATCTTTGCCCACTCACTTTGACCTATCTATATCCCTTTGCAGACTCCTTATGTCCTTTTCACAATTACTTTCCTACTTATCTTTATGTCATCAGCAAATTTAGCAACCATGCATTCTGTCCCTTCATCCAAATCATTGATATAGATTGTCAATAGTTGAGACCCCAGCACTGATCCCTGTGGCACTCCACTAGTTACAGCTTGCCAACCTGAAAATGACCCATTTATGCCTACTTTCTGTTTCCTGTTAGCTAACTAATCCTCTATCCATGCTAATATGTTACCCCTATACCATCTGGCCTTACTTTGTTTAATAACCTTTGACGTGGCACCTTGTTAAATGCCTTCTGGAAATCTAAATACAGGTTCCCTCCACAGGGTCCCCTTTATCCACATTGCTTGTTACTTCCTCAAAGAACTAATAAATTAGTCAAACATAATTTCCCTTTCACAAAACCATGTTGACTCTGCCTGATTGCATTGAGATTTTCTAAATGACTTGCTATAACCTCTGTAATAATAGATTCCAGCATTTTCCCCATGTTCAGCCAACTGGTCTGTAGTTTCCTGCTTTCTGTCTTGCTCCTTTCTTCAATGATGGAGTTACGTTTGCTGTTTTCCAATCTGATGGAGCTTTCCAGAATTTAGGGATTTTGAAAAATTAAAACCAATGCTTCCACTATCTCAGCAGCCACTTCTTTTAAGACCCTAGGATGAAGTCCATCAGGACCTGGGGACTTGTCAGCTTTTAGTTCTAATAATTTTCTCAGTAACCTTTCCTTGGTGATGATAATTGTTTTAGGTTCCTCCCTCCCTTTCAACTCCTGATTCACAATTATTTGTGGGATGTTATTTGTATCCTCTACAGTGAAGACAGATGTAAAAATACCTGTTCAATTCCTCCACCATTTGCTTATTTTCCATCATTAACTCCCAGACTCTCACTCCAGAGGACCAATACTCACTTTCCTTACTCTTTTCCTTTTTAAATACCTGTCGAAACTCTTACGATCCATTTTTATATTTCTAGCTAGTTTTCACTCATACTCTAATTTCTTTCTCATTCTTTTAATCATTCTTTGCTTTTTTAGTATTCTGTCCAATCTTCTGACCTGCCACTACTTTTTGCGAAATGGTACACTTTTTCTTTCAATTTGATACAATCTTTAACTTCCTTAGTTAGCCACAGATGGTGCGTCCTTCCCCTAGTCTTTCTTTCTCACTGGAATGTATCTCTGCTGAATGTTATAAAATATCTCCTTAAATGTCTGCCACTGCATCTATATTGACCTATCCCTTAACGTAATTTCCCAGTTTACTTTAGCCAGCTCTGTCTTCAAACCCTCATAATTACCCTTATTTAAGTTTATGGCGGGCAGCCATAAAGACAGGGCTAAATTGTGGCGAGTCGAAGAGACTTAGTAGTTGGCAGGAAAAAAGACAGAGGCGCAAGGGGAGAGCCAACTGTGCAACAGCCCCAACAAACAAATTTCTCTGCAGCACCTGTGGAAGAGCCTGTCACTCCAGAATTGGCCTTTATAGCCACTCCAGGCGCTGCTTCACAAACCACTGACCACCTCCAGGCGCGTATCCATTGTCTCTCGAGATAAGGAGGCCCAAAAGAAGTTTAAAACATTAGTCTCAGATCCACTTTTCTCACCCTCAAACTGAATACGAAATTCAATCATGTTGTGATCGCTGCTACCTAGGAGTGCCTTTCCTATGAGGTCATTAATTAACCCTATCTCGTTATACATTGCCAGATCTAGAATAGCCTGCTGTATGGTTGGCACTAGGACTTACTGCTCTAAGAAACTATCCCGAAAACACTCCATGAACTCATCTTCCAGACTACCTTCTTTGCCAATTTTTTTCGTCCATTCTATCCGTAGGTTAAAATCACCCATGATTATCACCATCTTCTTTGGCCTCCTTGTTTCGAGAGACAATGGGTAAGCGCCTGGAGGTGGTCAGTGGTTTGTGGAGCAGCGCCTGGAGTGGCTATAAAGGCCAATTCTAGAGTGACAGACTCTTCCATAGGTGCTGCAGATAAAATTGGTTGTCGGGGATGTTACACAGTTGGCTCTCTCCTTGCGCTTCTGTCTTTTTTCCTGCCAACAGCTAAGGCTCCTAGACTCGCCACGCTTTAGCCCTGCCTTTATGGTTGCCCGCCAGCTCTGGCGATCACTGGCAACTGACTCCCACGACTTGTGATCAATGTCACAGGACTTCATGTCACGTTTGCAGACGTCTTTAAAGCGGAGACATGGACGGCCGGTCGGTCTGGTACCAGTGACGAGCTCGCTGTACAATGTGTCCTTGGGGATCCTGCCATCTTCCATGCGGCTCACGTGGCCAAGCCATCTCAGGCGCCACTGGCTTAGTAGGGTGTATATGCTGGGGATGTTGGCTGCCTCAAGGACCTCTGTGTTGGAGATACGGTCCTGCCACCTGATGCCAAGGATTCTCCGGAGGCAGCGAAGATGGAATGAATTGAGACGTCGCTCTTGGCTGACATACGTTGTCCAGGCCTCGCTGCCGTAGAGCAAGGTACTGAGGACACAGCCTTGATACACTTGGACTTTTGTGTTCTGTGTCAGTGCACCATTTTCCCACACTCTCTTGGCCAGTCTGGACATCGCAGAGGAAGCCTTTCCCATGCGCTTGTTTAATCTTGCATCGAGGGACAGGTTACTGGTGATAGTTGAGCCGAGGTAGGTGAACTCTTGAACCACTTCCAGAGCGTGATCGCCGATATTGATAAATGGGGCATTTCTGACGTCCTGTCCCATGATGTTCGTTTTCTTGAGGCTGATGGTTAGGCCAAATTCATTGCAGGCAGCCGCAAACCTGTCGATGAGTCTCTGCAGACACTCTTCAGTGTGAGATGTTAATGCAGCATCGTCAGCAAAGAGGAGTTCCCTGATCAGGACTTTTTGTACTTTGGACTTCGCTTTTAGATGGGCAAGGTTGAACAACCTGCCATCTGATCTTGTGTGGAGGAAAATTCCTTCTTCTGAAGACTTGAATGCATGTGAGAGCAGCAGGGAGAAGAAGATCCCAAACAGTGTAGGTGCGAGAACACAGCCCTGTTTCACACCACTCAGGATAGGAAAGGGGTCTGATGAGGTGCCGCTCTGCTGAATTGTGCCTTTCATATTGTCATGGAATGAGGTGATGATACTTAGTAGCTTTGGTGGACATCCGATCTTTTCTAGTAGTCTGAAGAGACCACGTCTGCTGATAAGGTCAAAGGCTTTGGTGAGATCAATGAAAGCAACGTAGAGGGGCATCTGTTGTTCTTGGCATTTCTCCTGTAGCTGGAGAAGGGAGAACAGCATGTCAATTGTGGGTCTCTCTGCTCGAAAGCCACACTGTGCCTCAGGGTAGACACGCTCAGCCAGCTTCTGGAGCCTGTTCAGAGCGACACGAGCGAAGACCTTCCCCACTATGCTGAGCAGGGAGATTCCACGGTAGTTGTTGCAGTCACCGCGGTCACCCTTGTTCTTATAGAGGGTGATGATATTGGCATCGAGCTTGTCCTGTGGTACTGCTCCCTCGTCCCAGCACAGGCAAAGCAGTTCGTGCAGAGCTGAGAGTATACCAGGCTTGGCCCTCTTGATGGTTTCAGGGGTAATGCCGTCCTTCCCAGGGACTTTTCCGCTGGCTAGAGAATCAATGGCATCACTGAGTTCCGATTTTGTTGGCTGTTCGTCCAGCTCATCCATGACTGGCAGAGACAGGGTTGCATTGAGGGCAGTCTCAGCGACAACATTTTTCCTGGAGATCAGTTCTAGGGAGTGTTCCACCCAGCGGTCCATCTGTTTGCGTTGGTCAGTGATTGTGTCCCCTGATTTAGATTTGAGGGGGGCGACCTTCTTGATGGTTGGCCCAAAAGCTCTCTTAATGTCATCATAAATCCCACTGATATTTCCTGTGTCAGAGGCCAGCTGGATATGACTGCATAGGTGTTGCCAATGGTCATTTGCGCAGCGCCTGGCTGTTCTTTGTGCAGCGCTTCTGGCAGCTTTAAGTGCTACGGATGTTAACTCGCTGGGGGCTTTCTTGTAGTTCAACAGTGCAATGCGCTTCGCGGCTATGACAGGTTCCAGCTCTTCAATGTGAGAATGAAACCAGTCTGCATTCCGCTTCACACAATTGCCATAGGTGGTCATTGCTGAGTCATAGATGGTGTCTCTGATGTGGGCCCACTTGGTCCCTGCATCCCCTGTGGGAGTGTTTTGGAGGGCTTTTTCAAGTGAATTTAGAAACTTGCGTAACAACTGTGGATGAGGAAATTCTGCTCATGTTGATGCGCGGGCGGTCCTTCTGCTTGGAGTGATGCAGCTTCTTTGGTTTGAGTCTAACCTTGCTGCACACCAGGGAGTGGTCGGTGTCGCAGTCCGCACTGTGGAAGCTGCGTGTGATTTGAACACTGTTTAAAGAGGCTCGCCTTGTAACGATGAGGTCCAGCTGGTGCCAACGACGTGATCTTGGGTGCCTCCAAGAAACCTGGTGACAGGGTTTAGTGTGAAAGAATGAGTTGGTGATGCAGAGATTATGATAGGTACACAACTCAAGCAGTCTCTGTCCATTCTCATTCATCCTTCCAATGCCAAAGCGCCCAAGGTAGGAGGGCCATGAGTCATGGTTGGCCCCAACACTGGCATTAAAGTCCCCCAGCAGGAACAGGTGTTCGGTGTTGGGAATGCTACTAATGATATTATGGAGTTCCTCGTAGAACTGGTCTTTAGCTTCAGGTGGGGAGCTGAGTGTTGGAGCATAGATGCTGAGTAGGTGTACTGGACCAGAGGCAGTTGGATGGACAGTATGCGTTCCGAGCCATTTGAGGGTGGCTCTATCATGCTGAGCAAAGAGCTTCTGATGGCGAAGCCCACTCCATGCTGTCTTTGTTCTTCAGGATCCCTACCCTGCCAGAAGAAGGTGTAGTCTTGCTCTCTTAGAGATCCGCTTGCAGGGAGGCGTGTCTCCTGAAGTGCTGCAATGTCTACATTGAGTCTACTGAGCTCGTTGTTAATGATGGCGGTCTTCCGAGAATCGTTGATTTGTGTAAAGTCATCCGACAGGCCAGGACACACAGTTCTGACGTTCCAGCTTGCAAAGCGAAGGGCTGGTACCTTCTTTCCTTTTTTGGTCGTGCTGTTTGGTGCGGTGTTACAGTCCACTTGTCGGGCAATGACTCTCAGCTCCAAGCGCCCATTGAAGCAGGTGGACTGTGGCGGGACAGAACCTTACTGACTGGGGGCTGCCCGGTTTGAGGCGGGCGGTAGCTGTCCAGTGAGATGCGATGACCTCTCCCACCGACAAAGGCAACCCGTGGCGCCCAATCTCTATGCCAATTGAGCTGGACTTATAACTCGTAACTGTTGCCTTCCGTGTTGATTTGGTCGCTGTGAGGCGACTATGGAGTGACCTCTCCATGGCGCATGCCTGGGCGGATGTATGGACATTGTGAGTTGCCCAAACGTCAAAACCCCCCTCGCGGCCTTCCTGGTGGAGTCCAAGGGAGTGCAGAGCACGATGTTTGGCACCAGTATGGCTGCAGGAACTGCCGGAAACATGCCAAAGGTGACGCATGACCGCCTTCAGGGTTCCGCTCCGGATTTTCTGTTAGGGTTTACTCCCTTAGCCTTGATCTCTCCCGAGACGCCCACAAGGCAGTGGGGTTGTTGGGGCCCCTACACAGGGGTAGGTGGATTCCGGTGGGAGGAGGTGGAGGGAAGGGAAGGGGGTGTGGGGGGAGCTGAGAGGGGGGCTGCAGGGGGTAGGGGAGAGGGGTGCAAGGGGAAGATGGTGCAAGGGGGGAGCTGGGAAGGGGGTGCGAGGGGGTGAGCTGGAAGCGGGGTGGGGTGGGGGTGCAGGTAATAAAATATTGCATCAGCTCCCACCATTGTCCCTTTTACAATGGTGGACTACTACTGGGATCGGGATCAGGATCCGGGAGCCGAGCCGGAGTTGTGGGGAAAGTTTGTGTGGAAGCAGGCACATCTCCAGTATTCAGTGATTTCTGGAAGATGTGTTCCAGAATTCCTGCAATTTCCCCCTTTATTTTCTTATGGATACTTGGATGAATCTTAGCCAGCTCCTCAGATTTAGTCACCTCGATTATGCACAGCTGTTCAGGTGGTAATGCTGGTAGTAATATGAAGAGCAGCGTGGAGTCGCCGAGTGAGCGGGAGCCGCTGCCGGGACCATGTAGCCGCTCTTCCTCCTGATCGTCGCCGTGGACGGGCTCCCCGAACATAGCTAAGTGACCTTCCAAGCTTGGCCACAACTGGCAGGGTCTTCATCAGCAGTCCTTTCCCGGATTGCCAGCCGTTCACCCTCTCTCTGCGGTGAATTCCTTTCCCAGCCTTACGCGACCACCGTCCTGGACGCCGCCATCTTCATCACCATACCTTTCTCATAAGCCCCCATTATTTCTTCCTGTATACCCCATCCTACAGTGAGGTTACTGTTAGGGGGCCTGTAAACTACTCCCACAAGTCACTTCCTAACTTTACCATTTCATATCTCTGCCCAAACTGATTCTACATCTTGATTTTTAGAACTAAGGTCACCTCTCTCTATTGTACTAATGTCATCCGTAATTAACACAGCTACCCCTCCACCTTTTTCCTAGTTTCCAGTCCTTCAGAAATGTCATGTACCCTTGAATATTCAGATCCCAGCCTTTGTCATCTTGTACCTATGTCTCTCCTATTGGCTATCAGATCATTTATATTTATTGCGATTTGAGCTATTAATTCATTTATTTTGTTACGAATGCTATGTGCATCCAAATGCAGAGCATTTAGTTCTGTCTCTTTACTATTTACACAATCTCTTGCCTTAGCTGCTCCACGCTCTTACCTTCTGTCCCTTCCTTCCATGCTCTGATTATTATTTCCCTCATTGCTACCTTGGTCTCTTGCTTTGTCCTCTCTCTTTAATTTATCATATCTTCTCTCACTTGATCCCTTTATCCCCACTATATAGTTTAAAGTCTTTCCACCGCCCTAGTTATATGATTTGCAAGAACACTGGTCCCAGCATGGTTCAGGAGAAGACCGACCCAACGGTACAGCCCCCACTTTCCCCAGTACTGGTGCCAGTGCCCCATGAATTGAATAAAAGCAAAATACCGCAGATGCTGGAAATCTGAAATAAAAACAGAAAGTGCTGGAAATACTCAGCAGGTCTGGCAGCATCTGTGGAGAGAGAAGCAGAGTTAACATTTCAGGTCAGTGACCCTGCTTCAGAACTGGTAGATATAAGAAATGTAAAAGATTTTAATCCAAAGATTATTACCTTTGAGGTTCTGCTTTTTAATTTAGCCCATAGCTGCTCGTACTCTCTATGCAGAATCTCTTTCCTAGTCCTGTCTATATCGTTGGTACCCACATGGACCACGACAACTGGATCCTCCCCTCCCACTGAAAATTCCTCTCCAGCCCTGAGAAGATGTCCTGAACCCTGGCGCCAGGCAGGCAACACAGCCGTCTGGACTCTCGCTCTTGGCTGCAGTGTCTATCCCCTGACCTATACTGTCCCCTATTACCACTACATGCCTATTTACTCCCCCCTCTTGAATGGCTTCCCTGTACCACGGTGCCATGGTCAATTTGTTCATCTACCCTGCAGCCCTCGCTGTCATCCAAACAAACTGAAAGAACCTCAAACCTGTTGGATAATTGCAAGGGCTGAGCCACCTCCACGTCTGCTTTCTCAATCTCCTTACCTGCCTCACTTGCAGTCACACCCTCCTGTCCCTGACCACCGACCAAATCAGAAGATCCTATTCAATGGGGAGTGACTGCCTTCTGGAACAAAGTATCCAGGCAACTTTCTCCCTCCCTAATGAATCACAGTGTCTGTAGCTCAGCCTGCAGCTCATCAACTCTGAGCCAAAGCTCCTCGCGTTTCAGACGCTTACTGCAGACGTGGTTGCTGTGAATCACACTGGTGTGCATGAGCTCCCATGTATTGCAGCTGCAACACATCACCTGCTCTGTCATCCTTATTGTGTTTTAAATAACTAATTGTTTACTTAATTAACTTTTTTAATTAATGCCTCTTCTCACGAGCACTTACTGCACTAATTTAAACCTTGGTAATAAAATAAACCTTACCACTTAAAATAAAACAAAACAGTCGACTCACCAGCTTCTTACTTCCCTTCTGCTTGCCTGTCTTAATTAATTATAATGCATCTGCATAAATTTTAATTTGACAGTTTTCTAATTTCCAGCTATTAACACACATCCTAACAGCAGTCTACTAACCTAGCTATTTACAGATACTCCCTAACAGCAGTTACTCCCTAACCAATCACCTTACAGCTTTCCTGTGATGTCACTGTTTGAATTTTTTTCAAACTCAGTCAGTGGGCTGGATTTTACCAAGTCGGGCTCTGCAGTGGGGAGGGCGGGTGGTTGCTGGAAGATAGTTCTGGCAGATGCCTGCCACGGAGGCCAATACCAATCCTCCCAGCGGCAGCAAGACTCCATGGCGGGCCCCCTGCTGCTGGGCGACAGGGCCTAAAATTCAATATGTAAACAATGACCTGAATAAATTTAAATGAACTTACCCGCAGTCTTCCAGGCCCACCGTGATCCTCAGTGCAGCGGCCGGCACTCCCGCACCTTCAATTCCCCGTCTGGGGAAAGCTGGTGTGATACTGGTGTGGATGGGGGAGGAATTATGATTTCCAGTGTGGTGGGGGTGGGGTGTGGAGAAACGGGGTCAAGTTAACGTAATGAGAGTAGAGGATGGTGGGAAGGGGTGCACTTTAAACTTTGTGCAGTCTGTGGGGGGGGGGAAGGTCAGATTTAAAAGGTCAGTGTTTTGTGGGGAGGGAAAATAGTTGATGTAGTTATTGGGGGTGGGAAAGGGGTGTTAGAATTTTATTTGATAAATTTTGGGGCATGTAACTTTAAAAATGTAAATATGTTGGCAGGGCTGGCTACCCTTTAAAAATGGCGCCTGCACCTGCACACAGGCAGCCGATGCCATTGTCGATATTGGACAGCCCGTCCCCCTCCATGTTATTTGGGGGCGTGGGCGGCCCGCCCTGGCTATTTAAATGAGCCGCCACGCAGGAGATCACTCTAAGGCGTGCGGGCCAACATTTTTTGAGCCCCCTGCTGAGAGTGGCTCCTTCCGTGCATGACATTTGACATTTATCAGCCCAAGCCTAAATGTTGTCCTGGTCTTGCTGCATACAGGCTTGAACTGCTTCAGTATCTGAGGAGTTGTGAATGGAACTGAATACTGTGGAATCATCAGCAAGCTTGCCACTTCTGGCCTTATGATAGAAGGAAGGTCATTGATGAAGCAGCTAATGATGTTTGGGCCTAGGACACTACCCTGAGGAGCTCCTGCAGCGATATCCCGGGGCTGAGCTGATTGGCCTTCAACAACCGAAACCATCATCTTTTGTGCTAGGTGGTATGACTCCAACCAGTGGAAACCCTTCCCCGATTCCCATTTAATTCAATTTTACGAGGTCTCCTTGATGCCAGACTTGGTGAAATGTTGTTTTGCTGTCAAGGGCAGCTCCTCTCACCTCACTTCAGCTATTTGGTCCATGTTTGGACCAAGGCTGTAATAAAATCTGGAGCTGAATGGCCCTGGTGGAACCTAAACTGAGCACCAGCAAGCAGGTTATAGGTGAGTTAGTGCTGCTTGATAACACCATCGATGACACTTTCCATTTCTTTGTTGATGATAGAGAGTAGACTGATGGGGGCAGTAATTGGCCAGATTGGATTTGTCCTGCTTTTTGTGGACAGGACATACCTGCTTAATTTGCCACATTGTTGAGTATATGCCTGAGTTGTAGCTGTACTGGAACAACTTGGCTCGGGGCACGCTAGTTCTGGAGCACAAGTCTTCAGTACTTCAGCTGGGATTTGTTGGGTCCATAGCCTTTGCTGTACCCATTGCACTGAGCCGTTTCATGATATCATGTGGAGTGAATTGAATTGGCTGAAGACTGGCATCTGTACTATTGGGGAATTCAGGAGGAGACCAAAATGGATCAGCCACTCAGCACTTCTGGCTGAAGATGGCTGCAAACACTTCAGCCTTGTCTTTTGCACTGATATGCTGGTCTCCGCCATCATTGAGAATGGGGATGTTTGTTGAGCCTCTTCTTCCCATTAGGTGTTTAATTCTCCACCACAGTTCATGACTGAATATTGCAGGACTGCAGAGCTTTGATCTCATCCGTTGGTTGTGGGATCACTTAACTCTGTATATAGCATGCTGCTTTCGCTGTTTAGCATGCATGTAAATCTGTGTTGTAGCTTCACCAGGTTGTCATCTCAGTTTAAGGTATACCTGGTGCTGCTCCTGGCATGCTCTCCTACACTCCTTGAACTAGGGTTGGTCCCTGGCTTGATGATATTAGAGTGAGGGATGTGCCAGGTCATGAGGTTTCAAATTCTGGTGGAATACAATTTTGCTGCTGATGATGACCCACGATGCCTCATGCATGCTCCGTTTTGAGTTGCTAGATCTGTTTTGAATCTATCTCATTTAGATCAGTGATTGTGCTACGCAACATGATGGAGCATGTCCTCAGTGTGTTTCCAGGTTTTCGTTTCCACAAGAACTGTGGTCACTCCAACCAATACTGTCGTTGACAGATGCGTCTGCGACAGGTATATTGATGAGGACAAGGTCAAGTAGATTTTCACTCATGTTGGTTTAAATTCCACCACCTGCCGCAGGCCCAATCTGGCAGATATTTCCTTCAGGACTCGGTCAGTAGTGGTCTACTGAGCCACTCTTGCTGATGGACATTGAAGTCCCCCATCCAGAGTATATTCTTTTCCCTTGCTACCCTCAGTGCTTCTTCCAAGTGGTGTTCAACCACTTAAGGGGAGACAGTGGCGTAGTGGTAATGTCACTGAAGTAGTAATCCAGAGGCCCATGCTAATGCCCTGGGGACACTGGTTAAATCCCATCACGGCAGCTGGTGGAATTTAAATTCAATGAATGCATGTAAATAATTAAAAATCTGGAATTGAAAGCTAGTCTTAGTAATTGTGCCATGAAGCTATCGATTGTCGTAAAAACCCATCGGGTTCACTAATGTCCTTTAGGGGAGGAAATCTGCTGTCCTGACTTGATCTGGACTACATGTGACTCCAGACCCACAGCAATGTGGTTGACTCTTAACTGCCCTCTGAAATGGCCGGGCAAGTCACTCAGTTGTCAAGGGCATTTAGGGATGAGCAACAAATACTGGCCTTGCCAGCGACGCCCACATGCCATGAAAGGAAAAAAAAAGTAGAGGAATACTGATTCATCAGTTGATGGAGGGCAGTAGGTAGAAATCAGCATTTTTTAATGTATACTATATATTTAAAAATTAAAAAGGTGACATGGACCATCAGAATAATGGAACTCCTATTGCGCAGCCGTGCTGGGTGGGCTGAGCAGCCTGCAGCTGTACGTTCTCATAAACCAGCAGCCTGCCTTGTTTCACAGACTGTACATGAAACACTGATGGATCTGCTAGGCCTATTCCAGCTGAGCTGTTAGGGTAGCAGCAGCAGCTGAGCTCGAAGTGCATTAGAGGGACTTATAACAATTATAAATCACACATTTACCCTCAATTTTGGGGGAATATATCTGTTATTTCAACAGATATTGAGGACGGGCGGCCGGCTCCCAATGCTGCAGTTCTAATCAGAGGGGCACCAGAAAAAATGAGGATTGCTGAGGAGGTAGGGGACCTCGAGGGTGCCTCAATATGGAGGGTTTTTTTTAATTTTTTCTTTCCAAAATATACTTTATTCATAAAAATCTGCAAAAATTACATTACCAGTTTCAAACAACACCAAGTCAAAAAGTACAAACAGTGCAAAGGAGGTCCGTTTGCTTCATTACAATCATGAGTTGCCTCACAAACCTTCCATTTCACATTTGTCATGCCAATTACATTTTTACATTTTACAGCAAATGAAAATTTTCCCGATACAGTTCGAGGGGTTTCCCATGGGTCCAGCCCCTCCGTTCAGCTTGGTGGGGGGACCCTTACACAGTGGGCTTTCCCCATAGAGCCTTTGCTGCGGCTGCCCCAAGCTTTAGTGCGTCCCTCAGCATGTAGTCCTGGACCTTGGAATGTGCCGGTCTGCAACACTCGGTAGTGGACAACTCTTTGCGCTGGAAGACCAACAAGTTTCGGGCAGACCAAAGGGAGTCTTTCACCGAATTGTTAGTCCTCCAGCAGCAGTTGATGTTTATCTCAGTGTGCGTGCCTGGGAACAGCCTGTAGAGCACAGCCTCATGTGTTACAGAGCTGCTTGGGATGAACCTCGACAAAAACCACTGCATCTCTTTCCACACCTGCTTTGCAAAGACACATTCCAGGAGGAGGTGGGCAACCGTCTCTTCCTCACCACAGCCACCTTGAGGGCATTGCGCGGAGGGGGCGAGTCTTCGGGCATGCAGGACGGATCTGACGGGGAGGGCTCTTCTCACCACCAGCCAAGCTACATCTTGGTGCTTGTTTGAAAGTTCTGGTGATGAGGCATTCTGCCAAATGACTTTGGCGGTCTGCTCGGGGAACCATCCGACAGGATCCACCATCTCCTTTTCCCGTCGGGCCTTGAGGACATTCCGTGAAGACCACTGCCTGATGGATCGGTGATCAAAGGTGTTTTCCCGCAGAAACTGCTCCACGAAGGATAGGTGGTACGGCATGGTCCAACTGCATGGAACGTTCCGCGGCAATGTGACCAGGCCCATCCTTCGCAACACCGGGGACAGATAGAACCTGAGCACATAGTGACACTTGGAGTTTGCGTACTGGAGGTCTACACACAGCTTGATGCAGCCGCACACGAAGGTGGTCATCAGGATTAGGGCCACCTTGGGTACATTTTTCCCGCCCTTATCCAGAGGTTTGAACATCGTGTCCCTCCGGACCCGGTCCATTTTAGATCCCCAGATGAAGCAGAAAACGGCTCGGGTGACCGCCACAGCGCAGCAGTGGGGTATGGGCCAGACCTGCGCCACGTATAGCAACAACATGAGCGCCTCGCACCTGGTGACCAGGTTCTTACCCACAATGGAGAGAGATCGCTGCCCCCACATGCTCAACTTGTGTTGTACCCTGGCTACTCGCTCCTCCCACGTTTTGGTGCACACCCCGGCCCTTCCAAACCATATCCCCAGCACCTTCAGGTAGTTAGACCTGACGGTGAAGGGGACAAAGGATCGGTCAGCCCAGTTCCCAAAGAACATGGCCTTGCTCTTGCCGTGGTTAACTTTGGCTCCCGAGGACAGTTCGAACTGGTCGCAGATGCTCATCAGTCTGCGCACGGACAGCGGATCTGAGCAGAAGATGGCGACGTCATCCATGTACAGGGAGGTTTTAACCTGAGTGCCTCCACTGCCTGGGATTGTCACCCCTCTTATGCTCGCATTCTTCCTAATAGACTCAATACAGCAAACAAACAAGACCAGGGAGAGAGGACAGCCCTGTCTGACTCCAGATTGGATCGGGAAACTTTGCGATTCCCACCCATTGATTGAGACTGCGCTACTGATATTTGTGTAGAGCAGTTTGATCCAATTGCAGATTCCCTCCCCAAACCCCATTTTGGAAAGCACATCCATCATGTAGGTGTGTGATATCCTGTCAAAAGCCTTCTCCTGGACCAGGCTGATGAGGCAGGCGTTCACCCTCCTGTCCCGCACATAGGCAATCGTATCCCTGAATAGCGCCTTAAATATGCAAATTGGCTACCTGCCTCCATTCAGCAGGCAGCCAGTCCACCCCTGGGAAACATCCCCCTGCGGCAAGGTGTTGGGAAGCCATCCCGATGCAACTCCCTACTATTTTCCCAGCAGCAACTCCCTCCCCCCACCCCCCCACCCCCCCCCCCCACCCCACCACCACCTCCAATCCCGCTACCATGGGGCCAGGAAAGTTCAGTCTGTTGTGTTTGTTTTTTTTTTTTTCTTTTTTTTTTAGTTTCGGTGACTGCAGCGTTGATAGCAACGGAGGTGCGTGAACGGGCTTACAGCTGAGAAGTCAATTTCAGCGTAAGTTTAAAAGTGAATTCCCTTTTGTTTTCGGAGGACCAGGGGACTGCTGGGTAAGGAAAAGGGTATATATTTGTGTGGTGGCTGTACCCGAGACACTACACGTGTAGTGTCTCCCACCCACCCTCCTCCTCTAACCAAAAAAAAGGACTCTGGTGTGTTGATAAGGTAAACTTTTTATTTGGGAAGTTCTGTCCGTTGGATTGCTAACCTAACAAGTTTTGACTTTTTGTTTTTTTGGTTTTTCAGTAGATTTGTTGGGAATTTGGAATAGTGGGAATGGAGATTAAGGCAGTTGTATGTTCATCCTGCAGAATGTGGGAGGTAAGGGTCGCCAAGAGTGTCCCTGCTGACTGCATCTGTGGGAAGTGCACCCAACTCCAGCTCCTCGAGAACCGCGTTAGGGAACTGGAGCTGGAGCTGGATGAACTTCGGATCATTCGGGAGGCGGAGGAGGTTATTGAGAGGAGTTATGGGGAGGTAGTCACACCTCAGGTAAAAGAAGTAGGTAGATGGGTTACCGTCAGGGGAAGGAGAGGGAACCAGCAGGCAGTGCAGGGATCCCCTGTGGCTGTTTCCCTCAACAACAGGTATACCGTTTTGGATACTGTTGCGGGGGACGACTTACCAGGGGTAAGCAATGGGGTACAGATATCTGGCACAGAGTCTGTCCCTGTAGCTCAGAAGGGAAGGGGGAAGAGGAGCAGAATATTAGTCATTGGGGACTCCATAGTTAGGGGAACAGATAGGAGGTTCTGTGGGAACGAGAGAGACTCACGGTTGGTATGTTGCCTCCCAGGTGCCAGGGTTCGTGATGTCTCGGATCGTGTTTTTGGGATCCTTAATGGGGAGGGGGAGCAGCCCCAAGTCGTGGTCCACATAGGCACCAACGACATAGGTAGGAAGAGAGATGGGGATTTAAGACAGAAATTTAGGGAGCTAGGGTGGAAGCTTAGAGCAAGAACAAACAGAATTGTTATCTCTGGGTTGTTGCCCGTGCCACGTGATAGCGAAGCGAGGAATAGGGAGAGAGAGGAGTTGAACACGTGGCTGCAGGGATGGTGCAGGAGGGAGGGATTTGGTTTCCTGGATAATTGGGGCTCTTTCTGGGGTAGGTGGGACCTCTACAAACAGGATGGTCTTCACCTGAACCAGAGGGGTACCAATATCCTGGGGGGGAGGTTTGCTAGTGCTCTTCGGGGGGGTTTAAACTAATTCAGCAGGGGAATGGGAACCCAAATTCTAGTTCCAGTGTGCAGGATGTTGAGAGTAGTGAGGTAGGGGATAAGGTTACAGGGACGCAAGAGGGCACTGGCAAGCAAGAACCTGGTTTAAAGTGTGTCTATTTCAACGCCAGGAGCATCCGGAATAAGGTGGGTGAGCTTGCAGCATGGGTTGGTACCTGGGATCTCGATGTAGTGGCCATTTCGGAGACATGGGTAGAGCAGGGGCAGGAATGGATGTTGCAGATTCCGGGATTTCGATGTTTCAGTAAGAACAGAGAAGATGGTAAAAGAGGGGGGGGTGTGGCATTGTTAATCAAGGAGAGTATTACAGCGACAGAAAGGACGTTTGATGACTCGTCTACTGAGGTAGTATGGGCTGAGGTTAGAAACAGGAGAGGTGAGGTTACCCTGTTGGGAGTCTTTTATAGACCTCCGAATAGTTCCAGAGATGTAGAGGAAAGGATAGCGAAGATGATTCTCGACAGGGGTGAGAGTAACAGGGTAGTTGTTATGGGGGACTTTAACTTTCCAAATATCGACTGGAAATACTATAGTTCGAGTACTTTAGATGGGTCAGTTTTTGTCCAGTGTGTGCAGGAGGGTTTTCTGACACAGTATGTAGACAGGCCAACCAGGGGCGATGCCACATTGGATTTGGTACTGGGAAATGAACCCGGCCAGGTGTTAGATTTAGATGTAGGTGAGCACTTTGGTGACAGTGATCACAATTCGGTTAGGTTTACCTTAGCGATGGGCAGGGACAGGTATATACCGCAGGGCAAGAATTATAACTGGGGGAAAGGAAATTATGATGCGATTAGGCAAGATTTAGGATGCATAGGATGGGGAAGGAAACTGCAGGGGATGGGAACAATCGAAATGTGGAGCTTATTCAAGGAGCAGCTACTGCGTGTCCTTGATAAGTATGTACCTGTGAGGCAGGGAGGAAGTTGTCGTGCGAGGGAGCTGTGGTTTACTAAAGAAGTTGAAGCGCTTGTCAAGAGGAAGAAGAAGGCTTATGTTAGGATGAGACGTGAAGGCTCAGTTAGGGCGCTTGAGAGCTACAAGCTAGCCAGGAAGGATCTAAAGGGAGAGCTAAGAAGAGCAAGGAGAGGACACGAGAAGTCATTGGTGGATCGGATCAGGGAAAACCCTAAGGCTTTCTATAGGTATATCAGGAATAAAAGAATGACTAGAGTTAGATTAGGGCCAATCAAGGATAGTAGTGGGAAGTTGTGTGTGGAATCAGAGGAGATAGGGGAAGTGTTAAATGAATATTTTGCGTCAGTATTTACAGTAGAGAAAGAAAATGTTGTTGAGAATACTGAGATTCAGGCTACAAGGCTAGATGGGATTGAGGTTCACAAGGAGGAGGTGTTAGCAATTTTGGAAAGTGTGAAAATAGATAAGTCCCCTGGGCCAGATGGGATTTATCCTAGGATTCTCTGGGAAGCTAGGGAGGAGATTGCAGAGCCTTTGTCCTTGATCTTTATGTCGTCATTGTCGACAGGAATAGTGCCGGAAGACTGGAGGATTGCAAATGTTGTCCCCTTGTTCAAGAATGGGAGTAGAGACAGCCCTGGTAATTATAGACCTGTGAGCCTCACTTCGGTTGTGGGTAAAATGTTGGAAAAGGTTATAAGAGACAGGATTTATAATCATCTTGAAAAGAATAAGTACATTAGAGATAGTCAGCACGGTTTTGTGACGGGTAGGTCGTGCCTCACAAACCTTATTGAGTTTTTCGAGAAGGTGACCAAACAGGTGGATGAGGGTAAAGCAGTGGATGTGGTGTATATGGATTTCAGTAAGGCGTTTGATAAGGTTCCCCACGGTAGGCTATTGCAGAAAATACGGAAGTATGGGGTTGAAGGTGATTTAGAGCTTTGGATCAGAAATTGGCTAGCTGAAAGAAGACAGAGGGTGGTGGTTGATGGCAAATGTTCATCCTGGAGTTTAGTTACTAGTGGTGTACCGCAAGGATCTGTTTTGGGGCCATTGCTGTTTGTCATTTTTATAAATGACCTGGAAGAGGGTGTAGAAGGGTGGGTTAGTAAATTTGCAGATGACACTAAGGTCGGTGGAGTTGTGGATAGTGCCGAAGGATGTTGTAGGGTACAAAGAGACATAGATAGGCTGCAGAGCTGGGCTGAGAGATGGCAAATGGAGTTTAATGCGGAAAAGTGTGAGGTGATTCACTTTGGAAGGAGTAACAGGAATGCAGAGTACTGGGCTAATGGGAAGATTCTTGTTAGTGTAGATGAGCAGAGAGATCTTGGTGTCCAGGTGCATAAATCCCTGAAGGTTGCTAACCAGGTTAATAGGGCTGTCAAGAAGGCATATGGTGTGTTAGCTTTTATTAGTAGGGGGGTCGAGTTTCGGAGCCACGAGGTCATGCTGCAGCTGTACAAGACTCTGGTGAGACCGCACCTGGAGTATTGCGTGCAGTTCTGGTCACCGCATTATAGAAAGGATGTGGAAGCTATGGAAAGGGTGCAGAGGAGATTTACTAGGATGTTGCCTGGTATGGAGGGAAGGTCTTACGAGGAAAGGCTGAGGGACTTGAGGTTGTTTTCGTTGGAGAGAAGGAGGAGGAGAGGTGACTTAATAGAGACATATAAGATAATCAGAGGGTTAGATAGGGTGGATAGTGAGCGTCTTTTTCCTCGGATGGTGATGGCAAACACGAGGGGACATAGCTTCAAGTTGAGGGGTGATAGATATAGGACAGATGTGAGAGGTAGTTTCTTTACTCAGAGAGTAGTAAGGGCGTGGAATGCCCTGCCTGCAGCAGTAGTAGATTCGCCAACTTTAAGGGCATTTAAGTGGACATTGGATAGACACATGGATGAAAATGGAATAGTGTAGGTCAGATGGTTTCACAGCTCGGCGCAACATCGAGGGCCGAAGGGCCTGTACTGCGCTGTAATATTCTAATTCTAATTTTTGCCAGAAGCAGAGATAATTAGTTACGTTTTGTTCTACTATAATGTTACCTTGATCTGAAGGATGACATCAACTTCTCTAGAAGGATTGTTAATTGTGGATCTTAGCTCCCAGACCCTGTTTTCCAGACACTGCAAGCTTACTATCATTAGTGGAGTTGGCAGGGTGGGCAATGAGATTGCCTCAGTTTTCAGAATGGCAGGCACTTCCTGTTGCTCACTTAAGTCCAAGCCACACAAGATGTAGATCCACTTGCACCAACATCGCACTCAGGAAAATAAATTGCATAGCCAAATATTTATCATAAACAAAAAGTCCCATGTCTACATTTGCTTCCAGCCTGCACAACAACAGCATCTTCTGTTTATTTAGCACCTTTTTATTTATTTTATTTAGAGATACAGCACTGAAACAGGCCCTTCGGCCCACCGAGTCTGTGCCAACCATCAACCACCCATTTATACTAATCCTACACTAATTCCATATTCCTACCACATCCCCATCTGTCTCTATATTTCCCTACCACCTACCTATACTAGGGGCAATTTATAATGGCCAATTTATCTATCAACCTGCAGGTCTTTGGCATGTGGGAGGAAACCGGAGCACCCGGAGGAAACTCACGCAGACACAGGGAGAACTTGCAAACTCCACACAGGCAGTACCCAGAATTGAACTCCAGAGCTTTGGGCCTTGGTAGTTGACAGACCAGAGGCCAGAATTGGAGGAGTGCCGATATTCCAGAGGATTGTACGGTTGGAGGAGATTACACAGATAGGGAGGAGCGAGACCAGAGAGGGATTTGAAAATAATGATGGGAATTTGAAAATCAAGGCATTTCTTAACTGAGAGCCAATGTAAGTCAGGAGGACAGAAGTGATGGGGCAGGGGGGTTTTCAGTAGGGAGGGGTGAATATGAATTGGTGGGAGTGAGAACACGGGCAGCAGTGTTTTGGATGGCCTGAAATATACAAAGGGTAGAAGTAGGAGGCTGGACAAGTTTGCATTGGAATAGTCAAGTTGAGTGCTAACAAGGTGTGGATGAGGGTTTCAGGAACAGATGAGCTCAGGCAGAGGGAGAATCAGTAATGTTAGGGAGGTGGGAATATGCGATCTTTATGATGACACATATATGTAGTCAGAAGCTAATCTCAGGGTACATTATGATGCTAAGGTTGCGAACAGTCTGGTTAAGCCTGTCAGTCCTCAGGACAATGTCTTCTGTCTTTTCCCAAAGGTTAATTGGAGGGAAGTTTTACTCATCCAGTACTGTATGCCGGAGAAGCAGTTTGAGAATCTAGCAACAATGGAGATGGCAAGAGAGACGATGTTGAGGTACAGCTGGGTGTTGTCAGTGTACATGTGAAAACTAATGCTCTATTTTCGGATATTGTCAATGAGAGGCAGCGCAGAGATGAGAAATAGGAAGGGGTCACGGGTTAGATCCTTGGGGGACACCAGAGATAATGGTGTGGGAGTAAGAAAAGAAGCCATTGCTGGAGATTCTCTGGCTATGACTGGATAGATAAGGTGCAGTCCCACCCAAATGGACAACAGTGCAGAGGTGTTGGACAGCTGAACTTCCCATCATTAATGGGTTTTGCTTATCTAAACTCATCTTTGTGATTGCAGAACTTGGCAACTGAGTTCCCAAAAATAACTCAAAATGCTTTCTGACATTTTATTCCAATTATGTCCAAAATGGAGTTTGAAACAAAATTTTTAAAAATCAAATTCCATATTTCACAAAATGATTACATTTAGCCACTGCATTGTCTTTGCATCTTTTAATGCCTTCAATAAGTTTTGATTTGAAGACCTAATCCTCTCCCAGACACCTGGGGCTGAATTTTACTAGCCCTCCAACGTGGAGGTGGTGGCAGGTGGGCCCGGAACATTCTTCCAGGAGAGGCCTGCCACGACCCCCAATGCTGGGAAGGCCTCACCACATTTTGCTGGTGGTGGCGAGGCCTCGGTGTGGCCCCCTGTCGCTCGGCGGTGGGGCCTTCATTTAAATATTCAAATTAAATTACAATTAAAGAATACTTACTTACCTGGTAGCAACGGCCGTCCCATGCCAATATTCCAGCCACTAGTCAGAACTCCTGCACCTTCGGAACTCTGTTCAGAGTTCTGAGGCGTGACACTGGTGGGGACGGGGGGGGAGGAGTGAAATTCTCAGGTCGGGGTGGGAGGGCGTGGGGAAAACTCTTTGGATTGGTTGGGGAGATGGTGGGAAGGGGTTGAGGGTGAAAGTAATAGAGGTCGGGAGGGAAAGGTTGGGATCTGAATAAAAGTTTTTTGGGGGAATGGGCTATTCTTGATTCGATTATTCCTTGGGGTTGTGGGTGAGGGGAGTGTAGATGTTATGTAATGTGTAACTTAAATTTTATAAGATTATTCCCTTTAAAAATACAAAATTCTTCTAAGGACTTGAAGCCCTTTTAAAAATCTCCTGGAGCCTGTGCGGTGGTGCCGTACGCCCTTGCCGGGGACGGAGCAGCCGCCCCCTTCATGTCATCAGGGGCGGCCACTCCGCCCCCTCCATTTAAATGAGCTCCTGTGTGAAATATCGCGGGGGCTCAACGACGACATATCTGTGCCAGAAGACGGCCGAGATCAGAGCGCGCCGCCACAATTTGCGGCACACTCATAGCATTCAGTCTCTGGGCTTTGACTTCATATTTTTCCTCGGCGTTGTGACCCTGTGAGCCGAATTTGGTTTGTATAGTCCAAGCATGTGCAGTGTATTTAATTTCCTTTAATCAGTACCATTTATTAAACTATGGAGATGGAATATCTTTCATTAGCACGAGCAGTTTCTGTTCAGATTTTCTTTAAATAATTCAAGACATACAAGAAGACAAATTTCAAAAGTTTTATTGAGCTAAAATTTATATATGGATTTTTTTATAATTAAGCTGTATGTACTTGAGAATGTAAAACTGACAGTATTCTGATTACAACTGTTGTAACTTTTTTTGTGTTCTACAAGCTGCAGAAAATATATTTAGATGGGGGTGAGAAAGAGAAACCGGGGTCAGGAAGGAGAGACAGTGGAGGGACTTTCACCGGCTTTATTGGTGGAAAAGGCAGTACGCCCCCAAAATTATTGTAAAGAATGTACCATCCATGTGTGCTCCCAATCCAACCATTTCCTTCCTGAAAGGGGCGTAGCACTGAGTGGCCGCAGTATCTGCCTCTTTCAAGCAGTAGACCCTTTTAATGCATAAATGAGGTTCTATAATGTACCCAGGACCCTTTTGGGAGATAACTGGACAGATTGTGCAGCATGCACACTGTACCCCACTATACAGCTTGCGATAACGGTGGAGGACTGGGATGAGAAAATATTGCAGAACAAGGATCAAAAATGTTAAGTTTTAAATTATTTTTGTGGGGCCAAGAACAACAGGAGCCATACCATGTAAAACCGCCTCCCAAACTAATGGAAAGGTAAAAAAGTAGCAAGAAAAGTGAAAATGTGAGATGCAGGAAAATAAAGAAGGAAACAGAAGAGAGGTGGAGAAACAGCAACATGGAAGACATCAAAAACAGGGAAGAGAATGGCCATATTTTCCAATTTACCTTATTCAATACCATGAGAGAGGAATTAGCTATTTAATAAAAATCTTGCATCTGTGGACAGTTTCCAACATTTTCCGTTACAAATTCCAATGTCCACATTTATAACAGAATTGCTGATGTGAATTTATCGGGAGTTAAATTGGTTAGCCCCCGAAAATGTGTATGGCGACCACAATATGTGATTATCCCGCATCTAATGAGTGGAATGCTGGCAACATAGCAATTTCATGCAGCCCACTAATTATAATGATTTCTGCATGAGGCCAGCGCTCCCCATGCTGTTCATTGGCTCCGTGCAGCAGTAGGGAACCCAATATTGCTACTAACTTGCACTACTTAAAGCTAGCCTGCGCTACTTAAAACTAGTCTGCACCTCTTAAAGGGGGAGTACATTGTGGCTTCAGCAGGTGCTGGGGGCCCTTCTGCAACTGAATCTGATCTGGGAAAGAGAGAAAAATGGCTGACCATGGAAGAGAGCAGGTACCCAGGCTTTTGGACACTGCACTGGAGGTCTTAGTGGAGAGATGTTGTCACGGGGGCAGGAGGCTGTCTGGACATACAATGAGAATGCAGTGGAAACAGATAGCTGTGGAGATTAATGCCAGGAGTGTAGCCCCAAGATCCTGGTTGCAGTGCCAGAAGAAATTTCATGACCTCACATAAGTGGTCAAGGACAGTGAATGTATCTTCAAATGCCATATCCCACCACTGCACCACTAGCATCAATTTCTCACTGCTCAGTTCACCACACCCCCATCACTCACCTACCAACAATCTCTATTCATCAGGACCTAACATTCATAATGCTTCACTTCACCCTCACACACTTAAAACTGTTGCAAGCTTCACACCCACATCTCATAGAATCATAGAATAGATTGGTTACAGCACGGAAGGAGGCCATTTGGCCCTTCGTGTCCGTGCCAGCTCTCTGCAAGAACAACTCAGCTAGTACTAACAATGGATTTGTCGGTTGCTACGACCTTTCTGGAGAAGGAGGACTTATCCCTGAGTGATTTGAAAATCTTAACCACTGTTAGGCTAATAGCATTGGCAGCAAAATTGGGGTTAGAGTTAAAACCAGGAGCTAAGAAAGCAGACATAATTGAAGTAACAGCACAGTATTTGAAACTGATAGAAGAAAAAGGCAATCCAAATGGTAGTTCAGTTGAATTAGCTAGGAATCAATGGCAATTGGAAATGAAAAATCTTGCACTTGAACAGGAAAAAGAAAAAAAAACTTAAACTACAATTTCAAAGGGAGCAAGCAGAGCGGCAGGAAAGAGACAAAGAAAGACAAGAAAAAGAAAGAAGGAAGGGAATTCAAATTTAAAAAGCTGGAAGTAAGACAAAAGAGTGGCTTTGACTCCAGGGAAAATTCTGGTGAGGAAAGATCTGGCTCCAGCCCAAGACCCAGTGGGGAGCTGTTTAAATTTGTACAAGCCCTCCCAAAGTTTGAGGAAAGGAACATAGAGGCATTTTCCCTTTCTTTTGAAAAGATAGCCAGAGAGATGAAGTGGCCAAAGGAAAGCTGGACACTGCTTATACAGAACAGGTTGAAGGGCAGAGCTCATGAAATTTATGCCATACTTTTTGAGGAGGCTTCTGCAGATTGAGATGGCAAAACGGGCTATTCTCTCTGCTTATGAGTTAGTCCCTGAAGCTTACTGTGGAACCTCTGGAGACAGCCTGGGCAGACATATATACAATTTGAGAGGATAAAGCAAATTAACTTTGATCATTGGTTGCGGGCACTATAGGTAGAGGTCACATATGAGAACCTTAGGGAAATAATTCTCCTGAAAGAATTTAAAAATTCACTCCCTCCATTAGTAAGAACCCATGTAGAGAACCAGAAGATTTCAACAAGACAGGCAGCTAAGTTGGCTGATGATTACGAGCTTGTTAACAAGCTGAAACCCTTTGTCCGTCACCCCCACAAACCCGAGAAGGATAGAAGGCGGGAGGGTGAAAGAAAGGCAAGTAGCCAGGGACAAGCTGGGAACGCCGTGGGAGCTCCTTCTCAGGCCAGAAAGGAAGATGCTGAGGGTGGAAGTGAGGACCGAAAGCCTAAATGTTACCATTGCTATAAGGTGGGACACCTTTGTGCAGAATGCTGGAAGTTGTGGGGTAAACCCATGGGATTTATTTGGATACACAAGGCCAATGCAGAGAAAGGGGTCCTGACCAGGTGTATGACAGATCAGGCTGTAGTTCTGGCTGCAGCAATACGGCCAAGTACAAAAGCTGCTGTGAGTGCGGGGGACTTGAACAAGATACCTGAGAGTTATAGGGAAACCTTGTCCTTCGAGTGGAGCAGGTAAACATATAGTTATACTTAGGGATACAGGAGCCACCCAAACTCATTGAATGCCAAGGTTTTAGTGAATGGTATCGGCGGGGAGTATATACCTGTACCTTTGTATCGGGTGCACCTGATGTGACCTCATGTCTGGAATGATAACTGTAGGAGTTGTCCATAGTTTGCCTTTGGATGTTGATCTACTCCTGGGGAATGATTTTGCCAGAGCGAAGGTAATATATTCAGGGATCGTCAGCATGGATTTGTTAAGGGAAGGTCATGTCTTACTAACTTGATTGAGTTTTTTTAAGAAGTAATAAGGAGGATTGATGAGGGTAGTGCAGTGGATGTGGTCTACATGGATTTTAGTAAGACATTTGACAAGATCCCAAATGACAGACTGGTCAGAAAAATAAAAGCCCATGGGATATGGGTCGATGTGGCAAATTGGATCCAAAACTGGCTCAGTGACAGGAAACAAAGGGTAGTGGTCGACGGATGTTTTTGCAAATGGAAAGTGGTTTCCAGTGGTGTTCCACAGGGCTCAGTGTTGGGTCTCTTGCTGTTTGTGGTATATATTAATGATTTGGACTTAAATGTAGGAGGCATGATTGGGAACTTGGCTGATGACACAAACATTGGCCGTTTAGTTGATAGTGAAGAGGATAGCTGTAGACTCCAAAATGATATCAATGGTTTGGTTGAGTGGGTGAAAAAGTGGCAAATGGAATTCAATCCGGAAAAGTGTGAGGTGTTGCATTTGGGGAGGGTAAACAAAGCGTGGGAATACACAATAAACGGGAGGATAATAAGATGGTAGAAGAAGTGAGAAACCTTGGAGTGCATGTCGACAGGTGCCTGAAGGTGACAGGACAGGTAGATAGAGTGGTGAAGAAGGCATATGGAATGCTTTCCTTTATTGGTTGAGATATAGAATACAAAAGCAGGAATGTAATGCTGGAACTGTATAAAACACTGGGTAGGCCACAGCTGCAGTATTCGTACAGTTCTGGTCACCACATTACAAGAAGGACATAATTGCTCTGGAGAGAATACAGAGGAGATTTACAAGAATGTTGCCAAGGCTTGAAAGTTGCAGTTATGAGAAAAGATTGGATCGGTTAGGGTTGTTTTCCTTAGAACAGAGGGGGCTGAGGGGTGACTTGATTGAGGTGTACAAAATAATGAGGAGCCTAGATAGAGTCGACAGGAAGGACCTGTTTCCCCTAGCGGAGAGGCCAATTACCAGGGGGCACAGAATTAAGGTGATTGGTTGAAGGATTAGAGGGGACATGAGGAATAACTTTTTCACCCAGAGGATGGTGGGTGTCTGGAATTCACTGCCCGGATCAGTGGTGAAGGCAGAAACCCTCAACTCATTTAAAAGGTACCTGGACCTGCACCTGAAGTGCTGTAACCTGCAAGGCTATGAACCAGGTGCTGGAAGGTGGGATTAGATTGGGCAGCTAGTGTTTTTCTCAGCTGGCGTAGATATAATGGGCTGAATGGCCTCCTTCTCTGCCATAACTTTTCTATGGTTGAATGGTTTTCCAGTAATCATGGAAAGAACAAGTGAAGTCAAAGGGACAGAAAGGTTGCAGGAAAAGGTTCCAGGAATTTTTCCTTCATGTGTAGTGACTTGAGCAATGGCTAAACAAGTTCCATTGTCTGAGGTAAAATTTGCACCACAGACAGATAGCCGAATATCTGAAACTTTCTTTGGTGGTTTGGATAACCTGAAGGAAACGTTCAGTAAGTTTTCTCTGATCAAGGCTCAGCAAGCCGATCCAGAGTTAAGGAAAGTGGCACAATCAGCTCTAACTGAAGCTGAGGCAAAGGGAGTTCCGGAAAGCTACTATATTAAAAATGGGATTCTGATGTGGAAGTGGAGACCTCCTCACAGACCTGCGAATGAAGTATGGACAGTTGTTAACCAGATAGTAGTACTGCCCAAGTATCATCAGGAAATATTAAGAATAGCCCATGAAATTCCTATGGCAGGACATGTGGGGATCCGGAAGGCCCAATCACGTGTAGGTCAACATTTTTACTGACCAGGTCTTTCCAAGGATGGGGTGCAGTTTTGTAAAATGTGCCATATGTGCCAGATTGTAGGAAAACTGCAACCTGCCATACAACCAGCATCTCTAATTCCCATACAAGTTTTTGGGGAACCATTTAGTCAGGTGTTGGTAGACTGTGTAGGACCTTTACGGAAAACAACAGTGGGACACCAATCACTATCATGAATATGGCTACTCGGTTCCCACAGGCCATTCCCTTGAGAACAATTTCTGTTAAGGTAGTGGTAGAGAAGATAACCTAGTTCTTCATTAGATATGAATTACCGATTGAGATTCAGTTGTTTCAAGGTTGCAATTTTATGTCTAAAATTTTTCAGGAAGTTACAGGTAATTTGGATGAAAAGCAGCTTTAGAAAGATACTATTAGACCCTCAAAACAATGATCAGAGTAGACTGTCGTGAATATCCCCATGATTGTGATAAAGGGCTAGAATTTCTTTTGTTTGCCACGAGGAATTCACTGAATGAGTTCTACCGGTTTTAGTCCTTTTGAATTAGTTTATGGACATGAGATAACAGGTCCTCTAAACCTAATTAAAGAAAGGTTTTTAGAACAGAGGGACGAATCTTCTGTGTTAGATTATGTATCAGTGTTCCATGAGTGGCTCACGAAAGCCTGCAAAGTGGCTCAGGAACACCTGAAAGCTTCCCAAACAACCATGAAAAAATGGGCAGACAAGCATGTTGAGACCAGAACATTTCAACCAGGGATGAGGTGTTAGTATTACTGCCTTTGTAGAGTGAACCACTGAATGCACGGTTCAGTAGTCGGTATAAAGTCATCAAAAGAATTGCTAAAGTAAATGATTTGATTGACAACCCAGATTGCCGGAAAAAGAATCGGCTGTGTCACATCAATATGTTGAAACAATATCATTGCCGGGAGGAGGGTAAGCAAGAACAGGTATGTCAGGTAGTAGGGACAGTGAAGGATGAAAGAATAGTGAGGATGAGGCAGAAGGAGGCCTAGACAATTCTCAAATTGAACCTCCTACTATCCAGTTAGCTAATACTAAATTGTTAGGGAGATTAGACACTACGCTTTCATATTTAGATGCAGAACAACAAGGAGACCTAACAAAGAAGTTTGCACATGACTCAAAAATTGGCCATGTGTTTGAAAGCAAGGAGGATAGCTATAGGCTGCAGGAAGATATCGATGGACTAGTCAGGTGGGCAGAAAAATGGCAAATTGAATTCAACCCGGAGAAGTGAGAGATGATGCATTTGTGGAGATCAAACTAGGCAAAGGGATACACAATTAATGGGAGAATACTGAGAGGTGTAGAGGTAGTGAGGGACCTTGGAGTGAATGTCCACAGATCCCTGAAGGTAGCAGGACAGGTTGATAAGATGGTTAAGAAGACATATGGAATCTTTTCCTTTATTAGCTGAGGTATAGAATGAGAGCAAGGAGGTTATGCCGGAACTGTATAACTCATTGGTTAGGCCACAACTTGAGTGCTGCGTGCAGTTCTGGTCACCTCATTACAGAAACAATGTAGTTGCGCTAGAGAGGGAACAGAGGAGATTTACAAGGATGTTGCTGGAACTGGAAAAATGCAGCTATAAGAAAAGATTAGATAGGCTGGGGTTGTTCTCCTCGGAACAGAGAAGGCTAAGGGAAGATTTGCTTGAAATGTACAAAATTCTGAAGGACCTGGATAGAGTGGATGTGAAGGGCCTATTTACCTTCACAAAGAGGTCAGTGACAGGGGAGCATAGATTTAAAGTGATTGACAGAAAGATTAGAGGAGACGCAAGGAAATTCTTTTTCACCCAAGGATCTGGAACTCACTGCCTGAAAGTGTAGTAGAGGTGTTTGGATATGCACCTCAATAACCATAAACTGCAGGGCTACGAACCAAATGCTAGAAGGTGGGATTAGGTTGGGTGGATCGTTTTTTCGGCTGGTGCAGACACAATGGGCCAAATGGCCTCTTTCTTTGCATAAGCTTTTTATGATTCTCAGGCTACTCAGCATTTAAAAGAGTCTGTAGGGACAAACCAGGATGTACAACCTTAGCTATACATGATGTTTATGTAGGGGAATCCTTTCCCATAAAACAGCATCCTTATCACTTAAGTCCAGAGAAACAGGCCCAGGTATAAGCAGAAATCCAATACCTGTTGGAAAACCACCTAATTGAACCCAGTCAACGCAGCTGGAGTTCCACAGTGGTGGTAGCGCCTATACCTGATGGTTCAACTTGATTCTGCATAGACTACAGAAAGGTTAATGCAGTAACAAAGGCAGACACCTACCCAATTCCTCACTTGGAAGACTGTATCGACAGAGTAGGCAGTGCCATGTTTCTTACCCAAATAGATCTGTTAAAGGGATACTGGCAGGTTCCTTTAACACCCCGAGCTAAAGAAATATCGGCTTTTGTCACACCAGATGGTGTTTTCCAATGCTGAGTGATGCTATTCAGGCTAAAAAAAATGCCCCAGCCATTTTTCAGAGACTAATAAACCAAGTGGTAGCCAGTGTTCCTAACTGTGTGGTTTACCATGACAATGTACTGGTATACAGTGACACTTGGAAGGACCACTGGTATGAGAAGCTCTGTTTAGAAAATTACAATCGACTTCTTTAGAGATAAACCTTGCCAAAAGTGAATTTGCAAATTTGAGAGTAACCTACCTCAGGCATACAGTAGGGCAAAGACAAGTGTTGCCAAGAACAGCAAAAGTAAAAGCATTGGTGGGGTTCCCTACCCCAAGACTAAAGGAGAAATCATGAAGTTTCTGGGGATGTTTGGTCCAAATGTTAGTACTATAGCTGCTCCACTGACAGATTTGCTTCAAAAAAGGAAAGCCAAGGTAATGTGGTCAGGGGAGTGCCAAACATCTTTTGAGAGGCTGTAAGCCATTTTGATGAACTAGTGTTGGCTGCCCCAAATTTCACAAAGCCCTTCAAGTTTGCAATTGATGCTAGTGACCTAGGGGTCGGTGCAGTCCTGTTACAAGACAATTAATTGGGCATAGAAAGACCAGTGGGATACTTTTCCAAAAAGCTAAATCAAGAGCAGAAGAGATACTCAACAGTGGAAAAAGAAATCCTGGGCTCATTACCAGCTCTTAAGCATTTTTAAGTCTATGTCTGCCATGACTACAGAGAGACACTGGTATATACTGATCAAACCCCCCAGCCTTTGTAGAAAAATTCAAAAACTAGAATGCCAGACTATTCTGATGGAGTTTACTATTGCAACCTTATCACTTAAAGATTATCCAAATTGCGGGACAACATAATGTAATTGTGGATGCTTTCTCTAGGATTTAAATCTGCTTTGAGTTATCAGAGTGCAAAGATGGTACAAAGCAGAACTGTATTAGCTACAGGTAAAGAGTGAATGAGAATGAGTGTGTAAATGTGTTTTCATATTTTTTCATCTTCTGTTTTTCCATACTTTGTAATGAACCACATTTAAAAATGATGTTTCATTCCTCCCAGGCTGGAGGTTTTATGAATGTGCTATTTAAAAAAAAGTTTTTTGAGGATTCGTCTTTTAGAATCATGGACATTGGTTTATTTGGGAAAACTGAAAAGACTCCATGGATGTTTTTTCAAGTTCACTGAAAGGACACTTGAGATGCTGTGTTTGAAAACAACCTTTACTGGATATCACATGCTTTAACATAAATAAACAACAGACTTGGAAGAGATGTTTACAGAGAGTGACATGTTGCGATTTATGAGGGTCAGAAGTGGGTTTCGCTTCTGGATGTTGTTTTGATTCTATTGGGGTGTGGACAGTGCTGAAAAGCAGTTGGTTTTGTAGCCTGCTGAAAAGAAACGCCCAGCTCATCTTTCCTGAACCTCTCTAAGAGACCCTGAGAAATCCAGTGTGTCAGCTCCTCTTTCTCTACCTCTTTGAAATAAATCCTGCAAATCCAGAGTGTGAAAACTGAAACCCCTGATGCCACATTTCTCCTGGAAAGCCTACCAGACTATTTCATGACATCTCCAGAACGAACTGCTTCTGAAAAGATCCCAGTGACCCATTTCCGTATACCCAGATGCCAGACAGAAAGGGACAACTGACATCCTTCCATATCTTCCCTTTTTTTCTTCAAGAATTAGCAAGTATTTGGCCAAAGTAGTCCTTTTTTGTCTTCTTTCCATAAAAGACCTCTGCAGAGGGAGTTTCTTTTTTTGTCCAGTGTGAGTGCGTGCGGGGGGTATTTTAAAAGGGAACTTTCATATTTCAATCTGTGTATTAATGCTTTGCTTCATTACTGGATAGGTCCTGTTTTATAATAACTGATAATTTTGTTATTAAAGAAACCTGGTTGGTGTATTTTATTCTGCGATAAAGAGTAGAGTAAATGATTGACCATATCAGTAACTGGGTAAATATTTAAAATATCAAAGTGATTCCTGACAACACAGCCGGCCACTGATGTCATCAGGCTGCGCCACGGTGCGCACATGTGCAGATGGGCTCCTGCTCTCTGCGCAAGCGCTGTGTTCCAACTTGCCAGGATGGTTAAGCGCATGCGCCGATGACGTCATCTCATGACGTGTGCATCTTCCGGCAACGCGCCTGGTCGGCCTCTGCACATGTGCGTTACGCGTACAGCAATGCAACGCCAACGGGTATTCATGCATGCGTCAACCTTCAGATATTCACGCATTCATCAAGCTTCGGTGGAAGGAGGAGAGGTTTCTTCGGGCATTTTCTGGCATTTTATTGCAATTATTTAGTTGGTTTGGAGATTTCAGTCTGCTTCATTTTTATTAGAAAGAGGAGATTGCTCCAAGGTAAGTTGCTCTGCTGTTGTAAGTTGCTCTGAAAACATTTCCATTGTTTGGGACACTGAAGTTCCTTACCACCTTCTCAACCCAGGAGTTCGAGAGTTATGACGACTTCAGCTGTAAACTGGAGATGTTTTAACAGGTAGCATGGTCTGCAGGCACATCCTGTGATGTGCCTTGTTATGTTTTACTGTGTTAACAATGCTATTTCCATTGTCTGGGGCACTACATGTGCTCCAGTCCCTGTTGTAAGTTGCTCTGAAAACATTTCCATTGTCTGGGGCACTACATGTACTTCAGTCCACTGCACTGCACGAAAATCCTTTCCATTGTCTGGGGCTGTGTGCAGGCAGTACATGTGCTCCAGTCCAGCGAACAGCTTTCCATCTAAACGGTCACTTTCATTTCTGTATAGTTTCTACGGAGTGCCTTCTGTATTTCTTATCTCATCTCCTGTTTCCTGTGTGGTCCCTTAATAGCCTTCCTGAACTGCAAACGTCGATGATGGCTACTTCAGTAGATTCCACAGAGCAGTTCCTTGCCACCTTCACAACCCAGGAGTTTGAGAGTTACGACGACTTCAGCAGTAAACTGGAGATGTTTCAACAGGTAGCATGGTCTGCAGGCACATCCTGTGATGTGCCTTGTTCTGTTTTACTGTGTTAATGCGCTTTGTTGTTGTGCTTACAGGCAACGGGGAGTCTATTTAAAAAAGTGAGCACCCATACGCTTGAGAGGGAGAACAAGAGACGGCGAATCGAAATTCCCAGCCCCTTTAGTATGCCTCGGTGAGGCTGTGCTGCGTATACAATGGGCAGCCATGCATCCGTTCTACTGGGGTGAGACCGAATCAGAGGTAGGTGCTGCGGTCCTTACATTTCCACTTGTGTAGCGTGACAGCTGTGTAACGCTGTTCCTTGATGCGCATTGAATCAAGATTAGATTTGCAGCATCAATACATTTCGTCAGCGCGATCCTATGCCCACAAAGACCCCCTCCCCTCTCCTAGGGTCAGTTTAAGTGTCTATGGACTGCCTTCGTTGTGATCTCCTGGATGGAGCAATGGCTGGTCGACCACCTCTGCACAACCTCCTCTGCACTGTGAAACAGGTGTGCACAAGCTTTTGGGACCTTGTCATGGTGTGCATGTAAACTGCTGCCAACAACACACCTGGAGATGGCTGACGTTTTGGTGAGGGCACGAGGAACTTGGGCGTGCTTGTTGAATGTCTGTGTAACTTTGCAGGTGTCTCGCCCTGGGCTGTGAGGTCTTCATCAGTGTGAAATTCAATAGGACCAAGAACAAACTGTGTGTCAGCTCCTACCATCTTGTGCATACCGGTCATGTTTTGCATCCAGAATGTTTACGCTTCTATGCAAGGCGACGACAACTGAACCACGATGAAAGGCAGAAGGTAGAAGAGTTGGTCAAGCTGCAGGCTGGGAACAAACAGCTGAAGGATTACATTGAGCGTTCATTCAACAAGACCGTGACCCTTAGTGACATTAGAAATGTAAAGTTCCGGCTCAAAACAGGGGATGACAACATGGATGCACAGTGTGATATGCTGGAGAAGATTCAGCAAGACGGGACCACGATGCGGATTGGCCTGCAGGGAAGCAACATCCTCTATATTGCCTTCATGACACCAGCCATGAAGGCCCACCTGCAGGCCTTTCCTGAACTGCTGTTCATGGACAGAACGTACAAAGTGAACAAATGCGGCTACCCTCTGTACCAGGTGATGGTGCAGGACAATGTTGGTAGGGGCAGGGCTGTGTTCTATGCCATGGTGAGGAATGAGATGGCTCAGATGCTGGACGAGATTGTGGGCATTTTTGTCGATTTCATGGGATCCAGCGCCTGCTGCGTGAGATCAACCATTGTGGATAAGGACATCAATGAGATCAATGCGATCAGGAAGCATCTCCCAGCTGCAATGGTTCTCCTCTGTCAGTTCCATGTGATGCAGAGCATGAGGAGGAAGATCAGCAGCTACCCATTGAATGGTGAACTGAGGGATCAGTTGTTTATGATCTGCAAGGAAACGGTTCATGCACCTTGTATGAGGAGAACAAAGAACAGTACAGCACAGGAACAGGCCATTCGGCCCTCCAAGGCTGCGCCGATCTTGATGCCTGCCTAAACTAAAACCTTCTGCACTTCCAGGGACCGTATCCCTCTATTCCCATCCTATTCATGTATTTGTCAAGATGCCTCTTAAACGTCATCGTACCTGCTTCCACCACCTCCCCCGGCAGCAAGTTCCAGGCACTCACCACCCTCTGTGTAAAGCACATCCCCTCTAAACTTTGCCCCTCTCACCTTAAACCTATGTCCACTAGTAACTGACTCTTACACCCTGGGAAAAAGCTTCTGACTATCCAATCTGTCCATGCCACTCATAACTTTGTAAACCTCTATCATGTCGCCCCTCCACTTCCGTCGTTCCAGTGAAAACAATCTGAGATTATCCAACCTCTCCTCATAGCTAATGCCCTCCAGACCAGGCAACATCCTGGTAAATCTCTTCTGTACCCTCTCCAAAGCCTCCACGTCCTTCTGGTAGTGTGGCGACCAGAATTGCACATAATATTCTAAGTGTGGCCCAACTAAAGTTCTGTACAGCTGCAGCATGTCTTGCCAATTTTTATACTCTATGCCCCGACCGATGAAGGCAAGCATGCCGTATGCCTTCATGACTACCTTATCCACCTGCATTGCCACTTTCAGTCACCTGTGGACCTGTACACCCAGATGTCTCTACCTGTCAATACTCCTAAGGGTTCTGCCATTTATTGTATACTTCCCACCGCATTAGACCTTCCAAAATGCATTACCTCACCTTTGTCCGGATTAAACTCCATCTGTCATTTCTCCGCCCAAATCTCCAACTGATCTATATCCTGCTGTATCCTCTGACAATCCTCATCACTATCCGCAACTCATCCAACTTTTGTGTCGTCCACAAACTTACTAATCAGACCAGCTACATTTTCCTCCAAATCATTTATATATACTACAAAGAGCAAAGGTCCCAGCACTGATCCCTGTGGAACACCACTAGTCACATCCCTCCATTCAGAAAAGCACCCTTCCACTGCTACCCTCTGTCTTCAATGACTGAGTCAGTTCTGTATCCATCTTGCCAGCTCACCTCTGATCCCATGTGACTTCACCTTTTGTACCAGTCTGCCATGAGGGACCTTGTCAAAGGCTTTACTGAAGTCCTTATAGATAACATCCACTGCCCTTCCTTCATCAATCATCTTCGTCACTTCCTCAAAAAACTCAATCAAATTAGTGAGACACGACCTCCCCTTCACAAAACCATGTGCCTCTCGCTAATAAGTTTGTTTGTTTCCAAATGGGAGTAAATCCTGTCCCGAAGTATCCTCTCGAATAATTTCCCTACCACTGACGTAAGGCTCACCGGCCTATAATTTTCTGGATTATCCTTGCTACCCTTCTTAAACAAAGGAACAACATTGGCTATTCTCCAGTCCTCTGGGACCTCACCTGTAGCCAATGAGGATACAAAGATTTCAGTCAAGGCCCCAGCAATTTCTTCCCTTGCCTCCCTCAGTATTCTGGGGTAGATCCCATCAGGCCCTGGGGACTTATCTACCTTAATGCTTTGCAAGGCACTCAACACCTCCTCCTTTTTGATAATGAGATGACTGAGACTATCTACACTCCCTTCCCTAGGCTCATCATCCACCAAGTCCTTCTCTTTGGTGAATACTGATGCAAAGTACTCATTTAGTACCTTGTCCATTTCTTCTAGCTCCACAAATAGATTCCCTTCTCTGTCCTTGAGTGGGCCAACCTTTTCCCTAGTTACCCTCTTGCTCTTTATATACGTATAAAAAGCCTTGGGATTTTCCTTAATCCTGTTTACCAATGACTTTTCATGACACCTATTAGCCTTCCTGACTCCTTGCTTAAGTTCCTTCCTACTATCTTTATATTCCTCAAGGGATTCGTCTGTTCCTAGCCTTCCAGCCCTTTCAAATGATTCCATTTTCTTTTTGACTAAGCTCACAATATCCTGCGTTAGCCAAGGTTCCCGAAACTTCCCAAACCTATCCTCCTTCCTCACAGGAACATGCTGGTCCTGGATTCTAATCAACTGACATTTGAAAGACTCCCAAATGTCAGATGTTGATTTACCCTCAAACAGCTGCCCCCAATCTAAATTCTTCAGTTCCTGCCTGATATTATTATAATTAGCCTTCCCCCAATTTAGCACCTTCACCCGAGGACTACTCTTATCCTTATCCACAAGTACCTTGAAACTTACGGAATTATGGTCACTGTTCCCGAAATGCACCCCTTCTGAAATTTCGACCACCTGGCCGGGATCATTCCCCAATACCAGGTCCAGTATGGCCCCATCCCTAGTTGGACTATCTACGTATTGTTTCAAGAAGCCCTCCTTGATGCTCCTTACCAATTCTGCCCCATCCAAGCCCCTAGCACTAAGTGAGTCCCAGTCAATATTTGGGAAGTTAAAATCACCCACCGCGACAACCCTGTTAGCTTTACATCTTTCCAAAATCTGTCTACATATCTGCTCCTCTGCCTCCCGCTGGCTGTTGGGAGGCCTGTAGTAAATCCCTCAACATCGTGACTGCACCCTTCCTATTCCTGAGATCCACCCATATTGCCTCGCTGCACGACCCCTCCGAGGTGTCCTCCCGCAGTACAGCTGTGGTATTCTCCTTAACAAGTAATGCAACTCCCCCACCCCTTTTACATCCCCCTCTATCCCGCCTGAAGCTTCTAAATCCTGGAACATTTAGCTGCCAATCCTGTCCTTCCCTCAACCAAGTCTCTGTCATAGCAACAACATCATAGTTCCAAGTACTAATCCAAGCTCTAAGTTCATCTGCCTTACCTGTTATACTTCTCGCATTGAAACAAATGCACTTCAGACCACCAGTCCCACTGTGCTCAGCAACATCTCCCTGCCTGCTCTTCCTCTTAGTCTTACTGGCCTTATTTACTAGTTCCCCCTCATTTATTTCACTTGCTGCCCTACTGCTCTGGTTCCCACCCCCCTGCCACACTAGTTTAAACCCTCTTGAGTGACGCTAGCAAACCGCGCAGCCAGGATATTTGTGCCCCTCCAGTTTAGATGCAACCCGTCCTCCTTCTGCAGGTCCCATCTGTCCCTGAAGAGATCCCAATGGTCCAAATATCTGATCACAAGTTGCGTAGAAAGGATTGGACACCTCTACCCACCCCTGCAGGACTACCTACTTACAAACTGGATTCCACAGCAGGAGATGTGGGCATCATGTTCACACGGTAAAGTCCTAACGTTTGGTAACAACACCAGCAATCGCATTGAGTCAGAGAATGGCAAGATAAAACACCTGCTCCACTCCTCCTCATTCCATGAAGGAATGCATCTCAGCACTGATCTTCCACAATAGTGTCCTGGATCGGGAGCACTCCTATTCCACATTCCTGCAGGGAGCCTCTTTCAAGGGCATCGCAGAGGCACCAGCAGATCTACAATCATTTTACACAGGATTGACCAGTCACGCTGTGAATCTGATGCATCAGGATCATAGCCACATTCATCGAGTAAGTGTCAAGCAGCAGGACGAAGGCACAGTGACGGTAAATTCCGGCGCCAAATAGTACACACTGCAGATACATGATGGCCAGGCTACCTGCAGCTGCATCTTCTCCTTTCAGACTTTGTTGTCCTGCAAACATGCTATTGTTGTGCAGAGGCATCTCGGTCTGTCTTTGGAGCGGCTCGCCCCCAACTGCCGCTGGCGTGCATCTCAGACACCCACAAGGACAGGCATGGCTGCTGCCATTGTGATTACAGACGAACAGCCAAGGCCCCTCAGCTACAATGAAAAATACCGCTTGCTTTCAGATCAATTGTATCAGCTACAACAGGACGTTCTGCAGAGTGGAACGGCATCATTGATGCAGAAACTGGACTGGCTGCGGCGACAGACTCTCCGCTGGCAGCAAGGACTGGCCGATGAGATGGAGCCAATTATTTTGCCCAACAATTGCCCGGAGGCACCTTCGGATGGAGGTGGACATGAGTCGTGTGCCACAATCCATGGATGCTAAACGTTCCACCCCCTGGCCTGATGAGCTGATGGACCATACATATGCTCCACTTTCCCTACCTGCGGGACCCTCTCCTTGCTGTTCAGTCACACTGGCAGAGCCTTACTGATGTACACTGATATTCAGCCACCTGTTCCTGCACCCATCAGAGCAGTGCACATGGACACACAGCCCCCTGTTTCCCCATCCACCCTTGAAACAACCATGCAGAGCCTTGTGAGACTCCGCAATTGCCAGCTGCTGCCTGCCAAGCAGAGAGGGCGTCCAAAGGGGTCAAGCACTTGGGGAACATTCAGCAAGAAGAGACTGAGCACTAAAAGAAACAAGCATGTCGTGTCCAGTGGTAGCACAATGTGAACGCTCTTGCTGTGTCCATAACTGGTGAGGTGGGAGTGCAGCCACACCGTTCTCCATCCCCAATGTTGCTTTAAGGCAAAGGTAGATAAGAGCAAAAGAAATGGAAGGTGATGCTGATCGTAGTAGGCAGGATTAAATGGGAGCGGATGGGAAGGTACAGGAGTAGCATAACCACGAGCAGGGAACAGCTGGGCTAAATGGCCTGCTTTATGTTCATAGTCCAAAAGAAATGTGCTTCTTTTTCCAGCACACTCACATCATTTATGGCGCATGCGCAGAGAAAGGCACTCCTCCTCCCCCCCCCACCCACCCCTCTCCAGCCGCTCTGCTCCCCCCCTCGCCACTCTCTCCGGCCGCTCCGCTCCACCCCCCGTCGCTGCTCTCTCCGGCCGCTCCGCTCCCCCCACCTCCCCGTCCCCCGTCCCTGGCTCACTCACTCTCTCTCTCTCTCCCGCCAGCCATTGTGTGCTGCCATGTGTTTAGGTTAGGTTGCCTCCGTGTGATTATTTGAGCAGTGCCATCTTTAGTCCTGGCAGCTGCCTGAAGTCGCAGACTGTGACGTTTTAGTGGCACATGCGCAAATGCAGCGTGTGCCACTGCAGCGCCGCCTAGCAGTAGCATTGTCAGCCAATGCAGCCTTAAAATATATGTTGTGACCTGTGAAGAAGTTTTGCTATTATGTAACTTACTACCTTTTTGCATGGTTGAAAACATTATTCGCCCTTAATAATTAATAATAATCAATGCTGTATCTGCCTGTTTCAGTGCTGTATCTCTAAATAAATAAACTGGAAATTAGCAAATGTAACCCCACTGTATAAGAAAGGAGGGAGAGAGAAAATGGAAAACTACAGCGCTGTTAGTTTGATGTCAGTAATAGGGAGAATGTTCGAATCTATTATAAAAAAAGTTGGCAGCACAGTGGTGCAGCGGTTAGCACTGCAGCCTTACAGCTCCCGGGACCTGGGTTCAATTCTGGGTTCTGCCTGTGTGGAGTTTGCAAGTTCTCCTTGTGACTGTGTGGGTTTTTGCCAGGTGCTCTGGTAAATTGGCCATTGTAAATTGCCTCTAGTGTAGGTAGGTGGTAGGGAATATGGGATTACTGTAGGGTTAGTATAAATGGGTGGTTCTTGGTCGGCACAGACTTGGTGAGCCGAAGGGCCTGTTTCAGTGCTGTATCTCTAAATATAAAAAATAAATATCATTTATAAGACGATGTGAGATGTGCAGGCTTTTTCCTGGAAACCACATGATCTCCTCAGAGTTCAGATTCCTGGAAATCATGCGGTCTTCTCAGTCAAAGATAAGCAGGATTCCTGGAAATCATGACTCTAACTCCTGTAAAACATGTGATCCATTAGCTCTAGAGAACAAAAGGGCCAATTAATGTTTAGTGCTGTGTCTGTCATTTTAAGAAACCAATGAGAAAGTAATCACGTGCACCTGAGACCAATCAAAGGAACTGGGGAGGGTCATCTGGTGAGGGGTGTAAACCTCAAAGAAAGGGTTAAAAGACTATGCCCAGTAGCCTTTGACACACAGCTTTACTGAAGAAAGAAGTACGAAGAGACTAAAACTAGTGTCGACTGATGTCCAAGCTGCTCTGGAGATTAAAGGCCATATGTGACTTGTAAATGATCACTTGGTTGTCAAATATAACTTTGATACTTGATAAATCCTCTTAATTTGTTGCACCAGAACTACTGTTTGCCAACTGTTTTGTCTTTGGCCAAGAACCCAAATAAGGTTCAGAACCATTCAGAACCTAGACACTGCAATGCGCCTGATTCAAACAATAGACCAATTGAGCTTGTTGTCACCTCATCAAGGGGCCAGTTTTAAATTTCTGTGGGGATACATGGGTTTTACAATGGCTCAGGAAGAGTCCAGGTGGAAGGAGCCAGCAACACAGTGGGGAGCCAGTCATTGAGTCATTGAGTTATACAGCAGAGAAACAGGCCGTTTGGCCCATCGTGTCTGTGCCAGCCATCACCTATCTATTCTAATCTATTAGGTGGGCCCATGAAAGGGTGCATGGCTTACAGTAGCACTCATCCATTGGCACACAGGTGCCATCAAGTGAGCAGAGTTACCGCAGCAAGTGGTCTGTGTGTGCTCGGTCACTGGAGGGATCACAGGGCCTTAAAAGGAGGGGTCCAGTACACATTGTCAGTACAGCTGACTGCAAGCAAGGCAACAGCTGGACATGGGATTAAGGTACTTGGAGTTAGGGTCAAGTAGCGATAAGGATCAACATCCTCAGGAGCAGATGCAGAGCCCTGGGCATGAGGAGGGCAGAGGAGAGGAACAAAGGGCAAGAAGACAATGAAGGCCATACCCTCAGCCTCGAGTGTACCCTCGAAGAAGAAGCTACCTGGCAATGTCCGAGAATCTTTGCTGCAGGAGACGACACCTATCTAGGCAGGTGGTAACTGAGATTTGTACTTTCTTTGAGGAAGAACTCAGAGCTTGCAGCACTGCTCGCCTTCCCATGCCAGTAGCTGTTAAAGTCACTGTGGCCTTGAACTTCTTCGCCTCTGCCTTGTTCCAAGAATCAGCAGCAGACCTTGGTAGCGTCTCGCAAGAGGCAGCATACCATTGTATCTTGCAAATCTCTGATGCCCTGTTTGTGAAAGCTGGGCTATACATACAGTTTCAAACGGACGGGGCCTCGCAGGCACAAAGGACAGTGGGATTCACCACCATCGCCGAATTCCCGCAAGTGGATTGTACCCACATGGCGCCGGCTATCATCAATTGCACCCACATGGCCATCAAGGTGCCGAGTGAGTGCCCAGTGAGATTCATCAACAGGTAGGGCTTCCACCCCCTCAACATTCAGCTGGTGCACGACCACAACAACAGCTTTGCACATCTGTGCACTCCTATCCTGGTAGCTGCCATAACGCTTTCATCCTGCAGCAGTCAAGGGTACCGCAGCTCTTAATGTCACCACCAAAACTCCATGGAGGGTTTATAGTGATAAGGGATATCCCTTGAAGAGATGGCTATTCACCTCTTCACTTGAGCCTGAGACAGAGCCACAAGGAGCTACAACTGAAGCCATCTGCTCACAAGGACCACCATCAAGCAGGCCATCGGACTTGTGAAAATGTTGTTCCAGTGCCTGAACTGGTCAAGTAGCACCCTGCAATACGCTCCTGCAAGGGTTTTGCACATTGTGATGATCTGCTGCACTCTCCATAACATGGTCCCCCGGAGAGATATGGACCTTGAAGAGGGTGAAATGCTAGATTGACACAGTTTATCGGAGAAGGAGGACGAGGAAGATGCAGAGCAGAGAGATGCCCACATGGTGCAGGGGCGTGGCCAGGGCTGGCTCAGGAGTCAAAGCTCTCATCAGTATGGCATCAATTGATTCAGGCATGTTTCACCTAGTGCTACTCAACCAGCAGAACTGCATGCTCTGGAATTCACTTTGATCTGCCCATGAGAACACTTCCATTGAAGACACAACCTTGATAAGATCCACGCTTGCCACTAATGCCTGTTGCACATCTGTCCAGCAGTCTCAGTGTCCCTGTTCAAAGACTACAGCTTCCCTTCACCACTTCATCTCTCTTTTATGGTAGTGTCATTAAAGAATTGAAGCTCGCACATCTGAGATCATGGCTGAACATTTCCAGTGTTAATAAATGTCAACGTGCATATTTACAAGTGAAATAAACCCCATTGAACCATTCAGTGCTCTGACCTGCATGATGACCTTTGCTCTTGGCCACCTCAATATGGTGCTCCCCTTGTGGCCTTACATGAAGTGCAGGCAACCTGCTTGTATGTGTTTGCTTGTAGCTGAGATGTATGCGGTGGTCATTCTCGTTGTGTCAGTGCCAGTAGGGGCACCTTCAGTGGCTGCTGCACCGGCGCCGATGCAAGGGCAATCTCTGTCACAGGACCCTGTGGCACTCAGTGAGGGATGCCACCTTCATCCTCATCGGTGACTGCCTGAGCGCTCTGGATGGCTGGGGGGACTGGTAGCTGGGGTGCCACGGGCATACACTCCATGCAACTGTTACCATCAGCACCATTGACCGGTCAGTGCTACAGAAAATTGCATGCATTCTGTGCATGCCAGTGTGCTGTTCCTGCATCCACTCAGAGTCATGCCGCAGATGGCTCTCCATCAGGTTTGCCGCTCTCTCAATGGAGAAGCTCATATATTCAAAGCCCTGAGCCATGATGGTGCACATCAACTGAATGGACTCCTCCTTTCTCAGTCCCTGACTCCACACTGCTACAGGATACTGACATGTGAGTACTCATCTCTTGCTGCTGGTCCAAGTAGAGCCGCTTTGCTTGTGACTCCCAAGATCCTGAATGACCATATCCTTAATATTCGTTTACAGTGATCTACCCAGATTCCTAATCTGCATTTGATCTGAATGACCACATTCTTAATAGCCATTTATACTGGTCTAATCACATCCTTATTAATTATTTACACTGAGTGCCACATCATTATTAACCATTTATACTGAATGGCCACATACGTCTTCGTCATTTACACTGATCTACCGACATCCTTACTAACATACGAATTTGCGAATTAGGAGCAGGCGTAGCGTACTTGGCCCCTCGAGCCTGTTCCACCATTCAGTAAGATCATGGCTGATCTGATTGTAACCTCGACTCCACATTCCCTCCTACCTCCATAATCTTTCACCCCTTGTTTATCAAGAATCCACTGACCTTTGCCTCAAAAATATATATTTTTTTAATTCTCCTCATCTCTGTCTTAAATGGGCAAGCCCTTATTTTTATAAAGAGGCCCTTGTTCTAGATTGCCCCACAAGGGAAACATTCTTTCCATATCCACCCTGTCAAGACCCCTCAGGATCTTGAATGTTTCAATCAAGTTGTGCCTTATTTTTCTAAACTCCAGCAGAAACAAGCCTAGCCTGTCCAATACTTCCTCATGAGACAACCCGCCCATTCCAGGTGAAAGTCTAGTTCACCTTCTCCAAAGTATTTAAATCCTTCCTTAGATAAGGAGACCAATACCATCGACAGTACTTCTGACGTGAAAATGAGCTTGTATTGGCTGAGAATCAAAAGTTGGCCCCCCACATATTGGGGTTGAATTCTACCACCGAACGACCAAAGCACAGCTGCTTATGTTGGCTCAGCACATCATTAAGAATCATTTACACTAAAGGACCACATCCTTAATAGCCATTTGCATTGAGTGAACACGTCCTTAATAACGCTGCACACAACCGTGGTGCAGTGGTTAGCCTCACAGCTCCAGTGACCCAGGTTCAGTTCTGGGTACTGCCTGTGTGGAGTTTGCAAGTTCTCCCTGTGACCGCGTGGGTTTCCGCCGGGTGCTCCGGTTTCCTCCCACAGCCAAAGACTTGCAGGTTCATAGGTAAATTGGCCATTGTAAATTGCCCCTAGTGTCGGTAGGTGGTAGGAGAATGGTGGGGATGTGGTAGGGAATATAGGATTAATGTAGGATTAGTATAGATGGGTAGTAGTTGGTTGGCACAGACTGGGTGGGCCAAAGGGCCTGTTTCAGTTCGATGGCTCTCTCTCTGACTCTAACATGACCAAATCCTTAATAAGCATTTACAATGAGTGTCCACATCCTTAATATCTATTTACACTGAATGACCACATCCTTAATATTCATTTATACTCATCTACCCACATTCCTAATCTGCATTTACACTGAATGACCACATTCCTAATAACCATTTACACTGATCTAACCACGTCCTTATTAATCATTTACACTGAATGGCCACATACTTAATTATCATTTACACTGCTCGACCTACATTCTTACTAACATACACACATAAGAAGTATGAGCAGGTGTAGCCCACTCGTACCCTCGAGCCCGCTCAGCAGGTCTCAGGAGATCCTGAAGAAGCATTTAGAGTGAATGACCTCATCCTTGATAACCATCTGCAATGAATGACCACATGCTTAATAAGCATTTACACTGCTTGACCGTGTCCTTTACATGTCATTTACACAGGGTGTCCACATCGTTAAGAACCATTTACGCTGCATGACCACATCCTTCATAATCATTGACACTGATCTGCTCACATTCTTCATATTTCTTTACACTGAATGACCACTTCCTTCATTTTCATTTACCATCATCTACCTACATCCTTAATAAGCATTTACATCCTCAATAAGTCTTTCCACTGATCTACCCAGATCCTGCATAATTATTTACACTGATGGCCACTTTCTTCATCTTCATTTATACTGAACTGCTCACATTCTTCATCTACATTTACACTGAATAACCACATCCTCAAGAAACATTTACACTGAATTACCACATTCTTCATAACCATTTGCACCGATCTGCGCACATCCTTACTCTCCAGTTGCACTGATCTGCACACATCATTATTGATCACTTACACTGAATGGCCACATACGTCTTAGTCATTTACACTGATCTACCCACATTACTAATCTTCATTTGCACTGAACGAAAGCATACTTAATAAGCATTTACAAGGAATGAGCACGTTCTTAATATTCATTTGCACTGAATGACCAAATTCTTAATAACCATTTATAATGATCTAAACACGTCCTTTATAATTATTTAACCTGAGCGACAACATCATTATTAAGCATTAAAACTGGACGCGCACATCATTCTTAATCAGTTACACTGAATGGCCACATACGTCTTACTCATTTACACTGATCTACCTACATCCTTACTAACATAGCAATATGCGAATTAGGAGCAGGAGTAGCGCACTCGGCCCCACGAGTCTGTTGCGCCATTCAATAAGATCATGGCTGATCTGATTGTAACCTCGACTCCACATTCCCTCCTACCCCCATAATCTTTCACCCCCTTGCTTTTCAAGAATCTAGCAACCCTCTGCCTTAAAAATAGTTTGTGACTCTGCTTGCACTGCCTTTTGAGGAAGAGAGTTCCAAAGACTCAGGACCCTGTGAGAGAAAAGATTTCTCCTCATCTATGCCTTAAATGGGCGACCCGTTATTTAAATCAGAAAGCAAGGGCTTCGATTCCCCAACAAAGGTCAACATAATTTCCATCTCCACCCTTAACAGGCCTCTGAGGATCAAGTCACCTGTTCCTCCTCGAAAGTCCCACAGACACAAAGCAATCCTGTCCAACCTTGCACCAGAAATTAACTCATCCACTGCAGCTGCTTGCATAATTATTTTGGCCTCAACCACTGCCTTCCTTCCATCAAGCAAGAGCCCAACACCACACACACTCTCGCCAAGACAAACACAAACTCTGCATTGACTGGGAATCGAACCCAGGCCTCCCACATGGCAAGCGAGAATTCTACACTGAACCACCAATGCCTGGCCATACTTAAAAGCTCAGCAGTTCCTTAAGAAGCATTTAGAGTGAATGACCTCATCCTTGATAACCATTTGCAGTGAATGACCACATGCTTAATAAGCATTTACACTGCTTGACCGTGTCCTTTACATGTCATTTACACAGGGTGTCCACATCGTTAAGAACCATTTACGCTGCATGACCACATCCTTCATAATCATTGACACTGATCTGCTCACATTCTTCATATTTCTTTACACTGAATGACCACTTCCTTCATTTTCATTTACCATCATCTACTTACATCCTTAATAAGCATTTACACTGCACGATTACATCCTCAATAAGTCTTTCCACTGATCTACCCAGATCCTGCATAATTATTTACACTGATGGCCACTTTCTTCATCTTCATTTATACTGAACTGCTCACATTCTTCATCTACATTTACACTGAATAACCACATCCTCAAGAAACATTTACACTGAATTACCACATTCTTCATAACCATTTGCACCGATCTGTGCACATCCTTACTCTCCAGTTACACTGATCTGCACACGTCATTATTGATCACTGACACTGAATGGCCACATACGTCTTAGTCATTTACACTGATCTACTCACATTACTAATCTTCATTTGCACTGAACGGAAGCATACTTAATAAGCATTTACAAGGAATGAGCACGTTCTTAATATTCATTTGCACTGAATGACCAAATTCTTAATAACCATTTATAATGATCTACCCACGTCCTTTATAATTATTTAACCTGAGCGACAACATCATTATTAAGCATTAAAACTGGACGCGCACATCATTCTTAATCAGTTACACTGAATGGCCACATACGTCTTACTCATTTACACTGATCTACCTACATCCTTACTAACATAGCAATATGCGAATTAGGAGCAGGAGTAGCGCACTCGGCCCCACGAGTCTGTTGCGCCATTCAATAAGATCATGGCTGATCTGATTGTAACCTCGACTCCACATTCCCTCCTACCCCCATAATCTTTCACCCCCTTGCTTTTCAAGAATCTAGCAACCCTCTGCCTTAAAAATAGTTTGTGACTCTGCTTGCACTGCCTTTTGAGGAAGAGAGTTCCAAAGACCCAGGACCCTGTGAGAGAAAAGATTTCTCCTCATCTATGCCTTAAATGGGCGACCCGTTATTTAAATCAGAAAGCAAGGGCTTCGATTCCCCAACAAAGGTCAACATAATTTCCATCTCCACCCTTTACAGGCCTCTGAGGATCAAGTCACCTGTTCCTCCTCGAAAGTCCCACAGACACAAAACAATCCTGTCCAACCTTGCACCAGAAATTAACTCATCCACTGCAGCTGCTTGCATAATTATTTTGGCCTCAACCACTGCCTTCCTTCCATCAAGCAAGAGCCCAACACCACACACACTCTCGCCAAGACAAACACCAACTCTGCATTGACTGGGAATCAAACCCAGGCCTCCCACATGGCAAGCGAGAATTCTACACTGAACCACCAATGCCAGGCCATACTTAAAAGCTCAGCAGTTCCTTAAGAAGCATTTAGAGTGAATGACCACATCCTTGATAACCATTTGCAGTGAATGACCACATGCTTAATAAGCATTTACACTGCTTGACCGTGTCCTTTACATGTCATTTACACAGGGTGTCCACATCGTTAAGAACCATTTACGCTGCTTGACCACATCCTTTATAATCATTGACACTGATCTGCTCACATTCTTCATATTTCTTTACACTGAATGACCACTTCCTTCATTTTCATTTACCATCATCTACTTACATCCTTAATAAGCATTTACACTGCACGATTACATCCTCAATAAGTCTTTCCACTGATCTACCCAGATCCTGCATAATTATTTACACTGATGACCACTTTCTTCATCTTCATTTATACTGAACTGCTCACATTCTTCATCTACATTTACACTGAATAACCACATCCTCAAGAAACATTTACACTGAATTACCACGTTCTTCATAACCATTTGCACCGATCTGCGCACATCCTTACTCTCCAGTTGCACTGATCTGCACACATCATTATTGATCACTTACACTGAATGGCCACATACGTCTTAGTCATTTACACTGATCTACTCACATTACTAATCTTCACTTGCACTGAACGAAAGCATACTTAATAAGCATTTACAAGGAATGAGCACGTTCTTAATATTCATTTGCACTGAATGACCAAATTCTTAATAACCATTTATAATGATCTACCCACGTCCTTTATAATTAATTAACCTGAGCGACAACATCATTATTAAGCATTAAAACTGGACGCGCACATCATTCTTAATCAGTTACACTGAATGGCCACATACGTCTTACTCATTTACACTGATCTACCTACATCCTTACTAACATAGCAATATGCGAATTAGGAGCAGGAGTAGCGCACTCGGCCCCACGAGTCTGTTGCGCCATTCAATAAGATCTTGGCTGATCTGATTGTAACCTCGACTCCACATTCCCTCCTACCCCCATAATCTTTCACCCCCTTGCTTTTCAAGAATCTAGCAACCCTCTGCCTTAAAAATAGTTTGTGACTCTGCTTGCACTGCCTTTTGAGGAAGAGAGTTCCAAAGACTCAGGACCCTGTGAGAGAAAAGATTTCTCCTCATCTATGCCTTAAATGGGCGACCCGTTATTTAAATCAGAAAGCAAGGGCTTCGATTCCCCAACAAAGGTCAACATAATTTCCATCTCCACCCTTCACAGGCCTCTGAGGATCAAGTCACCTGTTCCTCCTCGAAAGTCCCACAGACACAAAGCAATCCTGTCCAACCTTGCACCAGAAATTAACTCATCCACTGCAGCTGCTTGCATAATTATTTTGGCCTCAACCACTGCCTTCCTTCCATCAAGCAAGAGCCGAACACCACACACACTCTCGCCAAGACAAACACCAACTCTGCATTGACTGGGAATCGAACCCAGGCCTCCCACATGGCAAGCGAGAATTCTACCACTGAACCACCAATGCCTGGCCATACGTAAAACCTCAGCAGTTCCTTCAGAAGCATTTTGAGTGAATGACCACATCCTTGATAACCATTTGCAGTGAATGACCACATGCTTAATAAGCATTTACACTGATTGACCGTATCCTTTACATGTCATTTACACAGGGTGTCCACATCGTTAAGAACCATTTACGCTGCATGACCACATCCTTCATAATCATTGACACTGATCTGCTCACATTCTTCATATTTCTTTACACTGAATGACCACTTCCTTCATTTTCATTTACCATCATCTACTTACATCCTTAATAAGCATTTACACTGCACGATTACATCCTCAATAAGTCTTTCCACTGATCTACCCAGATCCTGCATAATTATTTACACTGATGGCCACTTTCTTCATCTTCATTTATACTGAACTGCTCACATTCTTCATCTACATTTACACTGAATAACCACATCCTCAAGAAACATTTACACTGAATTACCACATTCTTCATAACCATTTGCACCGATCTGCGCACATCCTTACTCTCCAGTTACACTGATCTGCACACATCATTATTGATCACTTACACTGAATGGCCACATACGTCTTAGTCATTTACACTGATCTACTCACATTACTAATCTTCATTTGCACTGAACGAAAGCATACTTAATAAGCATTTACAAGGAATGAGCACGTTCTTAATATTCATTTGCACTGAATGACCAAATTCTTAATAACCATTTATAATGATCTACCCACGTCCTTTATAATTAATTAACCTGAGCGACAACATCATTATTAAGCATTAAAACTGGACGCGCACATCATTCTTAATCAGTTACACTGAATGGCCACATACGTCTTACTCATTTACACTGATCTCCCTACATCCTTACTAACATAGCAATATGCGAATTTGGAGCAGGAGTAGCGCACTCGGCCCCACGAGTCTGTTGCGCCATTCAATAAGATCTTGGCTGATCTGATTGTAACCTCGACTCCACATTCCCTCCTACCCCCATAATCTTTCACCCCCTTGCTTTTCAAGAATCTAGCAACCCTCTGCCTTAAAAATAGTTTGTGACTCTGCTTGCACTGCCTTTTGAGGAAGAGACCCCAAAGACTCAGGACCCTGTGAGAGAAAAGATTTCTCCTCATCTATGCCTTAAATGGGCGACCCGTTATTTAAATCAGAAAGCAAGGGCTTCGATTCCCCAACAAAGGTCAACATAATTTCCATCTCCACCCTTTACAGGCCTCTGAGGATCAAGTCACCTGTTCCTCCTCGAAAGTCCCACAGACACAAAGCAATCCTGTCCAACCTTGCACCAGAAATTAACTCATCCACTGCAGCTGCTTGCATAATTATTTTGGCCTCAACCACTGCCTTCCTTCCATCAAGCAAAAGCCCAACACCACACACACACACTCTCGCCAAGACAAACACCAACTCTGCATTGACTGGGAATCGAACCCAGGCCTCCCACATGGCAAGCGAGAATTCTACCACTGAACCACCAATGCCTGGCCATACTCAAAAGCTCAGCAGTTCCTTCAGAAGCATTTAGAGTGAATGACCTCCTCCTTGATAACCATTTGCAGTGAATGACCACATGCTTAATAAGCATTTACACTGCTTGACCGTATCCTTTACATGTCATTTACACAGGGTGTCCACATCGTTAAGAACCATTTACGCTGCATGACCACATCCTTCATAATCATTGACACTGATCTGCTCACATTCTTCATATTTCTTTACACTGAATGACCACTTCCTTCATTTTCATTTACCATCATCTACTTACATCCTTAATAAGCATTTACACTGCACGATTACATCCTCAATAAGTCTTTCCACTGATCTACCCAGATCCTGCATAATTATTTACACTGATGGCCACTTTCTTCATCCTCATTTATACTGAACTGCTCACATTCTTCATCTACATTTACACTGAATAACCACATCCTCAAGAAACATTTACACTGAATTACCACATTCTTCATAACCATTTGCACCGATCTGTGCACATCCTTACTCTCCAGTTACACTGATCTGCACACGTCATTATTGATCACTGACACTGAATGGCCACATACGTCTTAGTCATTTACACTGATCTACTCACATTACTAATCTTCATTTGCACTGAACGAAAGCATACTTAATAAGCATTTACAAGGAATGAGCACGTTCTTAATATTCATTTGCACTGAATGACCAAATTCTTAATAACCATTTATAATGATCTACCCACGTCCTTTATCATCATTTACACTGAGCGACCACATCATTATTAAGCATTAAAACTGGACGCGCACATCATTCTTAATCAGTTACACTGAATGGCCACATACGTCTTACTCATTTACACTGATCTACCTACATCCTTACTAACATAGCAATATGCGAATTAGGAGCAGGAGTAGCGCACTCGGCCCCACGAGTCTGTTGCGCCATTCAATAAGATCATGGCTGATCTGATTGTAACCTCGACTCCACCGTCCCTCCTACCCCCATAATCATTCACCCCCTTGCTTTTCAAGAATCTAGCAACCCTCTGCCTTAAAAATAGTTTGTGACTCTGCTTGAACTGCCTTTTGAGGAAGAGAGTTCCAAAGACCCAGGACCCTGTGAGAGAAAAGATTTCTCCTCATCTATGCCTTAAATGGGCGACCCGTTATTTAAATCAGAAAGCAAGGGCTTCGATTCCCCAACAAAGGTCAACATAATTTCCAACTCCACCCTGAACAGGCCTCTGAGGATCAAGTCACCTGTTCCTCCTCGAAAGTCCCACAGACACAAAGCAATCTTGTCCAACCTTGCACCAGAAATTAACTCATCCACTGCAGCTGCTTGCATAATTATTTTGACCTCAACCACTGCCTTCCTCCCAGAAAGCAAGAGCCGAACACCACACACTCTCTCGCCAAGACAAACACCAACTCTGCATTGACTGAGAATCGAACCCAGGCCTCCCACGTGGCAAGCGAGAATTCTACCACTGAACCACCAATGCCTGGCCATACGTAAAACCTCAGCAGTTCCTTCAGAAGCATTTTGAGTGAATGACCACATCCTTGATAACCATTTGCAGTGAATGACCACATGCTTAATAAGCATTTACACTGCTTGACCGTATCCTTTACATGTCATTTACACAGGGTGTCCACATCGTTAAGAACCATTTACGCTGCATGACCACATCCTTCATAATCATTGACACTGATCTGCTCACATTCTTCATATTTCTTTACACTGAATGACCACTTCCTTCATTTTCATTTACCATCATCTACTTACATCCTTAATAAGCATTTACACTGCATGATTACATCCTCAATAAGTCTTTCCACTGATCTACCCAGATCCTGCATAATTATTTACACTGATGGCCACTTTCTTCATCCTCATTTATACTGAACTGCTCACATTCTTCATCTACATTTACACTGAATAACCACATCCTCAAGAAACATTTACACTGAATTACCACATTCTTCATAACCATTTGCACCGATCTGCGCACATCCTTACTCTCCAGTTACACTGATCTGCACACATCATTATTGATCACTGACACTGAATGGCCACATACGTCTTAGTCATTTACACTGATCTACTCACATTACTAATCTTCATTTGCACTGAACGGAAGCATACTTAATAAGCATTTACAAGGAATGAGCACGTTCTTAATATTCATTTGCACTGAATGACCAAATTCTTAATAACCATTTATAATGATCTACCCACGTCCTTTATAATTATTTAACCTGAGCGACAACATCATTATTAAGCATTAAAACTGGACGCGCACATCATTCTTAATCAGTTACACTGAATGGCCACATACGTCTTACTCATTTACACTGATCTACCTACATCCTTACTAACATAGCAATATGCGAATTAGGAGCAGGAGTAGCGCACTCGGCCCCACGAGTCTGTTGCGCCATTCAATAAGATCATGGCTGATCTGATTGTAACCTCGACTCCACATTCCCTCCTACCCCCATAATCTTTCACCCCCTTGCTTTTCAAGAATCTAGCAACCCTCTGCCTTAAAAATAGTTTGTGACTCTGCTTGCACTGCCTTTTGAGGAAGAGAGTTCCAAAGACCCAGGACCCTGTGAGAGAAGAGATTTCTCCTCATCTATGCCTTAAATGGGCGACCCGTTATTTAAATCAGAAAGCAAGGGCTTCGATTCCCCAACAAAGGTCAACATAATTTCCATCTCCACCCTTTACAGGCCTCTGAGGATCAAGTCACCTGTTCCTCCTCGAAAGTCCCACAGACACAAAACAATCCTGTCCAACCTTGCACCAGAAATTAACTCATCCACTGCAGCTGCTTGCATAATTATTTTGGCCTCAACCACTGCCTTCCTTCCATCAAGCAAGAGCCCAACACCACACACACTCTCGCCAAGACAAACACCAACTCTGCATTGACTGGGAATCAAACCCAGGCCTCCCACATGGCAAGCGAGAATTCTACACTGAACCACCAATGCCAGGCCATACTTAAAAGCTCAGCAGTTCCTTAAGAAGCATTTAGAGTGAATGACCACATCCTTGATAACCATTTGCAGTGAATGACCACATGCTTAATAAGCATTTACACTGCTTGACCGTGTCCTTTACATGTCATTTACACAGGGTGTCCACATCGTTAAGAACCTTTTACGCTGCTTGACCACATCCTTTATAATCATTGACACTGATCTGCTCACATTCTTCATATTTCTTTACACTGAATGACCACTTCCTTCATTTTCATTTACCATCATCTACTTACATCCTTAATAAGCATTTACACTGCACGATTACATCCTCAATAAGTCTTTCCACTGATCTACCCAGATCCTGCATAATTATTTACACTGATGACCACTTTCTTCATCTTCATTTATACTGAACTGCTCACATTCTTCATCTACATTTACACTGAATAACCACATCCTCAAGAAACATTTACACTGAATTACCACGTTCTTCATAACCATTTGCACCGATCTGCGCACATCCTTACTCTCCAGTTGCACTGATCTGCACACATCATTATTGATCACTTACACTGAATGGCCACATACGTCTTAGTCATTTACACTGATCTACTCACATTACTAATCTTCACTTGCACTGAACGAAAGCATACTTAATAAGCATTTACAAGGAATGAGCACGTTCTTAATATTCATTTGCACTGAATGACCAAATTCTTAATAACCATTTATAATGATCTACCCACGTCCTTTATAATTAATTAACCTGAGCGACAACATCATTATTAAGCATTAAAACTGGACGCGCACATCATTCTTAATCAGTTACACTGAATGGCCACATACGTCTTACTCATTTACACTGATCTACCTACATCCTTACTAACATAGCAATATGCGAATTAGGAGCAGGAGTAGCGCACTCGGCCCCACGAGTCTGTTGCGCCATTCAATAAGATCTTGGCTGATCTGATTGTAACCTCGACTCCACATTCCCTCCTACCCCCATAATCTTTCACCCCCTTGCTTTTCAAGAATCTAGCAACCCTCTGCCTTAAAAATAGTTTGTGACTCTGCTTGCACTGCCTTTTGAGGAAGAGAGTTCCAAAGACTCAGGACCCTGTGAGAGAAAAGATTTCTCCTCATCTATGCCTTAAATGGGCGACCCGTTATTTAAATCAGAAAGCAAGGGCTTCGATTCCCCAACAAAGGTCAACATAATTTCCATCTCCACCCTTCACAGGCCTCTGAGGATCAAGTCACCTGTTCCTCCTCGAAAGTCCCACAGACACAAAGCAATCCTGTCCAACCTTGCACCAGAAATTAACTCATCCACTGCAGCTGCTTGCATAATTATTTTGGCCTCAACCACTGCCTTCCTTCCATCAAGCAAGAGCCGAACACCACACACACTCTCGCCAAGACAAACACCAACTCTGCATTGACTGGGAATCGAACCCAGGCCTCCCACATGGCAAGCGAGAATTCTACCACTGAACCACCAATGCCTGGCCATACGTAAAACCTCAGCAGTTCCTTCAGAAGCATTTTGAGTGAATGACCACATCCTTGATAACCATTTGCAGTGAATGACCACATGCTTAATAAGCATTTACACTGCTTGACCGTGTCCTTTACATGTCATTTACACAGGGTGTCCACATCGTTAAGAACCATTTACGCTGCATGACCACATCCTTCATAATCATTGACACTGATCTGCTCACATTCTTCATATTTCTTTACACTGAATGACCACTTCCTTCATTTTCATTTACCATCATCTACTTACATCCTTAATAAGCATTTACACTGCACGATTACATCCTCAATAAGTCTTTCCACTGATCTACCCAGATCCTGCATAATTATTTACACTGATGGCCACTTTCTTCATCATCATTTATACTGAACTGCTCACATTCTTCATCTACATTTACACTGAATAACCACATCCTCAAGAAACATTTACACTGAATTACCACATTCTTCATAACCATTTGCACCGATCTGCGCACATCCTTACTCTCCAGTTACACTGATCTGCACACATCATTATTGATCACTTACACTGAATGGCCACATACGTCTTAGTCATTTACACTGATCTACTCACATTACTAATCTTCATTTGCACTGAACGAAAGCATACTTAATAAGCATTTACAAGGAATGAGCACGTTCTTAATATTCATTTGCACTGAATGACCAAATTCTTAATAACCATTTATAATGATCTACCCACGTCCTTTATAATTAATTAACCTGAGCGACAACATCATTATTAAGCATTAAAACTGGACGCGCACATCATTCTTAATCAGTTACACTGAATGGCCACATACGTCTTACTCATTTACACTGATCTCCCTACATCCTTACTAACATAGCAATATGCGAATTTGGAGCAGGAGTAGCGCACTCGGCCCCACGAGTCTGTTGCGCCATTCAATAAGATCTTGGCTGATCTGATTGTAACCTCGACTCCACATTCCCTCCTACCCCCATAATCTTTCACCCCCTTGCTTTTCAAGAATCTAGCAACCCTCTGCCTTAAAAATAGTTTGTGACTCTGCTTGCACTGCCTTTTGAGGAAGAGACCCCAAAGACTCAGGACCCTGTGAGAGAAAAGATTTCTCCTCATCTATGCCTTAAATGGGCGACCCGTTATTTAAATCAGAAAGCAAGGGCTTCGATTCCCCAACAAAGGTCAACATAATTTCCATCTCCACCCTTTACAGGCCTCTGAGGATCAAGTCACCTGTTCCTCCTCGAAAGTCCCACAGACACAAAGCAATCCTGTCCAACCTTGCACCAGAAATTAACTCATCCACTGCAGCTGCTTGCATAATTATTTTGGCCTCAACCACTGCCTTCCTTCCATCAAGCAAAAGCCCAACACCACACACACTCTCGCCAAGACAAACACCAACTCTGCATTGACTGGGAATCGAACCCAGGCCTCCCACATGGCAAGCGAAAATTCTACCACTGAACCACCAATGCCTGGCCATACTCAAAAGCTCAGCAGTTCCTTCAGAAGCATTTAGAGTGAATGACCTCCTCCTTGATAACCATTTGCAGTGAATGACCACATGCTTAATAAGCATTTACACTGCTTGACCGTATCCTTTACATGTCATTTACACAGGGTGTCCACATCGTTAAGAACCATTTACGCTGCATGACCACATCCTTCATAATCATTGACACTGATCTGCTCACATTCTTCATATTTCTTTACACTGAATGACCACTTCCTTCATTTTCATTTACCATCATCTACTGACATCCTTAATAAGCATTTACACTGCACGATTACATCCTCAATAAGTCTTTCCACTGATCTACCCAGATCCTGCATAATTATTTACACTGATGGCCACTTTCTTCATCCTCATTTATACTGAACTGCTCACATTCTTCATCTACATTTACACTGAATAACCACATCCTCAAGAAACATTTACACTGAATTACCACATTCTTCATAACCATTTGCACCGATCTGTGCACATCCTTACTCTCCAGTTACACTGATCTGCACACGTCATTATTGATCACTGACACTGAATGGCCACATACGTCTTAGTCATTTACACTGATCTACTCACATTACTAATCTTCATTTGCACTGAACGAAAGCATACTTAATAAGCATTTACAAGGAATGAGCACGTTCTTAATATTCATTTGCACTGAATGACCAAATTCTTAATAACCATTTATAATGATCTACCCACGTCCTTTATCATCATTTACACTGAGCGACCACATCATTATTAAGCATTAAAACTGGACGCGCACATCATTCTTAATCAGTTACACTGAATGGCCACATACGTCTTACTCATTTACACTGATCTACCTACATCCTTACTAACATAGCAATATGCGAATTAGGAGCAGGAGTAGCGCACTCGGCCCCACGAGTCTGTTGCGCCATTCAATAAGATCATGGCTGATCTGATTGTAACCTCGACTCCACCGTCCCTCCTACCCCCATAATCATTCACCCCCTTGCTTTTCAAGAATCTAGCAACCCTCTGCCTTAAAAATAGTTTGTGACTCTGCTTGAACTGCCTTTTGAGGAAGAGAGTTCCAAAGACTCAGGACCCTGTGAGAGAAAAGATTTCTCCTCATCTATGCCTTAAATGGGCGACCCGTTATTTAAATCAGAAAGCAAGGGCTTCGATTCCCCAACAAAGGTCAACATAATTTCCAACTCCACCCTGAACAGGCCTCTGAGGATCAAGTCACCTGTTCCTCCTCGAAAGTCCCACAGACACAAAGCAATCTTGTCCAACCTTGCACCAGAAATTAACTCATCCACTGCAGCTGCTTGCATAATTATTTTGACCTCAACCACTGCCTTCTTTCCATCAAGCAAGAGCCCAACACCACACACACTCTCGCCAAGACAAACACCAACTCTGCATTGACTGGGAATCGAACCCAGGCCTCCCACGTGGCAAGCGAGAATTCTACCACTGAACCACCAATGCCTGGCCATACGTAAAACCTCAGCAGTTCCTTCAGAAGCATTTTGAGTGAATGACCACATCCTTGATAACCATTTGCAGTGAATGACCACATGCTTAATAAGCATTTACACTGCTTGACCGTATCCTTTACATGTCATTTACACAGGGTGTCCACATCGTTAAGAACCATTTACGCTGCATGACCACATCCTTCATAATCATTGACACTGATCTGCTCACATTCTTCATATTTCTTTACACTGAATGACCACTTCCTTCATTTTCATTTACCATCATCTACTTACATCCTTAATAAGCATTTACACTGCATGATTACATCCTCAATAAGTCTTTCCACTGATCTACCCAGATCCTGCATAATTATTTACACTGATGGCCACTTTCTTCATCCTCATTTATACTGAACTGCTCACATTCTTCATCTACATTTACACTGAATAACCACATCCTCAAGAAACATTTACACTGAATTACCACATTCTTCATAACCATTTGCACCGATCTGCGCACATCCTTACTCTCCAGTTACACTGATCTGCACACATCATTATTGATCACTGACACTGAATGGCCACATACGTCTTAGTCATTTACACTGATCTACTCACATTACTCATCTTCATTTGCACTGAACGAAAGCATACTTAATAAGCATTTACAAGGAATGAGCACGTTCTTAATATTCATTTGCACTGAATGACCAAATTCTTAATAACAATTTATAATGATCTACCCACGTCCTTTATAATTATTTAACCTGAGCGACAACATCATTATTAAGCATTAAAACTGGACGCGCACATCATTCTTAATCAGTTACACTGAATGGCCACATACGTCTTACTCATTTACACTGATCTACCTACATCCTTACTAACATATCAATATGCGAATTAGGAGCAGGAGTAGTGCACTCGGCCCCACGAGTCTGTTGCGCCATTCAATAAGATCATGGCTGATCTGATTGTAACCTCGACTCCACATTCCCTCCTACCCCCATAATCTTTCACCCCCTTGCTTTTCAAGAATCTAGCAACCCTCTGCCTTAAAAATAGTTTGTGACTCTGCTTGCACTGCCTTTTGAGGAAGAGAGTTCCAAAGACTCAGGACCCTGTGAGAGAAAAGATTTCTCCTCATCTATGCCTTAAATGGGCGACCCGTTATTTAAATCAGAAAGCAAGGGCTTCGATTCCCCAACAAAGGTCAACATAATTTCCATCTCCACCCTTGACAGGCCTCTGAGGATCAAGTCACCTGTTCCTCCTCGAAAGTCCCACAGACACAAAGCAATCCTGTCTAACCTTGCACCAGAAATTAACTCATCCACTGCAGCTGCTTGCATAATTATTTTGGCCTCAACCACTGCCTTCTTTCCATCAAGCAAGAGCCCAACACCACACACACTCTCGCCAAGACAAACACCAACTCTGCATTGACTGGGAATCAAACCCAGGCCTCCCACATGGCAAGCGAGAATTCTACACTGAACCACCAATGCCAGGCCATACTTAAAAGCTCAGCAGTTCCTTAAGAAGCATTTAGAGTGAATGACCACATCCTTGATAACCATTTGCAGTGAATGACCACATGCTTAATAAGCATTTACACTGCTTGACCGTGTCCTTTACATGTCATTTACACAGGGTGTCCACATCGTTAAGAACCATTTACGCTGCTTGACCACATCCTTTATAATCATTGACACTGATCTGCTCACATTCTTCATATTTCTTTACACTGAATGACCACTTCCTTCATTTTCATTTACCATCATCTACTTACATCCTTAATAAGCATTTACACTGCACGATTACATCCTCAATAAGTCTTTCCACTGATCTACCCAGATCCTGCATAATTATTTACACTGATGACCACTTTCTTCATCTTCATTTATACTGAACTGCTCACATTCTTCATCTACATTTACACTGAATAACCACATCCTCAAGAAACATTTACACTGAATTACCACGTTCTTCATAACCATTTGCACCGACCTGCGCACATCCTTACTCTCCAGTTACACTGATCTGCACACATCATTATTGATCACTTACACTGAATGGCCACATACGTCTTAGTCATTTACACTGATCTACTCACATTACTAATCTTCACTTGCACTGAACGAAAGCATACTTAATAAGCATTTACAAGGAATGAGCACGTTCTTAATATTCATTTGCACTGAATGACCAAATTCTTAATAACCATTTATAATGATCTACCCACGTCCTTTATAATTAATTAACCTGAGCGACAACATCATTATTAAGCATTAAAACTGGACGCGCACATCATTCTTAATCAGTTACACTGAATGGCCACATACGTCTTACTCATTTACACTGATCTACCAACATCCTTACTAACATAGCAATATGCGAATTAGGAGCAGGAGTAGCGCACTCGGCCCCACGAGTCTGTTGCGCCATTCAATAAGATCTTGGCTGATCTGATTGTAACCTCGACTCCACATTCCCTCCTACCCCCATAATCTTTCACCCCCTTGCTTTTCAAGAATCTAGCAACCCTCTGCCTTAAAAATAGTTTGTGACTCTGCTTGCACTGCCTTTTGAGGAAGAGAGTTCCAAAGACTCAGGACCCTGTGAGAGAAAAGATTTCTCCTCATCTATGCCTTAAATGGGCGACCCGTTATTTAAATCAGAAAGCAAGGGCTTCGATTCCCCAACAAAGGTCAACATAATTTCCATCTCCACCCTTCACAGGCCTCTGAGGATCAAGTCACCTGTTCCTCCTCGAAAGTCCCACAGACACAAAACAATCCTGTCCAACCTTGCACCAGAAATTAAGTCATCCACTGCAGCTGCTTGCATAATTATTTTGGCCTCAACCACTGCCTTCCTTCCATCAAGCAAGAGCCCAACACCATACACACTCTCGCCAAGACAAACACCAACTCTGCATTGACTGGGAATCGAACCCAGGCCTCCCACATGGCAAGCAAGAATTCTACCACTGAACCACCAATGCCTGGCCATACTTAAAAGCTCAGCAGTTCCTTAAGAAGCATTTAGAGTGAATGACCTCATCCTTGAGAACCATTTGCAGTGAATGACCACATGCTTAATAAGCATTTACACTGCTTGACCGTGTCCTTTACATGTCATTTACACAGGGTGTCCACATCGTTAAGAACCATTTACGCTGCATGACCACATCCTTCATAATCATTGACACTGATCTGCTCACATTCTTCATATTTCTTTACACTGAATGACCACTTCCTTCATTTTCATTTACCATCATCTACTTACATCCTTAATAAGCATTTACACTGCACGATTACATCCTCAATAAGTCTTTCCACTGATCTAGATCCTGCATAATTATTTACACTGATGGCCACTTTCTTCATCTTCATTTATACTGAACTGCTCACATTCTTCATCTACATTTACACTGAATAACCACATCCTCAAGAAACATTTACACTGAATTACCACATTCTTCATAACCATTTGCACCGATCTGCGCACATCCTTACTCTCCAGTTACACTGATCTGCACACATCATTATTGATCACTTACACTGAATGGCCACATACGTCTTAGTCATTTACACTGATCTACTCACATTACTCATCTTCATTTGCACTGAACGAAAGCATACTTAATAAGCATTTACAAGGAATGAGCACGTTCTTAATATTCATTTGCACTGAATGACCAAATTCTTAATAACAATTTATAATGATTTACCCATGTCCTTTAGAAATTATTTAACCTGAGCGACAACATCATTATTAAGCATTAAAACTGGACGCGCACATCATTCTTAATCAGTTACACTGAATGGCCACATACGTCTTACTCATTTACACTGATCTACCTACATCCTTACTAACATAGCAATATGCGAATTAGGAGCAGGAGTAGCGCACTCGGCCCCACGAGTCTGTTGCGCCATTCAATAAGATCATGGCTGATCTGATTGTAACCTCGACTCCACCGTCCCTCCTACCCCCATAATCATTCACCCCCTTGCTTTTCAAGAATCTAGCAACCCTCTGCCTTAAAAATAGTTTGTGACTCTGCTTGAACTGCCTTTTGAGGAAGAGAGTTCCAAAGACTCAGGACCCTGTGAGAGAAAAGATTTCTCCTCATCTATGCCTTAAATGGGCGACCCGTTATTTAAATCAGAAAGCAAGGGCTTCGATTCCCCAACAAAGGTCAACATAATTTCCATCTCCACCCTGAACAGGCCTCTGAGGATCAAGTCACCTGTTCCTCCTCGAAAGTCCCACAGACACAAAGCAATCTTGTCCAACCTTGCACCAGAAATTAACTCATCCACTGCAGCTGCTTGCATAATTATTTTGACCTCAACCACTGCCTTCCTCCCAGAAAGCAAGAGCCCAACACCACACACACTCTCGCCAAGACAAACACCAACTCTGCATTGACTGGGAATCGAACCCAGGCCTCCCACGTGGCAAGCGAGAATTCTACCACTGAACCACCAATGCCTGGCCATACGTAAAACCTCAGCAGTTCCTTCAGAAGCATTTTGAGTGAATGACCACATCCTTGATAACCATTTGCAGTGAATGACCACATGCTTAATAAGCATTTACACTGCTTGACCGTGTCCTTTACATGTCATTTACACAGGGTGTCCACATCGTTAAGAACCATTTACGCTGCATGACCACATCCTTCATAATCATTGACACTGATCTGCTCACATTCTTCATATTTCTTTACACTGAATGACCACTTCCTTCATTTTCATTTACCATCATCTACTTACATCCTTAATAAGCATTTACACTGCACGATTACATCCTCAATAAGTCTTTCCACTGATCTACCCAGATCCTGCATAATTATTTACACTGATGGCCACTTTCTTCATCTTCATTTATACTGAACTGCTCACATTCTTCATCTACATTTACACTGAATAACCACATCCTCAAGAAACATTTACACTGAATTACCACATTCTTCATAACCATTTGCACCGATCTGCGCACATCCTTACTCTCCAGTTACACTGATCTGCACACATCATTATTGATCACTTACACTGAATGGCCACATACGTCTTAGTCATTTACACTGATCTACTCACATTACTAATCTTCACTTGCACTGAACGAAAGCATACTTAATAAGCATTTACAAGGAATGAGCACGTTCTTAATATTCATTTGCACTGAATGACCAAATTCTTAATAACCATTTATAATGATCTACCCACGTCCTTTATAATTATTTAACCTGAGCGACAACATCATTATTAAGCATTAAAACTGGACGCGCACATCATTCTTAATCAGTTACACTGAATGGCCACATACGTCTTACTCATTTACACTGATCTACCTACATCCTTACTAACATAGCAATATGCGAATTAGGAGCAGGAGTAGTGCACTCGGCCCCACGAGTCTGTTGCGCCATTCAATAAGATCATGGCTGATCTGATTGTAACCTCGACTCCACATTCCCTCCTACCCCCATAATCTTTCACCCCCTTGCTTTTCAAGAATCTAGCAACCCTCTGCCTTAAAAATAGTTTGTGACTCTGCTTGCACTGCCTTTTGAGGAAGAGAGTTCCAAAGACTCAGGACCCTGTGAGAGAAAAGATTTCTCCTCATCTATGCCTTAAATGGGCGACCCGTTATTTAAATCAGAAAGCAAGGGCTTCGATTCCCCAACAAAGGTCAACATAATTTCCATCTCCACCCTTCACAGGCCTCTGAGGATCAAGTCACCTGTTCCTCCTCGAAAGTCCCACAGACACAAAGCAATCCTGTCTAACCTTGCACCAGAAATTAACTCATCCACTGCAGCTGCTTGCATAATTATTTTGGCCTCAACCACTGCCTTCTTTCCATCAAGCAAGAGCCCAACACCACACACACTCTCGCCAAGACAAACACCAACTCTGCATTAACTGGGAATCTAACCCAGGCCTCCCACATAGCAAGCGAGAATTCTACCACTGAACCACCAATGCCTGGCCAGACTCAAAAGCTCAGCAGTTCCTTAAGAAGCATTTAGAGTGAATGACCTCATCCTTGATAACCATTTGCAGTGAATGACCACATGCTTAATAAGCATTTACACTGCTTGACCGTGTCCTTTACATGTCATTTACACAGGGTGTCCACATCGTTAAGAACCATTTACGCTGCATGACCACATCCTTCATAATCATTGACACTGATCTGCTCACATTCTTCATATTTCTTTACACTGAATGACCACTTCCTTCATTTTCATTTACCATCATCTACTTACATCCTTAATAAGCATTTACACTGCACGATTACATCCTCAATAAGTCTTTCCACTGATCTACCCAGATCCTGCATAATTATTTACACTGATGACCACTTTCTTCATCCTCATTTATACTGAACTGCTCACATTCTTCATCTACATTTACACTGAATAACCACATCCTCAAGAAACATTTACACTGAATTACCACATTCTTCATAACCATTTGCACCGATCTGCGCACATCCTTACTCTCCAGTAACACTGATCTGCACACATCATTATTGATCACTTACACTGAATGGCCACATACGTCTTAGTCATTTACACTGATCTACTCACATTACTAATCTTCATTTGCACTGAACGAAAGCATACTTAATAAGCATTTACAAGGAATGAGCACGTTCTTAATATTCATTTGCACTGAATGACCAAATTCTTAATAACCATTTATAATGATCTACCCACGTCCTTTATAATTATTTAACCTGAGCGACAACATCATTATTAAGCATTAAAACTGGACGCGCACATCATTCTTAATCAGTTACACTGAATGGCCACATACGTCTTACTCATTTACACTGATCTACCTACATCCTTACTAACATAGCAATATGCGAATTAGGAGCAGGAGTAGCGCACTCGGCCCCACGAGTCTGTTGCGCCATTCAATAAGATCATGGCTGATCTGATTGTAACCTCGACTCCACATTCCCTCCTACCCCCATAATCTTTCACCCCCTTGCTTTTCAAGAATCTAGCAAGCCTCTGCCTTAAAAATAGTTTGTGACTCTGCTTGCACTGCCTTTTGAGGAAGAGAGTTCCAAAGACCCAGGACCCTGTGAGAGAAAAGATTTCTCCTCATCTATGCCTTAAATGGGCGACCCGTTATTTAAATCAGAAAGCAAGGGCTTCGATTCCCCAACAAAGGTCAACATAATTTCCATCTCCACCCTTTACAGGCCTCTGAGGATCAAGTCACCTGTTCCTCCTCGAAAGTCCCACAGACACAAAACAATCCTGTCCAACCTTGCACCAGAAATTAACTCATCCACTGCAGCTGCTTGCATAATTATTTTGGCCTCAACCACTGCCTTCCTTCCATCAAGCAAGAGCCCAACACCACACACACTCTCGCCAAGACAAACACCAACTCTGCATTGACTGGGAATCAAACCCAGGCCTCCCACATGGCAAGCGAGAATTCTACACTGAACCACCAATGCCAGGCCATACTTAAAAGCTCAGCAGTTCCTTAAGAAGCATTTAGAGTGAATGACCACATCCTTGATAACCATTTGCAGTGAATGACCACATGCTTAATAAGCATTTACACTGCTTGACCGTGTCCTTTACATGTCATTTACACAGGGTGTCCACATCGTTAAGAACCATTTACGCTGCTTGACCACATCCTTTATAATCATTGACACTGATCTGCTCACATTCTTCATATTTCTTTACACTGAATGACCACTTCCTTCATTTTCATTTACCATCATCTACTTACATCCTTAATAAGCATTTACACTGCACGATTACATCCTCAATAAGTCTTTCCACTGATCTACCCAGATCCTGCATAATTATTTACACTGATGACCACTTTCTTCATCTTCATTTATACTGAACTGCTCACATTCTTCATCTACATTTACACTGAATAACCACATCCTCAAGAAACATTTACACTGAATTACCACGTTCTTCATAACCATTTGCACCGATCTGCGCACATCCTTACTCTCCAGTTGCACTGATCTGCACACATCATTATTGATCACTTACACTGAATGGCCACATACGTCTTAGTCATTTACACTGATCTACTCACATTACTAATCTTCACTTGCACTGAACGAAAGCATACTTAATAAGCATTTACAAGGAATGAGCACGTTCTTAATATTCATTTGCACTGAATGACCAAATTCTTAATAACCATTTATAATGATCTACCCACGTCCTTTATAATTAATTAACCTGAGCGACAACATCATTATTAAGCATTAAAACTGGACGCGCACATCATTCTTAATCAGTTACACTGAATGGCCACATACGTCTTACTCATTTACACTGATCTACCTACATCCTTACTAACATAGCAATATGCGAATTAGGAGCAGGAGTAGCGCACTCGGCCCCACGAGTCTGTTGCGCCATTCAATAAGATCTTGGCTGATCTGATTGTAACCTCGACTCCACATTCCCTCCTACCCCCATAATCTTTCACCCCCTTGCTTTTCAAGAATCTAGCAACCCTCTGCCTTAAAAATAGTTTGTGACTCTGCTTGCACTGCCTTTTGAGGAAGAGAGTTCCAAAGACTCAGGACCCTGTGAGAGAAAAGATTTCTCCTCATCTATGCCTTAAATGGGCGACCCGTTATTTAAATCAGAAAGCAAGGGCTTCGATTCCCCAACAAAGGTCAACATAATTTCCATCTCCACCCTTCACAGGCCTCTGAGGATCAAGTCACCTGTTCCTCCTCGAAAGTCCCACAGACACAAAGCAATCCTGTCCAACCTTGCACCAGAAATTAACTCATCCACTGCAGCTGCTTGCATAATTATTTTGGCCTCAACCACTGCCTTCCTTCCATCAAGCAAGAGCCGAACACCACACACACTCTCGCCAAGACAAACACCAACTCTGCATTGACTGGGAATCGAACCCAGGCCTCCCACATGGCAAGCGAGAATTCTACCACTGAACCACCAATGCCTGGCCATACGTAAAACCTCAGCAGTTCCTTCAGAAGCATTTTGAGTGAATGACCACATCCTTGATAACCATTTGCAGTGAATGACCACATGCTTAATAAGCATTTACACTGATTGACCGTGTCCTTTACATGTCATTTACACAGGGTGTCCACATCGTTAAGAACCATTTACGCTGCATGACCACATCCTTCATAATCATTGACACTGATCTGCTCACATTCTTCATATTTCTTTACACTGAATGACCACTTCCTTCATTTTCATTTACCATCATCTACTTACATCCTTAATAAGCATTTACACTGCACGATTACATCCTCAATAAGTCTTTCCACTGATCTACCCAGATCCTGCATAATTATTTACACTGATGGCCACTTTCTTCATCTTCATTTATACTGAACTGCTCACATTCTTCATCTACATTTACACTGAATAACCACATCCTCAAGAAACATTTACACTGAATTACCACATTCTTCATAACCATTTGCACCGATCTGCGCACATCCTTACTCTCCAGTTACACTGATCTGCACACATCATTATTGATCACTTACACTGAATGGCCACATACGTCTTAGTCATTTACACTGATCTACTCACATTACTAATCTTCATTTGCACTGAACGAAAGCATACTTAATAAGCATTTACAAGGAATGAGCACGTTCTTAATATTCATTTGCACTGAATGACCAAATTCTTAATAACCATTTATAATGATCTACCCACGTCCTTTATAATTAATTAACCTGAGCGACAACATCATTATTAAGCATTAAAACTGGACGCGCACATCATTCTTAATCAGTTACACTGAATGGCCACATACGTCTTACTCATTTACACTGATCTCCCTACATCCTTACTAACATAGCAATATGCGAATTTGGAGCAGGAGTAGCGCACTCGGCCCCACGAGTCTGTTGCGCCATTCAATAAGATCTTGGCTGATCTGATTGTAACCTCGACTCCACATTCCCTCCTACCCCCATAATCTTTCACCCCCTTGCTTTTCAAGAATCTAGCAACCCTCTGCCTTAAAAATAGTTTGTGACTCTGCTTGCACTGCCTTTTGAGGAAGAGACCCCAAAGACTCAGGACCCTGTGAGAGAAAAGATTTCTCCTCATCTATGCCTTAAATGGGCGACCCGTTATTTAAATCAGAAAGCAAGGGCTTCGATTCCCCAACAAAGGTCAACATAATTTCCATCTCCACCCTTTACAGGCCTCTGAGGATCAAGTCACCTGTTCCTCCTCGAAAGTCCCACAGACACAAAGCAATCCTGTCCAACCTTGCACCAGAAATTAACTCATCCACTGCAGCTGCTTGCATAATTATTTTGGCCTCAACCACTGCCTTCCTTCCATCAAGCAAAAGCCCAACACCACACACACACACTCTCGCCAAGACAAACACCAACTCTGCATTGACTGGGAATCGAACCCAGGCCTCCCACATGGCAAGCGAGAATTCTACCACTGAACCACCAATGCCTGGCCATACTCAAAAGCTCAGCAGTTCCTTCAGAAGCATTTAGAGTGAATGACCTCCTCCTTGATAACCATTTGCAGTGAATGACCACATGCTTAATAAGCATTTACACTGCTTGACCGTATCCTTTACATGTCATTTACACAGGGTGTCCACATCGTTAAGAACCATTTACGCTGCATGACCACATCCTTCATAATCATTGACACTGATCTGCTCACATTCTTCATATTTCTTTACACTGAATGACCACTTCCTTCATTTTCATTTACCATCATCTACTTACATCCTTAATAAGCATTTACACTGCACGATTACATCCTCAATAAGTCTTTCCACTGATCTACCCAGATCCTGCATAATTATTTACACTGATGACCACTTTCTTCATCCTCATTTATACTGAACTGCTCACATTCTTCATCTACATTTACACTGAATAACCACATCCTCAAGAAACATTTACACTGAATTACCACATTCTTCATAACCATTTGCACCGATCTGCGCACATCCTTACTCTCCAGTAACACTGATCTGCACACATCATTATTGATCACTTACACTGAATGGCCACATACGTCTTAGTCATTTACACTGATCTACTCACATTACTAATCTTCATTTGCACTGAACGAAAGCATACTTAATAAGCATTTACAAGGAATGAGCACGTTCTTAATATTCATTTGCACTGAATGACCAAATTCTTAATAACCATTTATAATGATCTACCCACGTCCTTTATAATTATTTAACCTGAGCGACAACATCATTATTAAGCATTAAAACTGGACGCGCACATCATTCTTAATCAGTTACACTGAATGGCCACATACGTCTTACTCATTTACACTGATCTACCTACATCCTTACTAACATAGCAATATGCGAATTAGGAGCAGGAGTAGCGCACTCGGCCCCACGAGTCTGTTGCGCCATTCAATAAGATCATGGCTGATCTGATTGTAACCTCGACTCCACATTCCCTCCTACCCCCATAATCTTTCACCCCCTTGCTTTTCAAGAATCTAGCAACCCTCTGCCTTAAAAATAGTTTGTGACTCTGCTTGCACTGCCTTTTGAGGAAGAGAGTTCCAAAGACCCAGGACCCTGTGAGAGAAAAGATTTCTCCTCATCTATGCCTTAAATGGGCGACCCGTTATTTAAATCAGAAAGCAAGGGCTTCGATTCCCCAACAAAGGTCAACATAATTTCCATCTCCACCCTTTACAGGCCTCTGAGGATCAAGTCACCTGTTCCTCCTCGAAAGTCCCACAGACACAAAACAATCCTGTCCAACCTTGCACCAGAAATTAACTCATCCACTGCAGCTGCTTGCATAATTATTTTGGCCTCAACCACTGCCTTCCTTCCATCAAGCAAGAGCCCAACACCACACACACTCTCGCCAAGACAAACACCAACTCTGCATTGACTGGGAATCAAACCCAGGCCTCCCACATGGCAAGCGAGAATTCTACACTGAACCACCAATGCCAGGCCATACTTAAAAGCTCAGCAGTTCCTTAAGAAGCATTTAGAGTGAATGACCACATCCTTGATAACCATTTGCAGTGAATGACCACATGCTTAATAAGCATTTACACTGCTTGACCGTGTCCTTTACATGTCATTTACACAGGGTGTCCACATCGTTAAGAACCATTTACGCTGCTTGACCACATCCTTTATAATCATTGACACTGATCTGCTCACATTCTTCATATTTCTTTACACTGAATGACCACTTCCTTCATTTTCATTTACCATCATCTACTTACATCCTTAATAAGCATTTACACTGCACGATTACATCCTCAATAAGTCTTTCCACTGATCTACCCAGATCCTGCATAATTATTTACACTGATGACCACTTTCTTCATCTTCATTTATACTGAACTGCTCACATTCTTCATCTACATTTACACTGAATAACCACATCCTCAAGAAACATTTACACTGAATTACCACGTTCTTCATAACCATTTGCACCGATCTGCGCACATCCTTACTCTCCAGTTGCACTGATCTGCACACATCATTATTGATCACTTACACTGAATGGCCACATACGTCTTAGTCATTTACACTGATCTACTCACATTACTAATCTTCACTTGCACTGAACGAAAGCATACTTAATAAGCATTTACAAGGAATGAGCACGTTCTTAATATTCATTTGCACTGAATGACCAAATTCTTAATAACCATTTATAATGATCTACCCACGTCCTTTATAATTAATTAACCTGAGCGACAACATCATTATTAAGCATTAAAACTGGACGCGCACATCATTCTTAATCAGTTACACTGAATGGCCACATACGTCTTACTCATTTACACTGATCTACCTACATCCTTACTAACATAGCAATATGCGAATTAGGAGCAGGAGTAGCGCACTCGGCCCCACGAGTCTGTTGCGCCATTCAATAAGATCTTGGCTGATCTGATTGTAACCTCGACTCCACATTCCCTCCTACCCCCATAATCTTTCACCCCCTTGCTTTTCAAGAATCTAGCAACCCTCTGCCTTAAAAATAGTTTGTGACTCTGCTTGCACTGCCTTTTGAGGAAGAGAGTTCCAAAGACTCAGGACCCTGTGAGAGAAAAGATTTCTCCTCATCTATGCCTTAAATGGGCGACCCGTTATTTAAATCAGAAAGCAAGGGCTTCGATTCCCCAACAAAGGTCAACATAATTTCCATCTCCACCCTTCACAGGCCTCTGAGGATCAAGTCACCTGTTCCTCCTCGAAAGTCCCACAGACACAAAGCAATCCTGTCCAACCTTGCACCAGAAATTAACTCATCCACTGCAGCTGCTTGCATAATTATTTTGGCCTCAACCACTGCCTTCCTTCCATCAAGCAAGAGCCGAACACCACACACACTCTCGCCAAGACAAACACCAACTCTGCATTGACTGGGAATCGAACCCAGGCCTCCCACATGGCAAGCGAGAATTCTACCACTGAACCACCAATGCCTGGCCATACGTAAAACCTCAGCAGTTCCTTCAGAAGCATTTTGAGTGAATGACCACATCCTTGATAACCATTTGCAGTGAATGACCACATGCTTAATAAGCATTTACACTGATTGACCGTATCCTTTACATGTCATTTACACAGGGTGTCCACATCGTTAAGAACCATTTACGCTGCATGACCACATCCTTCATAATCATTGACACTGATCTGCTCACATTCTTCATATTTCTTTACACTGAATGACCACTTCCTTCATTTTCATTTACCATCATCTACTTACATCCTTAATAAGCATTTACACTGTACGATTACATCCTCAATAAGTCTTTCCACTGATCTACCCAGATCCTGCATAATTATTTACACTGATGGCCACTTTCTTCATCTTCATTTATACTGAACTGCTCACATTCTTCATCTACATTTACACTGAATAACCACATCCTCAAGAAACATTTACACTGAATTACCACATTCTTCATAACCATTTGCACCGATCTGCGCACATCCTTACTCTCCAGTTACACTGATCTGCACACATCATTATTGATCACTTACACTGAATGGCCACATACGTCTTAGTCATTTACACTGATCTACTCACATTACTAATCTTCATTTGCACTGAACGAAAGCATACTTAATAAGCATTTACAAGGAATGAGCACGTTCTTAATATTCATTTGCACTGAATGACCAAATTCTTAATAACCATTTATAATGATCTACCCACGTCCTTTATAATTAATTAACCTGAGCGACAACATCATTATTAAGCATTAAAACTGGACGCGCACATCATTCTTAATCAGTTACACTGAATGGCCACATACGTCTTACTCATTTACACTGATCTCCCTACATCCTTACTAACATAGCAATATGCGAATTTGGAGCAGGAGTAGCGCACTCGGCCCCACGAGTCTGTTGCGCCATTCAATAAGATCTTGGCTGATCTGATTGTAACCTCGACTCCACATTCCCTCCTACCCCCATAATCTTTCACCCCCTTGCTTTTCAAGAATCTAGCAACCCTCTGCCTTAAAAATAGTTTGTGACTCTGCTTGCACTGCCTTTTGAGGAAGAGACCCCAAAGACTCAGGACCCTGTGAGAGAAAAGATTTCTCCTCATCTATGCCTTAAATGGGCGACCCGTTATTTAAATCAGAAAGCAAGGGCTTCGATTCCCCAACAAAGGTCAACATAATTTCCATCTCCACCCTTTACAGGCCTCTGAGGATCAAGTCACCTGTTCCTCCTCGAAAGTCCCACAGACACAAAGCAATCCTGTCCAACCTTGCACCAGAAATTAACTCATCCACTGCAGCTGCTTGCATAATTATTTTGGCCTCAACCACTGCCTTCCTTCCATCAAGCAAAAGCCCAACACCACACACACACACTCTCGCCAAGACAAACACCAACTCTGCATTGACTGGGAATCGAACCCAGGCCTCCCACATGGCAAGCGAGAATTCTACCACTGAACCACCAATGCCTGGCCATACTCAAAAGCTCAGCAGTTCCTTCAGAAGCATTTAGAGTGAATGACCTCCTCCTTGATAACCATTTGCAGTGAATGACCACATGCTTAATAAGCATTTACACTGCTTGACCGTATCCTTTACATGTCATTTACACAGGGTGTCCACATCGTTAAGAACCATTTACGCTGCATGACCACATCCTTCATAATCATTGACACTGATCTGCTCACATTCTTCATATTTCTTTACACTGAATGACCACTTCCTTCATTTTCATTTACCATCATCTACTTACATCCTTAATAAGCATTTACACTGCACGATTACATCCTCAATAAGTCTTTCCACTGATCTACCCAGATCCTGCATAATTATTTACACTGATGGCCACTTTCTTCATCCTCATTTATACTGAACTGCTCACATTCTTCATCTACATTTACACTGAATAACCACATCCTCAAGAAACATTTACACTGAATTACCACATTCTTCATAACCATTTGCACCGATCTGTGCACATCCTTACTCTCCAGTTACACTGATCTGCACACGTCATTATTGATCACTGACACTGAATGGCCACATACGTCTTAGTCATTTACACTGATCTACTCACATTACTAATCTTCATTTGCACTGAACGAAAGCATACTTAATAAGCATTTACAAGGAATGAGCACGTTCTTAATATTCATTTGCACTGAATGACCAAATTCTTAATAACCATTTATAATGATCTACCCACGTCCTTTATCATCATTTACACTGAGCGACCACATCATTATTAAGCATTAAAACTGGACGCGCACATCATTCTTAATCAGTTACACTGAATGGCCACATACGTCTTACTCATTTACACTGATCTACCTACATCCTTACTAACATAGCAATATGCGAATTAGGAGCAGGAGTAGCGCACTCGGCCCCACGAGTCTGTTGCGCCATTCAATAAGATCATGGCTGATCTGATTGTAACCTCGACTCCACCGTCCCTCCTACCCCCATAATCATTCACCCCCTTGCTTTTCAAGAATCTAGCAACCCTCTGCCTTAAAAATAGTTTGTGACTCTGCTTGAACTGCCTTTTGAGGAAGAGAGTTCCAAAGACCCAGGACCCTGTGAGAGAAAAGATTTCTCCTCATCTATGCCTTAAATGGGCGACCCGTTATTTAAATCAGAAAGCAAGGGCTTCGATTCCCCAACAAAGGTCAACATAATTTCCAACTCCACCCTGAACAGGCCTCTGAGGATCAAGTCACCTGTTCCTCCTCGAAAGTCCCACAGACACAAAGCAATCTTGTCCAACCTTGCACCAGAAATTAACTCATCCACTGCAGCTGCTTGCATAATTATTTTGACCTCAACCACTGCCTTCCTCCCAGAAAGCAAGAGCCGAACACCACACACTCTCTCGCCAAGACAAACACCAACTCTGCATTGACTGAGAATCGAACCCAGGCCTCCCACGTGGCAAGCGAGAATTCTACCACTGAACCACCAATGCCTGGCCATACGTAAAACCTCAGCAGTTCCTTCAGAAGCATTTTGAGTGAATGACCACATCCTTGATAACCATTTGCAGTGAATGACCACATGCTTAATAAGCATTTACACTGCTTGACCGTATCCTTTACATGTCATTTACACAGGGTGTCCACATCGTTAAGAACCATTTACGCTGCATGACCACATCCTTCATAATCATTGACACTGATCTGCTCACATTCTTCATATTTCTTTACACTGAATGACCACTTCCTTCATTTTCATTTACCATCATCTACTTACATCCTTAATAAGCATTTACACTGCATGATTACATCCTCAATAAGTCTTTCCACTGATCTACCCAGATCCTGCATAATTATTTACACTGATGGCCACTTTCTTCATCCTCATTTATACTGAACTGCTCACATTCTTCATCTACATTTACACTGAATAACCACATCCTCAAGAAACATTTACACTGAATTACCACATTCTTCATAACCATTTGCACCGATCTGTGCACATCCTTACTCTCCAGTTACACTGATCTGCACACATCATTATTGATCACTGACACTGAATGGCCACATACGTCTTAGTCATTTACACTGATCTACTCACATTACTAATCTTCATTTGCACTGAACGGAAGCATACTTAATAAGCATTTACAAGGAATGAGCACGTTCTTAATATTCATTTGCACTGAATGACCAAATTCTTAATAACCATTTATAATGATCTACCCACGTCCTTTATAATTATTTAACCTGAGCGACAACATCATTATTAAGCATTAAAACTGGACGCGCACATCATTCTTAATCAGTTACACTGAATGGCCACATACGTCTTACTCATTTACACTGATCTACCTACATCCTTACTAACATAGCAATATGCGAATTAGGAGCAGGAGTAGCGCACTCGGCCCCACGAGTCTGTTGCGCCATTCAATAAGATCATGGCTGATCTGATTGTAACCTCGACTCCACATTCCCTCCTACCCCCATAATCTTTCACCCCCTTGCTTTTCAAGAATCTAGCAACCCTCTGCCTTAAAAATAGTTTGTGACTCTGCTTGCACTGCCTTTTGAGGAAGAGAGTTCCAAAGACCCAGGACCCTGTGAGAGAAAAGATTTCTCCTCATCTATGCCTTAAATGGGCGACCCGTTATTTAAATCAGAAAGCAAGGGCTTCGATTCCCCAACAAAGGTCAACATAATTTCCATCTCCACCCTTTACAGGCCTCTGAGGATCAAGTCACCTGTTCCTCCTCGAAAGTCCCACAGACACAAAACAATCCTGTCCAACCTTGCACCAGAAATTAACTCATCCACTGCAGCTGCTTGCATAATTATTTTGGCCTCAACCACTGCCTACCTTCCATCAAGCAAGAGCCCAACACCACACACACTCTCGCCAAGACAAACACCAACTCTGCATTGACTGGGAATCAAACCCAGGCCTCCCACATGGCAAGCGAGAATTCTACACTGAACCACCAATGCCAGGCCATACTTAAAAGCTCAGCAGTTCCTTAAGAAGCATTTAGAGTGAATGACCACATCCTTGATAACCATTTGCAGTGAATGACCACATGCTTAATAAGCATTTACACTGCTTGACCGTGTCCTTTACATGTCATTTACACAGGGTGTCCACATCGTTAAGAACCTTTTACGCTGCTTGACCACATCCTTTATAATCATTGACACTGATCTGCTCACATTCTTCATATTTCTTTACACTGAATGACCACTTCCTTCATTTTCATTTACCATCATCTACTTACATCCTTAATAAGCATTTACACTGCACGATTACATCCTCAATAAGTCTTTCCACTGATCTACCCAGATCCTGCATAATTATTTACACTGATGACCACTTTCTTCATCTTCATTTATACTGAACTGCTCACATTCTTCATCTACATTTACACTGAATAACCACATCCTCAAGAAACATTTACACTGAATTACCACGTTCTTCATAACCATTTGCACCGATCTGCGCACATCCTTACTCTCCAGTTGCACTGATCTGCACACATCATTATTGATCACTTACACTGAATGGCCACATACGTCTTAGTCATTTACACTGATCTACTCACATTACTAATCTTCACTTGCACTGAACGAAAGCATACTTAATAAGCATTTACAAGGAATGAGCACGTTCTTAATATTCATTTGCACTGAATGACCAAATTCTTAATAACCATTTATAATGATCTACCCACGTCCTTTATAATTAATTAACCTGAGCGACAACATCATTATTAAGCATTAAAACTGGACGCGCACATCATTCTTAATCAGTTACACTGAATGGCCACATACGTCTTACTCATTTACACTGATCTACCTACATCCTTACTAACATAGCAATATGCGAATTAGGAGCAGGAGTAGCGCACTCGGCCCCACGAGTCTGTTGCGCCATTCAATAAGATCTTGGCTGATCTGATTGTAACCTCGACTCCACATTCCCTCCTACCCCCATAATCTTTCACCCCCTTGCTTTTCAAGAATCTAGCAACCCTCTGCCTTAAAAATAGTTTGTGACTCTGCTTGCACTGCCTTTTGAGGAAGAGAGTTCCAAAGACTCAGGACCCTGTGAGAGAAAAGATTTCTCCTCATCTATGCCTTAAATGGGCGACCCGTTATTTAAATCAGAAAGCAAGGGCTTCGATTCCCCAACAAAGGTCAACATAATTTCCATCTCCACCCTTCACAGGCCTCTGAGGATCAAGTCACCTGTTCCTCCTCGAAAGTCCCACAGACACAAAGCAATCCTGTCCAACCTTGCACCAGAAATTAACTCATCCACTGCAGCTGCTTGCATAATTATTTTGGCCTCAACCACTGCCTTCCTTCCATCAAGCAAGAGCCCAACACCACACACACTCTCGCCAAGACAAACACCAACTCTGCATTGACTGGGAATCGAACCCAGGCCTCCCACATGGCAAGCGAGAATTCTACCACTGAACCACCAATGCCTGGCCATACGTAAAACCTCAGCAGTTCCTTCAGAAGCATTTTGAGTGAATGACCACATCCTTGATAACCATTTGCAGTGAATGACCACATGCTTAATAAGCATTTACACTGCTTGACCGTGTCCTTTACATGTCATTTACACAGGGTGTCCACATCGTTAAGAACCATTTACGCTGCATGACCACATCCTTCATAATCATTGACACTGATCTGCTCACATTCTTCATATTTCTTTACACTGAATGACCACTTCCTTCATTTTCATTTACCATCATCTACTTACATCCTTAATAAGCATTTACACTGCACGATTACATCCTCAATAAGTCTTTCCACTGATCTACCCAGATCCTGCATAATTATTTACACTGATGGCCACTTTCTTCATCATCATTTATACTGAACTGCTCACATTCTTCATCTACATTTACACTGAATAACCACATCCTCAAGAAACATTTACACTGAATTACCACATTCTTCATAACCATTTGCACCGATCTGCGCACATCCTTACTCTCCAGTTACACTGATCTGCACACATCATTATTGATCACTTACACTGAATGGCCACATACGTCTTAGTCATTTACACTGATCTACTCACATTACTAATCTTCATTTGCACTGAACGAAAGCATACTTAATAAGCATTTACAAGGAATGAGCACGTTCTTAATATTCATTTGCACTGAATGACCAAATTCTTAATAACCATTTATAATGATCTACCCACGTCCTTTATAATTAATTAACCTGAGCGACAACATCATTATTAAGCATTAAAACTGGACGCGCACATCATTCTTAATCAGTTACACTGAATGGCCACATACGTCTTACTCATTTACACTGATCTCCCTACATCCTTACTAACATAGCAATATGCGAATTTGGAGCAGGAGTAGCGCACTCGGCCCCACGAGTCTGTTGCGCCATTCAATAAGATCTTGGCTGATCTGATTGTAACCTCGACTCCACATTCCCTCCTACCCCCATAATCTTTCACCCCCTTGCTTTTCAAGAATCTAGCAACCCTCTGCCTTAAAAATAGTTTGTGACTCTGCTTGCACTGCCTTTTGAGGAAGAGACCCCAAAGACTCAGGACCCTGTGAGAGAAAAGATTTCTCCTCATCTATGCCTTAAATGGGCGACCCGTTATTTAAATCAGAAAGCAAGGGCTTCGATTCCCCAACAAAGGTCAACATAATTTCCATCTCCACCCTTTACAGGCCTCTGAGGATCAAGTCACCTGTTCCTCCTCGAAAGTCCCACAGACACAAAGCAATCCTGTCCAACCTTGCACCAGAAATTAACTCATCCACTGCAGCTGCTTGCATAATTATTTTGGCCTCAACCACTGCCTTCCTTCCATCAAGCAAAAGCCCAACACCACACACACACACTCTCGCCAAGACAAACACCAACTCTGCATTGACTGGGAATCGAACCCAGGCCTCCCACATGGCAAGCAAAAATTCTACCACTGAACCACCAATGCCTGGCCATACTCAAAAGCTCAGCAGTTCCTTCAGAAGCATTTAGAGTGAATGACCTCCTCCTTGATAACCATTTGCAGTGAATGACCACATGCTTAATAAGCATTTACACTGCTTGACCGTATCCTTTACATGTCATTTACACAGGGTGTCCACATCGTTAAGAACCATTTACGCTGCATGACCACATCCTTCATAATCATTGACACTGATCTGCTCACATTCTTCATATTTCTTTACACTGAATGACCACTTCCTTCATTTTCATTTACCATCATCTACTGACATCCTTAATAAGCATTTACACTGCACGATTACATCCTCAATAAGTCTTTCCACTGATCTACCCAGATCCTGCATAATTATTTACACTGATGGCCACTTTCTTCATCCTCATTTATACTGAACTGCTCACATTCTTCATCTACATTTACACTGAATAACCACATCCTCAAGAAACATTTACACTGAATTACCACATTCTTCATAACCATTTGCACCGATCTGTGCACATCCTTACTCTCCAGTTACACTGATCTGCACACGTCATTATTGATCACTGACACTGAATGGCCACATACGTCTTAGTCATTTACACTGATCTACTCACATTACTAATCTTCATTTGCACTGAACGAAAGCATACTTAATAAGCATTTACAAGGAATGAGCACGTTCTTAATATTCATTTGCACTGAATGACCAAATTCTTAATAACCATTTATAATGATCTACCCACGTCCTTTATCATCATTTACACTGAGCGACCACATCATTATTAAGCATTAAAACTGGACGCGCACATCATTCTTAATCAGTTACACTGAATGGCCACATACGTCTTACTCATTTACACTGATCTACCTACATCCTTACTAACATAGCAATATGCGAATTAGGAGCAGGAGTAGCGCACTCGGCCCCACGAGTCTGTTGCGCCATTCAATAAGATCATGGCTGATCTGATTGTAACCTCGACTCCACCGTCCCTCCTACCCCCATAATCATTCACCCCCTTGCTTTTCAAGAATCTAGCAACCCTCTGCCTTAAAAATAGTTTGTGACTCTGCTTGAACTGCCTTTTGAGGAAGAGAGTTCCAAAGACTCAGGACCCTGTGAGAGAAAAGATTTCTCCTCATCTATGCCTTAAATGGGCGACCCGTTATTTAAATCAGAAAGCAAGGGCTTCGATTCCCCAACAAAGGTCAACATAATTTCCAACTCCACCCTGAACAGGCCTCTGAGGATCAAGTCACCTGTTCCTCCTCGAAAGTCCCACAGACACAAAGCAATCTTGTCCAACCTTGCACCAGAAATTAACTCATCCACTGCAGCTGCTTGCATAATTATTTTGACCTCAACCACTGCCTTCCTCCCAGAAAGCAAGAGCCGAACACCACACACTCTCTCGCCAAGACAAACACCAACTCTGCATTGACTGGGAATCGAACCCAGGCCTCCCACGTGGCAAGCGAGAATTCTACCACTGAACCACCAATGCCTGGCCATACGTAAAACCTCAGCAGTTCCTTCAGAAGCATTTTGAGTGAATGACCTCATCCTTGATAACCATTTGCAGTGAATGACCACATGCTTAAGAAGCATTTACACTGCTTGACCGTATCCTTTACATGTCATTTACACAGGGTGTCCACATCGTTAAGAACCATTTACGCTGCATGACCACATCCTTCATAATCATTGACACTGATCTGCTCACATTCTTCATATTTCTTTACACTGAATGACCACTTCCTTCATTTTCATTTACCATCATCTACTTACATCCTTAATAAGCATTTACACTGCATGATTACATCCTCAATAAGTCTTTCCACTGATCTACCCAGATCCTGCATAATTATTTACACTGATGGCCACTTTCTTCATCCTCATTTATACTGAACTGCTCACATTCTTCATCTACATTTACACTGAATAACCACATCCTCAAGAAACATTTACACTGAATTACCACATTCTTCATAACCATTTGCACCGATCTGCGCACATCCTTACTCTCCAGTTACACTGATCTGCACACATCATTATTGATCACTGACACTGAATGGCCACATACGTCTTAGTCATTTACACTGATCTACTCACATTACTCATCTTCATTTGCACTGAACGAAAGCATACTTAATAAGCATTTACAAGGAATGAGCACGTTCTTAATATTCATTTGCACTGAATGACCAAATTCTTAATAACAATTTATAATGATCTACCCACGTCCTTTATAATTATTTAACCTGAGCGACAACATCATTATTAAGCATTAAAACTGGACGCGCACATCATTCTTAATCAGTTACACTGAATGGCCACATACGTCTTACTCATTTACACTGATCTACCTACATCCTTACTAACATATCAATATGCGAATTAGGAGCAGGAGTAGTGCACTCGGCCCCACGAGTCTGTTGCGCCATTCAATAAGATCATGGCTGATCTGATTGTAACCTCGACTCCACATTCCCTCCTACCCCCATAATCTTTCACCCCCTTGCTTTTCAAGAATCTAGCAACCCTCTGCCTTAAAAATAGTTTGTGACTCTGCTTGCACTGCCTTTTGAGGAAGAGAGTTCCAAAGACTCAGGACCCTGTGAGAGAAAAGATTTCTCCTCATCTATGCCTTAAATGGGCGACCCGTTATTTAAATCAGAAAGCAAGGGCTTCGATTCCCCAACAAAGGTCAACATAATTTCCATCTCCACCCTTGACAGGCCTCTGAGGATCAAGTCACCTGTTCCTCCTCGAAAGTCCCACAGACACAAAGCAATCCTGTCTAACCTTGCACCAGAAATTAACTCATCCACTGCAGCTGCTTGCATAATTATTTTGGCCTCAACCACTGCCTTCTTTCCATCAAGCAAGAGCCCAACACCACACACACTCTCGCCAAGACAAACACCAACTCTGCATTGACTGGGAATCAAACCCAGGCCTCCCACATGGCAAGCGAGAATTCTACACTGAACCACCAATGCCAGGCCATACTTAAAAGCTCAGCAGTTCCTTAAGAAGCATTTAGAGTGAATGACCACATCCTTGATAACCATTTGCAGTGAATGACCACATGCTTAATAAGCATTTACACTGCTTGACCGTATCCTTTACATGTCATTTACACAGGGTGTCCACATCGTTAAGAACCATTTACGCTGCTTGACCACATCCTTTATAATCATTGACACTGATCTGCTCACATTCTTCATATTTCTTTACACTGAATGACCACTTCCTTCATTTTCATTTACCATCATCTACTTACATCCTTAATAAGCATTTACACTGCACGATTACATCCTCAATAAGTCTTTCCACTGATCTACCCAGATCCTGCATAATTATTTACACTGATGACCACTTTCTTCATCTTCATTTATACTGAACTGCTCACATTCTTCATCTACATTTACACTGAATAACCACATCCTCAAGAAACATTTACACTGAATTACCACGTTCTTCATAACCATTTGCACCGACCTGCGCACATCCTTACTCTCCAGTTACACTGATCTGCACACATCATTATTGATCACTTACACTGAATGGCCACATACGTCTTAGTCATTTACACTGATCTACTCACATTACTAATCTTCACTTGCACTGAACGAAAGCATACTTAATAAGCATTTACAAGGAATGAGCACGTTCTTAATATTCATTTGCACTGAATGACCAAATTCTTAATAACCATTTATAATGATCTACCCACGTCCTTTATAATTAATTAACCTGAGCGACAACATCATTATTAAGCATTAAAACTGGACGCGCACATCATTCTTAATCAGTTACACTGAATGGCCACATACGTCTTACTCATTTACACTGATCTACCAACATCCTTACTAACATAGCAATATGCGAATTAGGAGCAGGAGTAGCGCACTCGGCCCCACGAGTCTGTTGCGCCATTCAATAAGATCTTGGCTGATCTGATTGTAACCTCGACTCCACATTCCCTCCTACCCCCATAATCTTTCACCCCCTTGCTTTTCAAGAATCTAGCAACCCTCTGCCTTAAAAATAGTTTGTGACTCTGCTTGCACTGCCTTTTGAGGAAGAGAGTTCCAAAGACTCAGGACCCTGTGAGAGAAAAGATTTCTCCTCATCTATGCCTTAAATGGGCGACCCGTTATTTAAATCAGAAAGCAAGGGCTTCGATTCCCCAACAAAGGTCAACATAATTTCCATCTCCACCCTTCACAGGCCTCTGAGGATCAAGTCACCTGTTCCTCCTCGAAAGTCCCACAGACACAAAACAATCCTGTCCAACCTTGCACCAGAAATTAAGTCATCCACTGCAGCTGCTTGCATAATTATTTTGGCCTCAACCACTGCCTTCCTTCCATCAAGCAAGAGCCCAACACCATACACACTCTCGCCAAGACAAACACCAACTCTGCATTGACTGGGAATCGAACCCAGGCCTCCCACATGGCAAGCAAGAATTCTACCACTGAACCACCAATGCCTGGCCATACTTAAAAGCTCAGCAGTTCCTTAAGAAGCATTTAGAGTGAATGACCTCATCCTTGAGAACCATTTGCAGTGAATGACCACATGCTTAATAAGCATTTACACTGCTTGACCGTGTCCTTTACATGTCATTTACACAGGGTGTCCACATCGTTAAGAACCATTTACGCTGCATGACCACATCCTTCATAATCATTGACACTGATCTGCTCACATTCTTCATATTTCTTTACACTGAATGACCACTTCCTTCATTTTCATTTACCATCATCTACTTACATCCTTAATAAGCATTTACACTGCACGATTACATCCTCAATAAGTCTTTCCACTGATCTAGATCCTGCATAATTATTTACACTGATGGCCACTTTCTTCATCTTCATTTATACTGAACTGCTCACATTCTTCATCTACATTTACACTGAATAACCACATCCTCAAGAAACATTTACACTGAATTACCACATTCTTCATAACCATTTGCACCGATCTGCGCACATCCTTACTCTCCAGTTACACTGATCTGCACACATCATTATTGATCACTTACACTGAATGGCCACATACGTCTTAGTCATTTACACTGATCTACTCACATTACTCATCTTCATTTGCACTGAACGAAAGCATACTTAATAAGCATTTACAAGGAATGAGCACGTTCTTAATATTCATTTGCACTGAATGACCAAATTCTTAATAACAATTTATAATGATTTACCCATGTCCTTTAGAAATTATTTAACCTGAGCGACAACATCATTATTAAGCATTAAAACTGGACGCGCACATCATTCTTAATCAGTTACACTGAATGGCCACATACGTCTTACTCATTTACACTGATCTACCTACATCCTTACTAACATAGCAATATGCGAATTAGGAGCAGGAGTAGCGCACTCGGCCCCACGAGTCTGTTGCGCCATTCAATAAGATCATGGCTGATCTGATTGTAACCTCGACTCCACCGTCCCTCCTACCCCCATAATCATTCACCCCCTTGCTTTTCAAGAATCTAGCAACCCTCTGCCTTAAAAATAGTTTGTGACTCTGCTTGAACTGCCTTTTGAGGAAGAGAGTTCCAAAGACTCAGGACCCTGTGAGAGAAAAGATTTCTCCTCATCTATGCCTTAAATGGGCGACCCGTTATTTAAATCAGAAAGCAAGGGCTTCGATTCCCCAACAAAGGTCAACATAATTTCCATCTCCACCCTGAACAGGCCTCTGAGGATCAAGTCACCTGTTCCTCCTCGAAAGTCCCACAGACACAAAGCAATCTTGTCCAACCTTGCACCAGAAATTAACTCATCCACTGCAGCTGCTTGCATAATTATTTTGACCTCAACCACTGCCTTCCTCCCAGAAAGCAAGAGCCCAACACCACACACACTCTCGCCAAGACAAACACCAACTCTGCATTGACTGGGAATCGAACCCAGGCCTCCCACGTGGCAAGCGAGAATTCTACCACTGAACCACCAATGCCTGGCCATACGTAAAACCTCAGCAGTTCCTTCAGAAGCATTTTGAGTGAATGACCACATCCTTGATAACCATTTGCAGTGAATGACCACATGCTTAATAAGCATTTACACTGCTTGACCGTATCCTTTACATGTCATTTACACAGGGTGTCCACATCGTTAAGAACCATTTACGCTGCATGACCACATCCTTCATAATCATTGACACTGATCTGCTCACATTCTTCATATTTCTTTACACTGAATGACCACTTCCTTCATTTTCATTTACCATCATCTACTTACATCCTTAATAAGCATTTACACTGCACGATTACATCCTCAATAAGTCTTTCCACTGATCTACCCAGATCCTGCATAATTATTTACACTGATGGCCACTTTCTTCATCCTCATTTATACTGAACTGCTCACATTCTTCATCTACATTTACACTGAATAACCACATCCTCAAGAAACATTTACACTGAATTACCACATTCTTCATAACCATTTGCACCGATCTGCGCACATCCTTACTCTCCAGGTACACTGATCTGCACACATCATTATTGATCACTGACACTGAATGGCCACATACGTCTTAGTCATTTACACTGATCTACTCACATTACTCATCTTCATTTGCACTGAACGAAAGCATACTTAATAAGCATTTACAAGGAATGAGCACGTTCTTAATATTCATTTGCACTGAATGACCAAATTCTTAATAACAATTTATAATGATCTACCCACGTCCTTTATAATTATTTAACCTGAGCGACAACATCATTATTAAGCATTAAAACTGGACGCGCACATCATTCTTAATCAGTTACACTGAATGGCCACATACGTCTTACTCATTTACACTGATCTACCTACATCCTTACTAACATAGCAATATGCGAATTAGGAGCAGGAGTAGTGCACTCGGCCCCACGAGTCTGTTGCGCCATTCAATAAGATCATGGCTGATCTGATTGTAACCTCGACTCCACATTCCCTCCTACCCCCATAATCTTTCACCCCCTTGCTTTTCAAGAATCTAGCAACCCTCTGCCTTAAAAATAGTTTGTGACTCTGCTTGCACTGCCTTTTGAGGAAGAGAGTTCCAAAGACTCAGGACCCTGTGAGAGAAAAGATTTCTCCTCATCTATGCCTTAAATGGGCGACCCGTTATTTAAATCAGAAAGCAAGGGCTTCGATTCCCCAACAAAGGTCAACATAATTTCCATCTCCACCCTTTACAGGCCTCTGAGGATCAAGTCACCTGTTCCTCCTCGAAAGTCCCACAGACACAAAGCAATCCTGTCTAACCTTGCACCAGAAATTAACTCATCCACTGCAGCTGCTTGCATAATTATTTTGGCCTCAACCACTGCCTTCTTTCCATCAAGCAAGAGCCCAACACCACACACACTCTCGCCAAGACAAACACCAACTCTGCATTAACTGGGAATCGAACCCAGGCCTCCCACATAGCAAGCGAGAATTCTACCACTGAACCACCAATGCCTGGCCAGACTCAAAAGCTCAGCAGTTCCTTAAGAAGCATTTAGAGTGAATGACCTCATCCTTGATAACCATTTGCAGTGAATGACCACATGCTTAATAAGCATTTACACTGCTTGACCGTGTCCTTTACATGTCATTTACACAGGGTGTCCACATCGTTAAGAACCATTTACGCTGCTTGACCACATCCTTCATAATCATTGACACTGATCTGCTCACATTCTTCATATTTCTTTACACTGAATGACCTCTTCCTTCATTTTCATTTACCATCATCTACTTACATCCTTAATAAGCATTTACACTGCACGATTACATCCTCAATAAGTCTTTCCACTGATCTACCCAGATCCTGCATAATTATTTACACTGATGGCCACTTTCTTCATCTTCATTTATACTGAACTGCTCACATTCTTCATCTACATTTACACTGAATAACCACATCCTCAAGAAACATTTACACTGAATTACCACATTCTTCATAACCATTTGCACCGATCTGCGCACATCCTTACTCTCCAGTTACACTGATCTGCACACATCATTATTGATCACTTACACTGAATGGCCACATACGTCTTAGTCATTTACACTGATCTACTCACATTACTAATCTTCACTTGCACTGAACGAAAGCATACTTAATAAGCATTTACAAGGAATGAGCACGTTCTTAATATTCATTTGCACTGAATGACCAAATTCTTAATAACCATTTATAATGATCTACCCACGTCCTTTATAATTATTTAACCTGAGCGACAACATCATTATTAAGCATTAAAACTGGACGCGCACATCATTCTTAATCAGTTACACTGAATGGCCACATACGTCTTACTCATTTACACTGATCTACCTACATCCTTACTAACATAGCAATATGCGAATTAGGAGCAGGAGTAGTGCACTCGGCCCCACGAGTCTGTTGCGCCATTCAATAAGATCATGGCTGATCTGATTGTAACCTCGACTCCACATTCCCTCCTACCCCCATAATCTTTCACCCCCTTGCTTTTCAAGAATCTAGCAACCCTCTGCCTTAAAAATAGTTTGTGACTCTGCTTGCACTGCCTTTTGAGGAAGAGAGTTCCAAAGACTCAGGACCCTGTGAGAGAAAAGATTTCTCCTCATCTATGCCTTAAATGGGCGACCCGTTATTTAAATCAGAAAGCAAGGGCTTCGATTCCCCAACAAAGGTCAACATAATTTCCATCTCCACCCTTCACAGGCCTCTGAGGATCAAGTCACCTGTTCCTCCTCGAAAGTCCCACAGACACAAAGCAATCCTGTCTAACCTTGCACCAGAAATTAACTCATCCACTGCAGCTGCTTGCATAATTATTTTGGCCTCAACCACTGCCTTCTTTCCATCAAGCAAGAGCCCAACACCACACACACTCTCGCCAAGACAAACACCAACTCTGCATTAACTGGGAATCTAACCCAGGCCTCCCACATAGCAAGCGAGAATTCTACCACTGAACCACCAATGCCTGGCCAGACTCAAAAGCTCAGCAGTTCCTTAAGAAGCATTTAGAGTGAATGACCTCATCCTTGATAACCATTTGCAGTGAATGACCACATGCTTAATAAGCATTTACACTGCTTGACCGTGTCCTTTACATGTCATTTACACAGGGTGTCCACATCGTTAAGAACCATTTACGCTGCATGACCACATCCTTCATAATCATTGACACTGATCTGCTCACATTCTTCATATTTCTTTACACTGAATGACCACTTCCTTCATTTTCATTTACCATCATCTACTTACATCCTTAATAAGCATTTACACTGCACGATTACATCCTCAATAAGTCTTTCCACTGATCTACCCAGATCCTGCATAATTATTTACACTGATGACCACTTTCTTCATCCTCATTTATACTGAACTGCTCACATTCTTCATCTACATTTACACTGAATAACCACATCCTCAAGAAACATTTACACTGAATTACCACATTCTTCATAACCATTTGCACCGATCTGCGCACATCCTTACTCTCCAGTAACACTGATCTGCACACATCATTATTGATCACTTACACTGAATGGCCACATACGTCTTAGTCATTTACACTGATCTACTCACATTACTAATCTTCATTTGCACTGAACGAAAGCATACTTAATAAGCATTTACAAGGAATGAGCACGTTCTTAATATTCATTTGCACTGAATGACCAAATTCTTAATAACCATTTATAATGATCTACCCACGTCCTTTATAATTATTTAACCTGAGCGACAACATCATTATTAAGCATTAAAACTGGACGCGCACATCATTCTTAATCAGTTACACTGAATGGCCACATACGTCTTACTCATTTACACTGATCTACCTACATCCTTACTAACATAGCAATATGCGAATTAGGAGCAGGAGTAGCGCACTCGGCCCCACGAGTCTGTTGCGCCATTCAATAAGATCATGGCTGATCTGATTGTAACCTCGACTCCACATTCCCTCCTACCCCCATAATCTTTCACCCCCTTGCTTTTCAAGAATCTAGCAACCCTCTGCCTTAAAAATAGTTTGTGACTCTGCTTGCACTGCCTTTTGAGGAAGAGAGTTCCAAAGACCCAGGACCCTGTGAGAGAAAAGATTTCTCCTCATCTATGCCTTAAATGGGCGACCCGTTATTTAAATCAGAAAGCAAGGGCTTCGATTCCCCAACAAAGGTCAACATAATTTCCATCTCCACCCTTGACAGGCCTCTGAGGATCAAGTCACCTGTTCCTCCTCGAAAGTCCCACAGACACAAAACAATCCTGTCCAACCTTGCACCAGAAATTAACTCATCCACTGCAGCTGCTTGCATAATTATTTTGGCCTCAACCACTGCCTTCCTTCCATCAAGCAAGAGCCCAACACCACACACACTCTCGCCAAGACAAACACCAACTCTGCATTGACTGGGAATCAAACCCAGGCCTCCCACATGGCAAGCGAGAATTCTACACTGAACCACCAATGCCCCGCCATACTTAAAAGCTCAGCAGTTCCTTAAGAAGCATTTAGAGTGAATGACCACATCCTTGATAACCATTTGCAGTGAATGACCACATGCTTAATAAGCATTTACACTGCTTGACCGTGTCCTTTACATGTCATTTACACAGGGTGTCCACATCGTTAAGAACCATTTACGCTGCTTGACCACATCCTTTATAATCATTGACACTGATCTGCTCACATTCTTCATATTTCTTTACACTGAATGACCACTTCCTTCATTTTCATTTACCATCATCTACTTACATCCTTAATAAGCATTTACACTGCACGATTACATCCTCAATAAGTCTTTCCACTGATCTACCCAGATCCTGCATAATTATTTACACTGATGACCACTTTCTTCATCTTCATTTATACTGAACTGCTCACATTCTTCATCTACATTTACACTGAATAACCACATCCTCAAGAAACATTTACACTGAATTACCACGTTCTTCATAACCATTTGCACCGATCTGCGCACATCCTTACTCTCCAGTTACACTGATCTGCACACATCATTATTGATCACTTACACTGAATGGCCACATACGTCTTAGTCATTTACACTGATCTACTCACATTACTAATCTTCACTTGCACTGAACGAAAGCATACTTAATAAGCATTTACAAGGAATGAGCACGTTCTTAATATTCATTTGCACTGAATGACCAAATTCTTAATAACCATTTATAATGATCTACCCACGTCCTTTATAATTAATTAACCTGAGCGACAACATCATTATTAAGCATTAAAACTGGACGCGCACATCATTCTTAATCAGTTACACTGAATGGCCACATACGTCTTACTCATTTACACTGATCTACCTACATCCTTACTAACATAGCAATATGCGAATTAGGAGCAGGAGTAGCGCACTCGGCCCCACGAGTCTGTTGCGCCATTCAATAAGATCTTGGCTGATCTGATTGTAACCTCAACTCCACATTCCCTCCTACCCCCATAATCTTTCACCCCCTTGCTTTTCAAGAATCTAGCAACCCTCTGCCTTAAAAATAGTTTGTGACTCTGCTTGCACTGCCTTTTGAGGAAGAGAGTTCCAAAGACTCAGGACCCTGTGAGAGAAAAGATTTCTCCTCATCTCTGCCTTAAATGGGCGACCCGTTATTTAAATCAGAAAGCAAGGGCTTCGATTCCCCAACAAAGGTCAACATAATTTCCATCTCCACCCTTCACAGGCCTCTGAGGATCAAGTCACCTGTTCCTCCTCGAAAGTCCCACAGACACAAAGCAATCCTGTCCAACCTTGCACCAGAAATTAACTCATCCACTGCAGCTGCTTGCATAATTATTTTGGCCTCAACCACTGCCTTCCTTCCATCAAGCAAGAGCCCAACACCACACACACTCTCGCCAAGACAAACACCAACTCTGCATTGACTGGGAATCGAACCCAGGCCTCCCACATGGCAAGCAAGAATTCTACCACTGAACCACCAATGCCTGGCCATACTTAAAAGCTCAGCAGTTCCTTAAGAAGCATTTAGAGTGAATGACCTCATCCTTGAGAACCATTTGCAGTGAATGACCACATGCTTAATAAGCATTTACACTGCTTGACCGTGTCCTTTACATGTCATTTACACAGGGTGTCCACATCGTTAAGAACCATTTACGCTGCATGACAACATCCTTCATAATCATTGACACTGATCTGCTCACATTCTTCATATTTCTTTACACTGAATGACCACTTCCTTCATTTTCATTTACCATCATCTACTTACATCCTTAATAAGCATTTACACTGCACGATTACATCCTCAATAAGTCTTTCCACTGATCTACCCAGATCCTGCATAATTATTTACACTGATGACCACTTTCTTCATCCTCATTTATACTGAACTGCTCACATTCTTCATCTACATTTACACTGAATAACCACATCCTCAAGAAACATTTACACTGAATTACCACATTCTTCATAACCATTTGCACCGATCTGCGCACATCCTTACTCTCCAGTAACACTGATCTGCACACATCATTATTGATCACTTACACTGAATGGCCACATACGTCTTAGTCATTTACACTGATCTACTCACATTACTAATCTTCATTTGCACTGAACGAAAGCATACTTAATAAGCATTTACAAGGAATGAGCACGTTCTTAATATTCATTTGCACTGAATGACCAAATTCTTAATAACCATTTATAATGATCTACCCACGTCCTTTATAATTATTTAACCTGAGCGACAACATCATTATTAAGCATTAAAACTGGACGCGCACATCATTCTTAATCAGTTACACTGAATGGCCACATACGTCTTACTCATTTACACTGATCTACCTACATCCTAACTAACATAGCAATATGCGAATTAGGAGCAGGAGTATCGCACTCGGCCCCACGAGTCTGTTGCGCCATTCAATAAGATCATGGCTGATCTGATTGTAACCTCGACTCCACATTCCCTCCTACCCCCATAATCTTTCACCCCCTTGCTTTTCAAGAATCTAGCAACCCTCTGCCTTAAAAATAGTTTGTGACTCTGCTTGCACTGCCTTTTGAGGAAGAGAGTTCCAAAGACCCAGGACCCTGTGAGAGAAAAGATTTCTCCTCATCTATGCCTTAAATGGGCGACCCGTTATTTAAATCAGAAAGCAAGGGCTTCGATTCCCCAACAAAGGTCAACATAATTTCCATCTCCACCCTTTACAGGCCTCTGAGGATCAAGTCACCTGTTCCTCCTCGAAAGTCCCACAGACACAAAACAATCCTGTCCAACCTTGCACCAGAAATTAACTCATCCACTGCAGCTGCTTGCATAATTATTTTGGCCTCAACCACTGCCTTCCTTCCATCAAGCAAGAGCCCAACACCACACACACTCTCGCCAAGACAAACACCAACTCTGCATTGACTGGGAATCAAACCCAGGCCTCCCACATGGCAAGCGAGAATTCTACACTGAACCACCAATGCCCCGCCATACTTAAAAGCTCAGCAGTTCCTTAAGAAGCATTTAGAGTGAATGACCACATCCTTGATAACCATTTGCAGTGAATGACCACATGCTTAATAAGCATTTACACTGCTTGACCGTGTCCTTTACATGTCATTTACACAGGGTGTCCACATCGTTAAGAACCATTTACGCTGCTTGACCACATCCTTTATAATCATTGACACTGATCTGCTCACATTCTTCATATTTCTTTACACTGAATGACCACTTCCTTCATTTTCATTTACCATCATCTACTTACATCCTTAATAAGCATTTACACTGCACGATTACATCCTCAATAAGTCTTTCCACTGATCTACCCAGATCCTGCATAATTATTTACACTGATGACCACTTTCTTCATCTTCATTTATACTGAACTGCTCACATTCTTCATCTACATTTACACTGAATAACCACATCCTCAAGAAACATTTACACTGAATTACCACGTTCTTCATAACCATTTGCACCGATCTGCGCACATCCTTACTCTCCAGTTACACTGATCTGCACACATCATTATTGATCACTTACACTGAATGGCCACATACGTCTTAGTCATTTACACTGATCTACTCACATTACTAATCTTCACTTGCACTGAACGAAAGCATACTTAATAAGCATTTACAAGGAATGAGCACGTTCTTAATATTCATTTGCACTGAATGACCAAATTCTTAATAACCATTTATAATGATCTACCCACGTCCTTTATAATTAATTAACCTGAGCGACAACATCATTATTAAGCATTAAAACTGGACGCGCACATCATTCTTAATCAGTTACACTGAATGGCCACATACGTCTTACTCATTTACACTGATCTACCTACATCCTTACTAACATAGCAATATGCGAATTAGGAGCAGGAGTAGCGCACTCGGCCCCACGAGTCTGTTGCGCCATTCAATAAGATCTTGGCTGATCTGATTGTAACCTCAACTCCACATTCCCTCCTACCCCCACAATCTTTCACCCCCTTGCTTTTCAAGAATCTAGCAACCCTCTGCCTTAAAAATAGTTTGTGACTCTGCTTGCACTGCCTTTTGAGGAAGAGAGTTCCAAAGACTCAGGACCCTGTGAGAGAAAAGATTTCTCCTCATCTCTGCCTTAAATGGGCGACCCGTTATTTAAATCAGAAAGCAAGGGCTTCGATTCCCCAACAAAGGTCAACATAATTTCCATCTCCACCCTTCACAGGCCTCTGAGGATCAAGTCACCTGTTCCTCCTCGAAAGCCCCACAGACACAAAGCAATCCTGTCCAACCTTGCACCAGAAATTAACTCATCCACTGCAGCTGCTTGCATAATTATTTTGGCCTCAACCACTGCCTTCCTTCCATCAAGCAAGAGCCCAACACCACACACACTCTCGCCAAGACAAACACCAACTCTGCATTGACTGGGAATCGAAGCCAGGTCTCCCACATGGCAAGCGAGAATTCTACCACTGAACCACCAATGCCCCGCCATACTTAAAAGCTCAGCAGTTCCTTAAGAATCATTTAGAGTGAATGACCTCATCCTTGATAACCATTTGCAGTGAATGACCACATGCTTAATAAGCATTTACACTGCTTGACCGTGTCCTTTACATGTCATTTACACAGGGTGTCCACATCGTTAAGAACCATTTACGCTGCATGACCACATCCTTCATAATCATTGACACTGATCTGCTCACATTCTTCATATTTCTTTACACTGAATGACCACTTCCTTCATTTTCATTTACCATCATCTACTTACATCCTTAATAAGCATTTACACTGCACGATTACATCCTCAATAAGTCTTTCCACTGATCTACCCAGATCCTGCATAATTATTTACACTGATGACCACTTTCTTCATCCTCATTTATACTGAACTGCTCACATTCTTCATCTACATTTACACTGAATAACCACATCCTCAAGAAACATTTACACTGAATTACCACATTCTTCATAACCATTTGCACCGATCTGCGCACATCCTTACTCTCCAGTAACACTGATCTGCACACATCATTATTGATCACTTACACTGAATGGCCACATACGTCTTAGTCATTTACACTGATCTACTCACATTACTAATCTTCATTTGCACTGAACGAAAGCATACTTAATAAGCATTTACAAGGAATGAGCACGTTCTTAATATTCATTTGCACTGAATGACCAAATTCTTAATAACCATTTATAATGATCTACCCACGTCCTTTATAATTATTTAACCTGAGCGACAACATCATTATTAAGCATTAAAACTGGACGCGCACATCATTCTTAATCAGTTACACTGAATGGCCACATACGTCTTACTCATTTACACTGATCTACCTACATCCTTACTAACATAGCAATATGCGAATTAGGAGCAGGAGTAGCGCACTCGGCCCCACGAGTCTGTTGCGCCATTCAATAAGATCATGGCTGATCTGATTGTAACCTCGACTCCACATTCCCTCCTACCCCCATAATCTTTCACCCCCTTGCTTTTCAAGAATCTAGCAACCCTCTGCTTTAAAAATAGTTGGTGACTCTGCTTGCACTGCCTTTTGAGGTAGAGAGTTCCAAAGACCCAGGACCCTGAGAGAGAAAAGATTTCTCCTCATCTATGCCTTAAATGGGCGACCCGTTATTTAAATCAGAAAGCAAGGGCTTCGATTCCCCAACAAAGGTCAACATAATTTCCATCTCCACCCTTTACAGGCCTCTGAGGATCAAGTCACCTGTTCCTCCTCGAAAGTCCCACAGACACAAAACAATCCTGTCCAACCTTGCACCAGAAATTAACTCATCCACTGCAGCTGCTTGCATAATTATTTTGGCCTCAACCACTGCCTTCCTTCCATCAAGCAAGAGCCCAACACCACACACACTCTCGCCAAGACAAACACCAACTCTGCATTGACTGGGAATCAAACCCAGGCCTCCCACATGGCAAGCGAGAATTCTACACTGAACCACCAATGCCCCGCCATACTTAAAAGCTCAGCAGTTCCTTAAGAAGCATTTAGAGTGAATGACCACATCCTTGATAACCATTTGCAGTGAATGACCACATGCTTAATAAGCATTTACACTGCTTGACCGTGTCCTTTACATGTCATTTACACAGGGTGTCCACATCGTTAAGAACCATTTACGCTGCTTGACCACATCCTTTATAATCATTGACACTGATCTGCTCACATTCTTCATATTTCTTTACACTGAATGACCACTTCCTTCATTTTCATTTACCATCATCTACTTACATCCTTAATAAGCATTTACACTGCACGATTACATCCTCAATAAGTCTTTCCACTGATCTACCCAGATCCTGCATAATTATTTACACTGATGACCACTTTCTTCATCTTCATTTATACTGAACTGCTCACATTCTTCATCTACATTTACACTGAATAACCACATCCTCAAGAAACATTTACACTGAATTACCACGTTCTTCATAACCATTTGCACCGATCTGCGCACATCCTTACTCTCCAGTTACACTGATCTGCACACATCATTATTGATCACTTACACTGAATGGCCACATACGACTTAGTCATTTACACTGATCTACTCACATTACTAATCTTCACTTGCACTGAACGAAAGCATACTTAATAAGCATTTACAAGGAATGAGCACGTTCTTAATATTCATTTGCACTGAATGACCAAATTCTTAATAACCATTTATAATGATCTACCCACGTCCTTTATAATTAATTAACCTGAGCGACAACATCATTATTAAGCATTAAAACTGGACGCGCACATCATTCTTAATCAGTTACACTGAATGGCCACATACGTCTTACTCATTTACACTGATCTACCTACATCCTTACTAACATAGCAATATGCGAATTAGGAGCAGGAGTAGCGCACTCGGCCCCACGAGTCTGTTGCGCCATTCAATAAGATCATGGCTGATCTGATTGTAATCTCAACTCCACATTCCCTCCTACCCCCATAATCTTTCACCCCCTTGCTTTTCAAGAATCTAGCAACCCTCTGCCTTAAAAATAGTTTGTGACTCTGCTTGCACTGCCTTTTGAGGAAGAGAGTTCCAAAGACTCAGGACCCTGTGAGAGAAAAGATTTCTCCTCATCTCTGCCTTAAATGGGCGACCCGTTATTTAAATCAGAAAGCAAGGGCTTCGATTCCCCAACAAAGGTCAACATAATTTCCATCTCCACCCTTCACAGGCCTCTGAGGATCAAGTCACCTGTTCCTCCTCGAAAGTCCCACAGACACAAAGCAATCCTGTCCAACCTTGCACCAGAAATTAACTCATCCACTGCAGCTGCTTGCATAATTATTTTGGCCTCAACCACTGCCTTCCTTCCATCAAGCAAGAGCCCAACACCACACACACTCTCGCCAAGACAAACACCAACTCTGCATTGACTGGGAATCGAACCCAGGCCTCCCACATGGCAAGCGAGAATTCTACCACTGAACCACCAATGCCTGGCCATACTTAAAAGCTCAGCAGTTCCTTAAGAAGCATTTAGAGTGAATGACCTCATCCTTGAGAACCATTTGCAGTGAATGACCACATGCTTAATAAGCATTTACACTGCTTGACCGTGTCCTTTACATGTCATTTACACAGGGTGTCCACATCGTTAAGAACCATTTACGCTGCATGACCACATCCTTCATAATCATTGACACTGATCTGCTCACATTCTTCATATTTCTTTACACTGAATGACCACTTCCTTCATTTTCATTTACCATCATCTACTTACATCCTTAATAAGCATTTACACTGCACGATTACATCCTCAATAAGTCTTTCCACTGATCTACCCAGATCCTGCATAATTATTTACACTGATGGCCACTTTCTTCATCTTCATTTATACTGAACTGCTCACATTCTTCATCTACATTTACACTGAATAACCACATCCTCAAGAAACATTTACACTGAATTACCACATTCTTCATAACCATTTGCACCGATCTGCGCACATCCTTACTCTCCAGTTACACTGATCTGCACACATCATTATTGATCACTTACACTGAATGGCCACATACGTCTTAGTCATTTACACTGATCTACTCACATTACTCATCTTCATTTGCACTGAACGAAAGCATACTTAATAAGCATTTACAAGGAATGAGCACGTTCTTAATATTCATTTGCACTGAATGACCAAATTCTTAATAACAATTTATAATGATTTACCCACGTCCTTTATAATTATTTAACCTGAGCGACAACATCATTATTAAGCATTAAAACTGGACGCGCACATCATTCTTAATCAGTTACACTGAATGGCCACATACGTCTTACTCATTTACACTGATCTACCTACATCCTTACTAACATAGCAATATGCGAATTAGGAGCAGGAGTAGCGCACTCGGCCCCACGAGTCTGTTGCGCCATTCAATAAGATCATGGCTGATCTGATTGTAACCTCGACTCCACATTCCCTCCTACCCCCATAATCTTTCACCCCCTTGCTTTTCAAGAATCTAGCAACCCTCTGCCTTAAAAATAGTTTGTGACTCTGCTTGCACTGCCTTTTGAGGAAGAGAGTTCCAAAGACCCAGGACCCTGTGAGAGAAAAGATTTCTCCTCATCTATGCCTTAAATGGGCGACCCGTTATTTAAATCAGAAAGCAAGGGCTTCGATTCCCCAACAAAGGTCAACATAATTTCCATCTCCACCCTTTACAGGCCTCTGAGGATCAAGTCACCTGTTCCTCCTGGAAAGTCCCACAGACACAAAGCAATCCTGTCCAACCTTGCACCAGAAATTAACTCATCCACTGCAGCTGCTTGCATAATTATTTTGGCCTCAACCACTGCCTTCTTTCCATCAAGCAAGAGCCCAACACCACACACACTCTCGCCAAGACAAACACCAACTCTGCATTGACTGGGAATCGAGCCCCAGCCTCCCACATGGCAAGCGAGAATTCTACCACTGAACCACCAATGCCTGGCCATATTTAAAAGCTCAGCAGTTCCTTAAGAAGCATTTAGAGTGAATGACCTCATCCTTGATAACCATTTGCAGTGAATGACCACATGCTTAATAAGCATTTACACTGCTTGACCGTGTCCTTTACATGTCATTTACACAGGGTGTCCACATCGTTAAGAACCATTTACGCTGCATGACCACATCCTTCATAATCATTGACACTGATCTGCTCACATTCTTCATATTTCTTTACACTGAATGACCACTTCCTTCATTTTCATTTACCATCATCTACTTACATCCTTAATAAGCATTTACACTGCACGATTACATCCTCAATAAGTCTTTCCACTGATCTACCCAGATCCTGCATAATTATTTACACTGATGGCCACTTTCTTCATCCTCATTTATACTGAACTGCTCACATTCTTCATCTACATTTACACTGAATAACCACATCCTCAAGAAACATTTACACTGAATTACCACATTCTTCATAACCATTTGCACCGATCTGTGCACATCCTTACTCTCCAGTTACACTGATCTGCACACGTCATTATTGATCACTGACACTGAATGGCCTCATACGTCTTAGTCATTTACACTGATCTACTCACATTACTAATCTTCATTTGCACTGAACGAAAGCATACTTAATAAGCATTTACAAGGAATGAGCACGTTCTTAATATTCATTTGCACTGAATGACCAAATTCTTAATAACCATTTATAATGATCTACCCACGTCCTTTATCATTAATTAACCTGAGCGACAACATCATTATTAAGCATTAAAACTGGACGCGCACATCATTCTTAATCAGTTACACTGAATGGCCACATACGTCTTACTCATTTACACTGATCTACCTACATCCTTACTAACATAGCAATATGCGAATTAGGAGCAGGAGTAGCGCACTCGGCCCCACGAGTCTGTTGCGCCATTCAATAAGATCATGGCTGATCTGATTGTAACCTCGACTCCACCGTCCCTCCTACCCCCATAATCATTCACCCCCTTGCTTTTCAAGAATCTAGCAACCCTCTGCCTTAAAAATAGTTTGTGACTCTGCTTGAACTGCCTTTTGAGGAAGAGAGTTCCAAAGACTCAGGACCCTGTGAGAGAAAAGATTTCTCCTCATCTATGCCTTAAATGGGCGACCCGTTATTTAAATCAGAAAGCAAGGGCTTCGATTCCCCAACAAAGGTCAACATAATTTCCATCTCCACCCTGAACAGGTCTCTGAGGATCAAGTCACCTGTTCCTCCTCGAAAGTCCCACAGACACAAAGCAATCTTGTCCAACCTTGCACCAGAAATTAACTCATCCACTGCAGCTGCTTGCATAATTATTTTGACCTCAACCACTGCCTTCCTGCCAGAAAGCAAGAGCTGAACACCACACACACTCTCGCCAAGACAAACACCAACTCTGCATTGACTGGGAATCGAACCCAGGCCTCCCACATGGCAAGCGAGAATTCTACCACTGAACCACCAATGCCTGGCCATACGTAAAACCTCAGCAGTTCCTTCAGAAGCATTTTGAGTGAATGACCACATCCTTGATAACCATTTGCAGTGAATGACCACATGCTTAATAAGCATTTACACTGATTGACCGTATCCTTTACATGTCATTTACACAGGGTGTCCACATCGTTAAGAACCATTTACGCTGCATGACCACATCCTTCATAATCATTGACACTGATCTGCTCACATTCTTCATATTTCTTTACACTGAATGACCACTTCCTTCATTTTCATTTACCATCATCTACTTACATCCTTAATAAGCATTTACACTGCACGATTACATCCTCAATAAGTCTTTCCACTGATCTACCCAGATCCTGCATAATTATTTACACTGATGGCCACTTTCTTCATCATCATTTATACTGAACTGCTCACATTCTTCATCTACATTTACACTGAATAACCACATCCTCAAGAAACATTTACACTGAATTACCACATTTTTCATAACCATTTGCACCGATCTGCGCACATCCTTACTCTCCAGTTACACTGATCTGCACACATCATTATTGATCACTTACACTGAATGGCCACATACGTCTTAGTCATTTACACTGATCTACTCACATTACTAATCTTCATTTGCACTGAACGAAAGCATACTTAATAAGCATTTACAAGGAATGAGCACGTTCTTAATATTCATTTGCACTGAATGACCAAATTCTTAATAACCATTTATAATGATCTACCCACGTCCTTTATAATTAATTAACCTGAGCGACAACATCATTATTAAGCATTAAAACTGGACGCGCACATCATTCTTAATCAGTTACACTGAATGGCCACATACGTCTTACTCATTTACACTGATCTCCCTACATCCTTACTAACATAGCAATATGCGAATTTGGAGCAGGAGTAGCGCACTCGGCCCCACGAGTCTGTTGCGCCATTCAATAAGATCTTGGCTGATCTGATTGTAACCTCGACTCCACATTCCCTCCTACCCCCATAATCTTTCACCCCCTTGCTTTTCAAGAATCTAGCAACCCTCTGCCTTAAAAATAGTTTGTGACTCTGCTTGCACTGCCTTTTGAGGAAGAGACCCCAAAGACTCAGGACCCTGTGAGAGAAAAGATTTCTCCTCATCTATGCCTTAAATGGGCGACCCGTTATTTAAATCAGAAAGCAAGGGCTTCGATTCCCCAACAAAGGTCAACATAATTTCCATCTCCACCCTTTACAGGCCTCTGAGGATCAAGTCACCTGTTCCTCCTCGAAAGTCCCACAGACACAAAGCAATCCTGTCCAACCTTGCACCAGAAATTAACTCATCCACTGCAGCTGCTTGCATAATTATTTTGGCCTCAACCACTGCCTTCCTTCCATCAAGCAAGAGCCCAACACCACACACACTCTCGCCAAGACAAACACCAACTCTGCATTGACTGGGAATCGAACCCAGGCCTCCCACATGGCAAGCGAGAATTCTACCACTGAACCACCAATGCCTGGCCATACTTAAAAGCTCAGCAGTTCCTTAAGAAGCATTTAGAGTGAATGACCTCATCCTTGAGAACCATTTGCAGTGAATGACCACATGCTTAATAAGCATTTACACTGCTTGACCGTGTCCTTTACATGTCATTTACACAGGGTGTCCACATCGTTAAGAACCATTTACGCTGCATGACCACATCCTTCATAATCATTGACACTGATCTGCTCACATTCTTCATATTTCTTTACACTGAATGACCACTTCCTTCATTTTCATTTACCATCATCTACTTACATCCTTAATAAGCATTTACACTGCACGATTACATCCTCAATAAGTCTTTCCACTGATCTACCCAGATCCTGCATAATTATTTACACTGATGGCCACTTTCTTCATCATCATTTATACTGAACTGCTCACATTCTTCATCTACATTTACACTGAATAACCACATCCTCAAGAAACATTTACACTGAATTACCACATTCTTCATAACCATTTGCACCGATCTGCGCACATCCTTACTCTCCAGTAACACTGATCTGCACACTTCATTATTGATCACTTACACTGAATGGCCACATACGTCTTAGTCATTTACACTGATCTACTCACATTACTAATCTTCATTTGCACTGAACGAAAGCATACTTAATAAGCATTTACAAGGAATGAGCACGTTCTTAATATTCATTTGCACTGAATGACCAAATTCTTAATAACAATTTATAATGATTTACCCACGTCCTTTATAATTATTTAACCTGAGCGACAACATCATTATTAAGCATTAAAACTGGACGCGCACATCATTCTTAATCAGTTACACTGAATGGCCACATACGTCTTACTCATTTACACTGATCTACCTACATCCTTACTAACATAGCAATATGCGAATTAGGAGCAGGAGTAGCGCACTCGGCCCCACGAGTCTGTTGCGCCATTCAATAAGATCATGGCTGATCTGATTGTAACCTCGACTCCACATTCCCTCCTACCCCCATAATCTTTCACCCCCTTGCTTTTCAAGAATCTAGCAACCCTCTGCCTTAAAAATAGTTTGTGACTCTGCTTGCACTGCCTTTTGAGGAAGAGAGTTCCAAAGACCCAGGACCCTGTGAGAGAAAAGATTTCTCCTCATCTATGCCTTAAATGGGCGACCCGTTATTTAAATCAGAAAGCAAGGGCTTCGATTCCCCAACAAAGGTCAACATAATTTCCATCTCCACCCTTTACAGGCCTCTGAGGATCAAGTCACCTGTTCCTCCTGGAAAGTCCCACAGACACAAAGCAATCTTGTCCAACCTTGCACCAGAAATTAACTCATCCACTGCAGCTGCTTGCATAATTATTTTGACCTCAACCACTGCCTTCCTCCCAGAAAGCAAGAGCCGAACACCACACACACTCTCGCCAAGACAAACACCAACTCTGCATTGACTGGGAATCGAACCCAGGCCTCCCACGTGGCAAGCGAGAATTCTACCACTGAACCACCAATGCCTGGCCATACGTAAAACCTTAGCAGTTCCTTCAGAAGCATTTTGAGTGAATGACCACATCCTTGATAACCATTTGCAGTGAATGACCACATGCTTAATAAGCATTTACACTGCTTGACCGTGTCCTTTACATGTCATTTACACAGGGTGTCCACATCGTTAAGAACCATTTACGCTGCATGACCACATCCTTCATAATCATTGACACTGATCTGCTCACATTCTTCATATTTCTTTACACTGAATGACCACTTCCTTCATTTTCATTTACCATCATCTACTTACATCCTTAATAAGCATTTACACTGCATGATTACATCCTCAATAAGTCTTTCCACTGATCTACCCAGATCCTGCATAATTATTTACACTGATGGCCACTTTCTTCATCCTCATTTATACTGAACTGCTCACATTCTTCATCTACATTTACATTGAATAACCACATCCTCAAGAAACATTTACACTGAATTACCACATTCTTCATAACCATTTGCACCGATCTGCGCACATCCTTACTCTCCAGTTACACTGATCTGCACACATCATTATTGATCACTGACACTGAATGGCCACATACGTCTTAGTCATTTACACTGATCTACTCACATTACTCATCTTCATTTGCACTGAACGAAAGCATACTTAATAAGCATTTACAAGGAATGAGCACGTTCTTAATATTCATTTGCACTGAATGACCAAATTCTTAATAACAATTTATAATGATCTACCCACGTCCTTTATAATTATTTAACCTGAGCGACAACATCATTATTAAGCATTAAAACTGGACGCGCACATCATTCTTAATCAGTTACACTGAATGGCCACATACGTCTTACTCATTTACACTGATCTACCTACATCCTTACTAACATAGCAATATGCGAATTAGGAGCAGGAGTAGCGCACTCGGCCCCACGAGTCTGTTGCGCCATTCAATAAGATCATGGCTGATCTGATTGTAACCTCGACTCCACATTCCCTCCTACCCCCATAATCTTTCACCCCCTTGCTTTTCAAGAATCTAGCAACCCTCTGCCTTAAAAATAGTTTGTGACTCTGCTTGAACTGCCTTTTGAGGAAGAGAGTTCCAAAGACTCAGGACCCTGTGAGAGAAAAGATTTCTCCTCATCTATGCCTTAAATGGGCGACCCGTTATTTAAATCAGAAAGCAAGGGCTTCGATTCCCCAACAAAGGTCAACATAATTTCCATCTCCACCCTGAACAGGTCTCTGAGGATCAAGTCACCTGTTCCTCCTCGAAAGTCCCACAGACACAAAGCAATCTTGTCCAACCTTGCACCAGAAATTAACTCATCCACTGCAGCTGCTTGCATAATTATTTTGACCTCAACCACTGCCTTCCTCCCAGAAAGCAAGAGCCCAACACCACACACACTCTCGCCAAGACAAACACCAACTCTGCATTGACTGGGAATCGAACCCAGGCCTCCCACATGGCAAGCGAGAATTCTACCACTGAACCACCAATGCCTGGCCATACGTAAAACCTCAGCAGTTCCTTCAGAAGCATTTTGAGTGAATGACCACATCCTTGATAACCATTTGCAGTGAATGACCACATGCTTAATAAGCATTTACACTGATTGACCGTATCCTTTACATGTCATTTACACAGGGTGTCCACATCGTTAAGAACCATTTACGCTGCATGACCACATCCTTCATAATCATTGACACTGATCTGCTCACATTCTTCATATTTCTTTACACTGAATGACCACTTCCTTCATTTTCATTTACCATCATCTACTTACATCCTTAATAAGCATTTACACTGCACGATTACATCCTCAATAAGTCTTTCCACTGATCTACCCAGATCCTGCATAATTATTTACACTGATGGCCACTTTCTTCATCATCATTTATACTGAACTGCTCACATTCTTCATCTACATTTACACTGAATAACCACATCCTCAAGAAACATTTACACTGAATTACCACATTCTTCATAACCATTTGCACCGATCTGCGCACATCCTTACTCTCCAGTTACACTGATCTGCACACATCATTATTGATCACTTACACTGAATGGCCACATACGTCTTAGTCATTTACACTGATCTACTCACATTACTAATTTTCATTTGCACTGAACGAAAGCATACTTAATAAGCATTTACAAGGAATGAGCACGTTCTTAATATTCATTTGCACTGAATGACCAAATTCTTAATAACCATTTATAATGATCTACCCACGTCCTTTATAATTAATTAACCTGAGCGACAACATCATTATTAAGCATTAAAACTGGACGCGCACATCATTCTTAATCAGTTACACTGAATGGCCACATACGTCTTACTCATTTACACTGATCTCCCTACATCCTTACTAACATAGCAATATGCGAATTTGGAGCAGGAGTAGCGCACTCGGCCCCACGAGTCTGTTGCGCCATTCAATAAGATCTTGGCTGATCTGATTGTAACCTCGACTCCACATTCCCTCCTACCCCCATAATCTTTCACCCCCTTGCTTTTCAAGAATCTAGCAACCCTCTGCCTTAAAAATAGTTTGTGACTCTGCTTGCACTGCCTTTTGAGGAAGAGACCCCAAAGACTCAGGACCCTGTGAGAGAAAAGATTTCTCCTCATCTATGCCTTAAATGGGCGACCCGTTATTTAAATCAGAAAGCAAGGGCTTCGATTCCCCAACAAAGGTCAACATAATTTCCATCTCCACCCTTTACAGGCCTCTGAGGATCAAGTCACCTGTTCCTCCTCGAAAGTCCCACAGACACAAAGCAATCCTGTCCAACCTTGCACCAGAAATTAACTCATCCACTGCAGCTGCTTGCATAATTATTTTGGCCTCAACCACTGCCTTCCTTCCATCAAGCAAGAGCCCAACACCACACACACTCTCGCCAAGACAAACACCAACTCTGCATTGACTGGGAATCGAACCCAGGCCTCCCACATGGCAAGCGAGAATTCTACCACTGAACCACCAATGCCTGGCCATACTTAAAAGCTCAGCAGTTCCTTAAGAAGCATTTAGAGTGAATGACCTCATCCTTGAGAACCATTTGCAGTGAATGACCACATGCTTAATAAGCATTTACACTGCTTGACCGTGTCCTTTACATGTCATTTACACAGGGTGTCCACATCGTTAAGAACCATTTACGCTGCATGACCACATCCTTCATAATCATTGACACTGATCTGCTCACATTCTTCATATTTCTTTACACTGAATGACCACTTCCTTCATTTTCATTTACCATCATCTACTTACATCCTTAATAAGCATTTACACTGCACGATTACATCCTCAATAAGTCTTTCCACTGATCTACCCAGATCCTGCATAATTATTTACACTGATGGCCACTTTCTTCATCTTCATTTATACTGAACTGCTCACATTCTTCATCTACATTTACACTGAATAACCACATCCTCAAGAAACATTTACACTGAATTACCACATTCTTCATAACCATTTGCACCGATCTGCGCACATCCTTACTCTCCAGTTACACTGATCTGCACACATCATTATTGATCACTTACACTGAATGGCCACATACGTCTTAGTCATTTACACTGATCTACTCACATTACTCATCTTCATTTGCACTGAACGAAAGCATACTTAATAAGCATTTACAAGGAATGAGCACGTTCTTAATATTCATTTGCACTGAATGACCAAATTCTTAATAACAATTTATAATGATTTACCCACGTCCTTTATAATTATTTAACCTGAGCGACAACATCATTATTAAACATTAAAACTGGACGCGCACATCATTCTTAATCAGTTACACTGAATGGCCACATACGTCTTACTCATTTACACTGATCTACCTACATCCTTACTAACATAGCAATATGCGAATTAGGAGCAGGAGTAGCGCACTCGGCCCCACGAGTCTGTTGCGCCATTCAATAAGATCATGGCTGATCTGATTGTAACCTCGACTCCACATTCCCTCCTACCCCCATAATCTTTCACCCCCTTGCTTTTCAAGAATCTAGCAACCCTCTGCCTTAAAAATAGTTTGTGACTCTGCTTGCACTGCCTTTTGAGGAAGAGAGTTCCAAAGACCCAGGACCCTGTGAGAGAAAAGATTTCTCCTCATCTATGCCTTAAATGGGCGACCCGTTATTTAAATCAGAAAGCAAGGGCTTCGATTCCCCAACAAAGGTCAACATAATTTCCATCTCCACCCTTTACAGGCCTCTGAGGATCAAGTCACCTGTTCCTCCTCGAAAGTCCCACAGACACAAAGCAATCTTGTCCAACCTTGCACCAGAAATTAACTCATCCACTGCAGCTGCTTGCATAATTATTTTGACCTCAACCACTGCCTTCCTCCCAGAAAGCAAGAGCCCAACACCACACACACTCTCGCCAAGACAAACACCAACTCTGCATTGACTGGGAATCGAACCCAGGCCTCCCACGTGGCAAGCGAGAATTCTACCACTGAACCGCCAATGCCTGGCCATACGTAAAACCTTAGCAGTTCCTTCAGAAGCATTTTGAGTGAATGACCACATCCTTGATAACCATTTGCAGTGAATGACCACATGCTTAATAAGCATTTACACTGCTTGACCGTATCCTTTACATGTCATTTACACAGGGTGTCCACATCGTTAAGAACCATTTACGCTGCATGACCACATCCTTCATAATCATTGACACTGATCTGCTCACATTCTTCATATTTCTTTACACTGAATGACCACTTCCTTCATTTTCATTTACCATCATCTACTTACATCCTTAATAAGCATTTACACTGCATGATTACATCCTCAATAAGTCTTTCCACTGATCTACCCAGATCCTGCATAATTATTTACACTGATGGCCACTTTCTTCATCCTCATTTATACTGAACTGCTCACATTCTTCATCTACATTTACACTGAATAACCACATCCTCAAGAAACATTTACACTGAATTACCACATTCTTCATAACCATTTGCACCGATCTGCGCACATCCTTACTCTCCAGTTACACTGATCTGCACACATCATTATTGATCACTGACACTGAATGGCCACATACGTCTTAGTCATTTACACTGATCTACTCACATTACTCATCTTCATTTGCACTGAACGAAAGCATACTTAATAAGCATTTACAAGGAATGAGCACGTTCTTAATATTCATTTGCACTGAATGACCAAATTCTTAATAACAATTTATAATGATCTACCCACGTCCTTTATAATTATTTAACCTGAGCGACAACATCATTATTAAGCATTAAAACTGGACGCGCACATCATTCTTAATCAGTTACACTGAATGGCCACATACGTCTTACTCATTTACACTGATCTACCTACATCCTTACTAACATAGCAATATGCGAATTAGGAGCAGGAGTAGTGCACTCGGCCCCACGAGTCTGTTGCGCCATTCAATAAGATCATGGCTGATCTGATTGTAACCTCGACTCCACATTCCCTCCTACCCCCATAATCTTTCACCCCCTTGCTTTTCAAGAATCTAGCAACCCTCTGCCTTAAAAATAGTTTGTGACTCTGCTTGAACTGCCTTTTGAGGAAGAGAGTTCCAAAGACTCAGGACCCTGTGAGAGAAAAGATTTCTCCTCATCTATGCCTTAAATGGGCGACCCGTTATTTAAATCAGAAAGCAAGGGCTTCGATTCCCCAACAAAGGTCAACATAATTTCCATCTCCACCCTGAACAGGTCTCTGAGGATCAAGTCACCTGTTCCTCCTCGAAAGTCCCACAGACACAAAGCAATCTTGTCCAACCTTGCACCAGAAATTAACTCATCCACTGCAGCTGCTTGCATAATTATTTTGACCTCAACCACTGCCTTCCTCCCAGAAAGCAAGAGCCGAACACCACACACACTCTCGCCAAGACAAACACCAACTCTGCATTGACTGGAAATCGAACCCAGGCCTCCCACATGGCAAGCGAGAATTCTACCACTGAACCACCAATGCCTGGCCATACGTAAAACCTCAGCAGTTCCTTCAGAAGCATTTTGAGTGAATGACCACATCCTTGATAACCATTTGCAGTGAATGACCACATGCTTAATAAGCATTTACACTGATTGACCGTATCCTTTACATGTCATTTACACAGGGTGTCCACATCGTTAAGAACCATTTACGCTGCATGACCACATCCTTCATAATCATTGACACTGATCTGCTCACATTCTTCATATTTCTTTACACTGAATGACCACTTCCTTCATTTTCATTTACCATCATCTACTTACATCCTTAATAAGCATTTACACTGCACGATTACATCCTCAATAAGTCTTTCCACTGATCTACCCAGATCCTGCATAATTATTTACACTGATGACCACTTTCTTCATCATCATTTATACTGAACTGCTCACATTCTTCATCTACATTTACACTGAATAACCACATCCTCAAGAAACATTTACACTGAATTACCACATTCTTCATAACCATTTGCACCGATCTGCGCACATCCTTACTCTCCAGTTACACTGATCTGCACACATCATTATTGATCACTTACACTGAATGGCCACATACGTCTTAGTCATTTACACTGATCTACTCACATTACTAATCTTCATTTGCACTGAACGAAAGCATACTTAATAAGCATTTACAAGGAATGAGCACGTTCTTAATATTCATTTGCACTGAATGACCAAATTCTTAATAACCATTTATAATGATCTACCCACGTCCTTTATAATTAATTAACCTGAGCGACAACATCATTATTAAGCATTAAAACTGGACGCGCACATCATTCTTAATCAGTTACACTGAATGGCCACATACGTCTTACTCATTTACACTGATCTCCCTACATCCTTACTAACATAGCAATATGCGAATTTGGAGCAGGAGTAGCGCACTCGGCCCCACGAGTCTGTTGCGCCATTCAATAAGATCTTGGCTGATCTGATTGTAACCTCGACTCCACATTCCCTCCTACCCCCATAATCTTTCACCCCCTTGCTTTTCAAGAATCTAGCAACCCTCTGCCTTAAAAATAGTTTGTGACTCTGCTTGCACTGCCTTTTGAGGAAGAGACCCCAAAGACTCAGGACCCTGTGAGAGAAAAGATTTCTCCTCATCTATGCCTTAAATGGGCGACCCGTTATTTAAATCAGAAAGCAAGGGCTTCGATTCCCCAACAAAGGTCAACATAATTTCCATCTCCACCCTTTACAGGCCTCTGAGGATCAAGTCACCTGTTCCTCCTCGAAAGTCCCACAGACACAAAGCAATCCTGTCCAACCTTGCACCAGAAATTAACTCATCCACTGCAGCTGCTTGCATAATTATTTTGGCCTCAACCACTGCCTTCCTTCCATCAAGCAAGAGCCCAACACCACACACACTCTCGCCAAGACAAACACCAACTCTGCATTGACTGGGAATCGAACCCAGGCCTCCCACATAGCAAGCGAGAATTCTACCACTGAACCACCAATGCCTGGCCATACTTAAAAGCTCAGCAGTTCCTTAAGAAGCATTTAGAGTGAATGACCTCATCCTTGAGAACCATTTGCAGTGAATGACCACATGCTTAATAAGCATTTACACTGCTTGACCGTGTCCTTTACATGTCATTTACACAGGGTGTCCACATCGTTAAGAACCATTTACGCTGCATGACCACATCCTTCATAATCATTGACACTGATCTGCTCACATTCTTCATATTTCTTTACACTGAATGACCACTTCCTTCATTTTCATTTACCATCATCTACTTACATCCTTAATAAGCATTTACACTGCACGATTACATCCTCAATAAGTCTTTCCACTGATCTACCCAGATCCTGCATAATTATTTACACTGATGGCCACTTTCTTCATCTTCATTTATACTGAACTGCTCACATTCTTCATCTACATTTACACTGAATAACCACATCCTCAAGAAACATTTACACTGAATTACCACATTCTTCATAACCATTTGCACCGATCTGCGCACATCCTTACTCTCCAGTTACACTGATCTGCACACATCATTATTGATCACTTACACTGAATGGCCACATACGTCTTAGTCATTTACACTGATCTACTCACATTACTCATCTTCATTTGCACTGAACGAAAGCATACTTAATAAGCATTTACAAGGAATGAGCACGTTCTTAATATTCATTTGCACTGAATGACCAAATTCTTAATAACAATTTATAATGATTTACCCACGTCCTTTATAATTATTTAACCTGAGCGACAACATCATTATTAAGCATTAAAACTGGACGCGCACATCATTCTTAATCAGTTACACTGAATGGCCACATACGTCTTACTCATTTACACTGATCTACCTACATCCTTACTAACATAGCAATATGCGAATTAGGAGCAGGAGTAGCGCACTCGGCCCCACGAGTCTGTTGCGCCATTCAATAAGATCATGGCTGATCTGATTGTAACCTCGACTCCACATTCCCTCCTACCCCCATAATCTTTCACCCCCTTGCTTTTCAAGAATCTAGCAACCCTCTGCCTTAAAAATAGTTTGTGACTCTGCTTGCACTGCCTTTTGAGGAAGAGAGTTCCAAAGACCCAGGACCCTGTGAGAGAAAAGATTTCTCCTCATCTATGCCTTAAATGGGCGACCCGTTATTTAAATCAGAAAGCAAGGGCTTCGATTCCCCAACAAAGGTCAACATAATTTCCATCTCCACCCTTTACAGGCCTCTGAGGATCAAGTCACCTGTTCCTCCTCGAAAGTCCCACAGACACAAAGCAATCTTGTCCAACCTTGCACCAGAAATTAACTCATCCACTGCAGCTGCTTGCATAATTATTTTGACCTCAACCACTGCCTTCCTCCCAGAAAGCAAGAGCCGAACACCACACACACTCTCGCCAAGACAAACACCAACTCTGCATTGACTGGGAATCGAACCCAGGCCTCCCACGTGGCAAGCGAGAATTCTACCACTGAACCACCAATGCCTGGCCATACGTAAAACCTTAGCAGTTCCTTCAGAAGCATTTTGAGTGAATGACCACATCCTTGATAACCATTTGCAGTGAATGACCACATGCTTAATAAGCATTTACACTGCTTGACCGTATCCTTTACATGTCATTTACACAGGGTGTCCACATCGTTAAGAACCATTTACGCTGCATGACCACATCCTTCATAATCATTGACACTGATCTGCTCACATTCTTCATATTTCTTTACACTGAATGACCACTTCCTTCATTTTCATTTACCATCATCTACTTACATCCTTAATAAGCATTTACACTGCATGATTACATCCTCAATAAGTCTTTCCACTGATCTACCCAGATCCTGCATAATTATTTACACTGATGGCCACTTTCTTCATCCTCATTTATACTGAACTGCTCACATTCTTCATCTACATTTACACTGAATAACCACATCCTCAAGAAACATTTACACTGAATTACCACATTCTTCATAACCATTTGCACCGATCTGCGCACATCCTTACTCTCCAGTTACACTGATCTGCACACATCATTATTGATCACTGACACTGAATGGCCACATACGTCTTAGTCATTTACACTGATCTACTCACATTACTCATCTTCATTTGCACTGAACGAAAGCATACTTAATAAGCATTTACAAGGAATGAGCACGTTCTTAATATTCATTTGCACTGAATGACCAAATTCTTAATAACAATTTATAATGATCTACCCACGTCCTTTATAATTATTTAACCTGAGCGACAACATCATTATTAAGCATTAAAACTGGACGCGCACATCATTCTTAATCAGTTACACTGAATGGCCACATACGTCTTACTCATTTACACTGATCTACCTACATCCTTACTAACATAGCAATATGCGAATTAGGAGCAGGAGTCGTGCACTCGGCCCCACGAGTCTGTTGCGCCATTCAATAAGATCATGGCTGATCTGATTGTAACCTCGACTCCACATTCCCTCCTACCCCCATAATCTTTCACCCCCTTGCTTTTCAAGAATCTAGCAACCCTCTGCCTTAAAAATAGTTTGTGACTCTGCTTGAACTGCCTTTTGAGGAAGAGAGTTCCAAAGACTCAGGACCCTGTGAGAGAAAAGATTTCTCCTCATCTATGCCTTAAATGGGCGACCCGTTATTTAAATCAGAAAGCAAGGGCTTCGATTCCCCAACAAAGGTCAACATAATTTCCATCTCCACCCTGAACAGGTCTCTGAGGATCAAGTCACCTGTTCCTCCTCGAAAGTCCCACAGACACAAAGCAATCTTGTCCAACCTTGCACCAGAAATTAACTCATCCACTGCAGCTGCTTGCATAATTATTTTGACCTCAACCACTGCCTTCCTCCCAGAAAGCAAGAGCCGAACACCACACACACTCTCGCCAAGACAAACACCAACTCTGCATTGACTGGGAATCAAACCCAGGTCTCCCACATGGCAAGCGAGAATTCTACCACTGAACCACCAATGCCTGGCCATACGTAAAACCTCAGCAGTTCCTTCAGAAGCATTTTGAGTGAATGACCACATCCTTGATAACCATTTGCAGTGAATGACCACATGCTTAATAAGCATTTACACTGATTGACCGTATCCTTTACATGTCATTTACACAGGGTGTCCACATCGTTAAGAACCATTTACGCTGCATGACCACATCCTTCATAATCATTGACACTGATCTGCTCACATTCTTCATATTTCTTTACACTGAATGACCACTTCCTTCATTTTCATTTACCATCATCTACTTACATCCTTAATAAGCATTTACACTGTACGATTACATCCTCAATAAGTCTTTCCACTGATCTACCCAGATCCTGCATAATTATTTACACTGATGGCCACTTTCTTCATCATCATTTATACTGAACTGCTCACATTCTTCATCTACATTTACACTGAATAACCACATCCTCAAGAAACATTTACACTGAATTACCACATTCTTCATAACCATTTGCACCGATCTGCGCACATCCTTACTCTCCAGTTACACTGATCTGCACACATCATTATTGATCACTTACACTGAATGGCCACATACGTCTTAGTCATTTACACTGATCTACTCACATTACTAATCTTCATTTGCACTGAACGAAAGCATACTTAATAAGCATTTACAAGGAATGAGCACGTTCTTAATATTCATTTGCACTGAATGACCAAATTCTTAATAACCATTTATAATGATCTACCCACGTCCTTTATAATTAATTAACCTGAGCGACAACATCATTATTAAGCATTAAAACTGGACGCGCACATCATTCTTAATCAGTTACACTGAATGGCCACATACGTCTTACTCATTTACACTGATCTCCCTACATCCTTACTAACATAGCAATATGCGAATTTGGAGCAGGAGTAGCGCACTCGGCCCCACGAGTCTGTTGCGCCATTCAATAAGATCTTGGCTGATCTGATTGTAACCTCGACTCCACATTCCCTCCTACCCCCATAATCTTTCACCCCCTTGCTTTTCAAGAATCTAGCAACCCTCTGCCTTAAAAATAGTTTGTGACTCTGCTTGCACTGCCTTTTGAGGAAGAGACCCCAAAGACTCAGGACCCTGTGAGAGAAAAGATTTCTCCTCATCTATGCCTTAAATGGGCGACCCGTTATTTAAATCAGAAAGCAAGGGCTTCGATTCCCCAACAAAGGTCAACATAATTTCCATCTCCACCCTTTACAGGCCTCTGAGGATCAAGTCACCTGTTCCTCCTCGAAAGTCCCACAGACACAAAGCAATCCTGTCCAACCTTGCACCAGAAATTAACTCATCCACTGCAGCTGCTTGCATAATTATTTTGGCCTCAACCACTGCCTTCCTTCCATCAAGCAAAAGCCCAACACCACACACACTCTCGCCAAGACAAACACCAACTCTGCATTGACTGGGAATCAAACCCAGGCCTCCCACATGGCAAGCGAGAATTCTACACTGAACCACCAATGCCAGGCCATACTTAAAAGCTCAGCAGTTCCTTAAGAAGCATTTAGAGTGAATGACCACATCCTTGATAACCATTTGCAGTGAATGACCACATGCTTAATAAGCATTTACACTGCTTGACCGTGTCCTTTACATGTCATTTACACAGGGTGTCCACATCGTTAAGAACCATTTACGCTGCTTGACCACATCCTTTATAATCATTGACACTGATCTGCTCACATTCTTCATATTTCTTTACACTGAATGACCACTTCCTTCATTTTCATTTACCATCATCTACTTACATCCTTAATAAGCATTTACACTGCACGATTACATCCTCAATAAGTCTTTCCACTGATCTACCCAGATCCTGCATAATTATTTACACTGATGACCACTTTCTTCATCTTCATTTATACTGAACTGCTCACATTCTTCATCTACATTTACACTGAATAACCACATCCTCAAGAAACATTTACACTGAATTACCACGTTCTTCATAACCATTTGCACCGACCTGCGCACATCCTTACTCTCCAGTTACACTGATCTGCACACATCATTATTGATCACTTACACTGAATGGCCACATACGTCTTAGTCATTTACACTGATCTACTCACATTACTAATCTTCACTTGCACTGAACGAAAGCATACTTAATAAGCATTTACAAGGAATGAGCACGTTCTTAATATTCATTTGCACTGAATGACCAAATTCTTAATAACCATTTATAATGATCTACCCACGTCCTTTATAATGAATTAACCTGAGCGACAACATCATTATTAAGCATTAAAACTGTACGCGCACATCATTCTTAATCAGTTACACTGAATGGCCACATACGTCTTACTCATTTACACTGATCTCCCTACATCCTTACTAACATAGCAATATGCGAATTAGGAGCAGGAGTAGCGCACTCGGCCCCACGAGTCTGTTGCGCCATTCAATAAGATCTTGGCTGATCTGATTGTAACCTCGACTCCACATTCCCTCCTACCCCCATAATCTTTCACCCCCTTGCTTTTCAAGAATCTAGCAACCCTCTGCCTTAAAAATAGTTTGTGACTCTGCTTGCACTGCCTTTTGAGGAAGAGAGTTCCAAAGACTCAGGACCCTGTGAGAGAAAAGATTTCTCCTCATCTATGCCTTAAATGGGCGACCCGTTATTTAAATCAGAAAGCAAGGGCTTCGATTCCCCAACAAAGGTCAACATAATTTCCATCTCCACCCTTCACAGGCCTCTGAGGATCAAGTCACCTGTTCCTCCTCAAAAGTCCCACAGACACAAAGCAATCCTGTCCAACCTTGCACCAGAAATTAACTCATCCACTGCAGCTGCTTGCATAATTATTTTGGCCTCAACCACTGCCTTCCTTCCATCAAGCAAGAGCCCAACACCACACACACTCTCGCCAAGACAAACGCCAACTCTGCATTGACTGGGAATCGAACCCAGGCCTCCCACATGGCAAGCGAGAATTCTACCACTGAACCACCAAAGCCTGGCCATACTTAAAAGCTCAGCAGTTCCTTAAGAAGCATTTAGAGTGAATGACCTCATCCTTGAGAACCATTTGCAGTGAATGACCACATGCTTAATAAGCATTTACACTGCTTGACCGTGTCCTTTACATGTCATTTACACAGGGTGTCCACATCGTTAAGAACCATTTACGCTGCATGACCACATCCTTCATAATCATTGACACTGATCTGCTCACATTCTTCATATTTCTTTACACTGAATGACCACTTCCTTCATTTTCATTTACCATCATCTACTTACATCCTTAATAAGCATTTACACTGCACGATTACATCCTCAATAAGTCTTTCCACTGATCTACCCAGATCCTGCATAATTATTTACACTGATGGCCACTTTCTTCATCTTCATTTATACTGAACTGCTCACATTCTTCATCTACATTTACACTGAATAACCACATCCTCAAGAAACATTTACACTGAATTACCACATTCTTCATAACCATTTGCACCGATCTGCGCACATCCTTACTCTCCAGTTACACTGATCTGCACACATCATTATTGATCACTTACACTGAATGGCCACATACGTCTTAGTCATTTACACTGATCTACTCACATTACTCATCTTCATTTGCACTGAACGAAAGCATACTTAATAAGCATTTACAAGGAATGAGCACGTTCTTAATATTCATTTGCACTGAATGACCAAATTCTTAATAACAATTTATAATGATTTACCCATGTCCTTTATAATTATTTAACCTGAGCGACAACATCATTATTAAGCATTAAAACTGGACGCGCACATCATTCTTAATCAGTTACACTGAATGGCCACATACGTCTTACTCATTTACACTGATCTACCTACATCCTTACTAACATAGCAATATGCGAATTAGGAGCAGGAGTAGCGCACTCGGCCCCACGAGTCTGTTGCGCCATTCAATAAGATCTTGGCTGATCTGATTGTAACCTCGACTCCACATTCCCTCCTACCCCCATAATCTTTCACCCCCTTGCTTTTCAAGAATCTAGCAACCCTCTGCCTTAAAAATAGTTTGTGACTCTGCTTGCACTGCCTTTTGAGGAAGAGAGTTCCAAAGACTCAGGACCCTGTGAGAGAAAAGATTTCTCCTCATCTATGCCTTAAATGGGCGACCCGTTATTTAAATCAGAAAGCAAGGGCTTCGATTCCCCAACAAAGGTCAACATAATTTCCATCTCCACCCTTTACAGGCCTCTGAGGATCAAGTCACCTTTTCCTCCTCGAAAGTCCCACAGACACAAAGCAATCCTGTCCAACCTTGCACCAGAAATTAACTCATCCACTGCAGCTGCTTGCATAATTATTTTGGCCTCAACCACTGCCTTCCTTCCATCAAGCAAGAGCCCAACACCACACACACTCTCGCCAAGACAAACACCAACTCTGCATTGACTGGGAATCGAACCCAGGCCTCCCACATGGCAAGCGAGAATTCTACCACTGAACCACCAATGCCTGGCCATACTTAAAAGCTCAGCAGTTCCTTAAGAAGCATTTAGAGTGAATGACCTCATCCTTGAGAACCATTTGCAGTGAATGACCACATGCTTAATAAGCATTTACACTGCTTGACCGTGTCCTTTACATGTCATTTACACAGGGTGTCCACATCGTTAAGAACCATTTACGCTGCATGACCACATCCTTCATAATCATTGACACTGATCTGCTCACATTCTTCATATTTCTTTACACTGAATGACCACTTCCTTCATTTTCATTTACCATCATCTACTTACATCCTTAATAAGCATTTACACTGCACGATTACATCCTCAATAAGTCTTTCCACTGATCTACCCAGATCCTGCATAATTATTTACACTGATGGCCACTTTCTTCATCTTCATTTATACTGAACTGCTCACATTCTTCATCTACATTTACACTGAATAACCACATCCTCAAGAAACATTTACACTGAATTACCACATTCTTCATAACCATTTGCACCGATCTGCGCACATCCTTACTCTCCAGTTACACTGATCTGCACACATCATTATTGATCACTTACACTGAATGGCCACATACGTCTTAGTCATTTACACTGATCTACTCACATTACTCATCTTCATTTGCACTGAACGAAAGCATACTTAATAAGCATTTACAAGGAATGAGCACGTTCTTAATATTCATTTGCACTGAATGACCAAATTCTTAATAACAATTTATAATGATTTACCCACGTCCTTTATAATTATTTAACCTGAGCGACAACATCATTATTAAGCATTAAAACTGGACGCGCACATCATTCTTAATCAGTTACACTGAATGGCCACATACGTCTTACTCATTTACACTGATCTACCTACATCCTTACTAACATAGCAATATGCGAATTAGGAGCAGGAGTAGCGCACTCGGCCCCACGAGTCTGTTGCGCCATTCAATAAGATCATGGCTGATCTGATTGTAACCTCGACTCCACATTCCCTCCTACCCCCATAATCTTTCACCGCCTTGCTTTTCAAGAATCTAGCAACCCTCTGCCTTAAAAATAGTTTGTGACTCTGCTTGCACTGCCTTTTGAGGAAGAGAGTTCCAAAGACCCAGGACCCTGTGAGAGAAAAGATTTCTCCTCATCTATGCCTTAAATGGGCGACCCGTTATTTAAATCAGAAAGCAAGGGCTTCGATTCCCCAACAAAGGTCAACATAATTTCCATCTCCACCCTTTACAGGCCTCTGAGGATCAAGTCACCTGTTCCTCCTTGAAAGTCCCACAGACACAAAGCAATCTTGTCCAACCTTGCACCAGAAATTAACTCATCCACTGCAGCTGCTTGCATAATTATTTTGACCTCAACCACTGCCTTCCTCCCAGAGGGCAAGAGCCGAACACCACACACACTCTCGCCAAGACAAACACCAACTCTGCATTGACTGGGAATCGAACCCAGGCCTCCCACGTGGCAAGCGAGAATTCTACCACTGAACCACCAATGCCTGGCCATACGCAAAACCTTAGCAGTTCCTTCAGAAGCATTTTGAGTGAATGACCACATCCTTGATAACCATTTGCAGTGAATGACCACATGCTTAATAAGCATTTACACTGCTTGACCGTATCCTTTACATGTCATTTACACAGGGTGTCCACATCGTTAAGAACCATTTACGCTGCATGACCACATCCTTCATAATCATTGACACTGATCTGCTCACATTCTTCATATTTCTTTACACTGAATGACCACTTCCTTCATTTTCATTTACCATCATCTACTTACATCCTTAGTAAGCATTTACACTGCATGATTACATCCTCAATAAGTCTTTCCACTGATCTACCCAGATCCTGCATAATTATTTACACTGATGGCCACTTTCTTCATCCTCATTTATACTGAACTGCTCACATTCTTCATCTACATTTACACTGAATAACCACATCCTCAAGAAACATTTACACTGAATTACCACATTCTTCATAACCATTTGCACCGATCTGCGCACATCCTTACTCTCCAGTTACACTGATCTGCACACATCATTATTGATCACTGACACTGAATGGCCACATACGTCTTAGTCATTTACACTGATCTACTCACATTACTCATCTTCATTTGCACTGAACGAAAGCATACTTAATAAGCATTTACAAGGAATGAGCACGTTCTTAATATTCATTTGCACTGAATGACCAAATTCTTAATAACAATTTATAATGATCTACCCACGTCCTTTATAATTATTTAACCTGAGCGACAACATCATTATTAAGCATTAAAACTGGACGCGCACATCATTCTTAATCAGTTACACTGAATGGCCACATACGTCTTACTCATTTACACTGATCTACCTACATCCTTACTAACATAGCAATATGCGAATTAGGAGCAGGAGTAGCGCACTCGGCCCCACGAGTCTGTTGCGCCATTCAATAAGATCATGGCTGATCTGATTGTAACCTCGACTCCACATTCCCTCCTACCCCCATAATCTTTCACCCCCTTGCTTTTCAAGAATCTAGCAACCCTCTGCCTTAAAAATAGTTTGTGACTCTGCTTGCACTGCCTTTTGAGGAAGAGAGTTCCAAAGACCCAGGACCCTGTGAGAGAAAAGATTTCTCCTCATCTATGCCTTAAATGGGCGACCCGTTATTTAAATCAGAAAGCAAGGGCTTTGATTCCCCAACAAAGGTCAACATAATTTCCATCTCCACCCTTTACAGGCCTCTGAGGATCAAGTCACCTGTTCCTCCTCGAAAGTCCCACAGACACAAAGCAATCTTGTCCAACCTTGCACCAGAAATTAACTCATCCACTGCAGCTGCTTGCATAATTATTTTGACCTCAACCACTGCCTTTCTCCCAGAGGGCAAGAGCCGAACACCACACACACTCTCGCCAAGACAAACACCAACTCTGCATTGACTGGGAATCGAACCCAGGCCTCCCACGTGGCAAGCGAGAATTCTACCACTGAACCACCAATGCCTGGCCATACGTAAAACCTTAGCAGTTCCTTCAGAAGCATTTTGAGTGAATGACCACATCCTTGATAACCATTTGCAGTGAATGACCACATGCTTAATAAGCATTTACACTGCTTGACCGTATCCTTTACATGTCATTTACACAGGGTGTCCACATCGTTAAGAACCATTTACGCTGCATGACCACATCCTTTATAATCATTGACACTGATCTGCTCACATTCTTCATATTTCTTTACACTGAATGACCACTTCCTTCATTTTCATTTACCATCATCTACTTACATCCTTAATAAGCATTTACACTGCATGATTACATCCTCAATAAGTCTTTCCACTGATCTACCCAGATCCTGCATAATTATTTACACTGATGGCCACTTTCTTCATCTTCATTTATACTGAACTGCTCACATTCTTCATCTACATTTACACTGAATAACCACATCCTCAAGAAACATTTACACTGAATTACCACATTCTTCATAACCATTTGCACCGATCTGCGCACATCCTTACTCTCCAGTTACACTGATCTGCACACATCATTATTGATCACTGACACTGAATGGCCACATACGTCTTAGTCATTTACACTGATCTACTCACATTACTCATCTTCATTTGCACTGAACGAAAGCATACTTAATAAGCATTTACAAGGAATGAGCACGTTCTTAATATTCATTTGCACTGAATGACCAAATTCTTAATAACAATTTATAATGATCTACCCACGTCCTTTATAATTATTTAACCTGAGCGACAACATCATTATTAAGCATTAAAACTGGACGCGCACATCATTCTTAATCAGTTACACTGAATGGCCACATACGTCTTACTCATTTACACTGATCTACCTACATCCTTACTAACATAGCAATATGCGAATTAGGAGCAGGAGTAGTGCACTCGGCCCCACGAGTCTGTTGCGCCATTCAATAAGATCATGGCTGATCTGATTGTAACCTCGACTCCACATTCCCTCCTACCCCCATAATCTTTCACCCCCTTGCTTTTCAAGAATCTAGCAACCCTCTGCCTTAAAAATAGTTTGTGACTCTGCTTGAACTGCCTTTTGAGGAAGAGAGTTCCAAAGACTCAGGACCCTGTGAGAGAAAAGATTTCTCCTCATCTATGCCTTAAATGGGCGACCCGTTATTTAAATCAGAAAGCAAGGGCTTCGATTCCCCAACAAAGGTCAACATAATTTCCATCTCCACCCTGAACAGGTCTCTGAGGATCAAGTCACCTGTTCCTCCTCGAAAGTCCCACAGACACAAAGCAATCTTGTCCAACCTTGCACCAGAAATTAACTCATCCACTGCAGCTGCTTGCATAATTATTTTGACCTCAACCACTGCCTTCCTCCCAGAAAGCAAGAGCCGAACACCACACACACTCTCGCCAAGACAAACTGCAACTCTGCATGGACTGGGAATCGAACCCAGGCCTCCCACATGGCAAGCGAGAATTCTACCACTGAACCACCAATGCCTGGCCATACGTAAAACCTCAGCAGTTCCTTCAGAAGCATTTTGAGTGAATGACCACATCCTTGATCACCATTTGCAGTGAATGACCACATGCTTAATAAGCATTTACACTGATTGACCGTATCCTTTACATGTCATTTACACAGGGTGTCCACATCGTTAAGAACCATTTACGCTGCTTGACCACATCCTTTATAATCATTGACACTGATCTGCTCACATTCTTCATATTTCTTTACACTGAATGACCACTTCCTTCATTTTCATTTACCATCATCTACTTACATCCTTAATAAGCATTTACACTGCACGATTACATCCTCAATAAGTCTTTCCACTGATCTACCCAGATCCTGCATAATTATTTACACTGATGACCACTTTCTTCATCTTCATTTATACTGAACTGCTCACATTCTTCATCTACATTTACACTGAATAACCACATCCTCAAGAAACATTTACACTGAATTACCACGTTCTTCATAACCATTTGCACCGACCTGCGCACATCCTTACTCTCCAGTTACACTGATCTGCACACATCATTATTGATCACTTACACTGAATGGCCACATACGTCTTAGTCATTTACACTGATCTACTCACATTACTAATCTTCACTTGCACTGAACGAAAGCATACTTAATAAGCATTTACAAGGAATGAGCACGTTCTTAATATTCATTTGCACTGAATGACCAAATTCTTAATAACCATTTATAATGATCTACCCACGTCCTTTATAATGAATTAACCTGAGCGACAACATCATTATTAAGCATTAAAACTGGACGCGCACATCATTCTTAATCAGTTACACTGAATGGCCACATACGTCTTACTCATTTACACTGATCTACCTACATCCTTACTAACATAGCAATATGCGAATTAGGAGCAGGAGTAGCGCACTCGGCCCCACGAGTCTGTTGCGCCATTCAATAAGATCTTGGCTGATCTGATTGTAACCTCGACTCCACATTCCCTCCTACCCCCATAATCTTTCACCCCCTTGCTTTTCAAGAATCTAGCAACCCTCTGCCTTAAAAATAGTTTGTGACTCTGCTTGCACTGCCTTTTGAGGAAGAGAGTTCCAAAGACTCAGGACCCTGTGAGAGAAAAGATTTCTCCTCATCTATGCCTTAAATGGGCGACCCGTTATTTAAATCAGAAAGCAAGGGCTTCGATTCCCCAACAAAGGTCAACATAATTTCCATCTCCACCCTTCACAGGCCTCTGAGGATCAAGTCACCTGTTCCTCCTCAAAAGTCCCACAGACACAAAGCAATCCTGTCCAACCTTGCACCAGAAATTAACTCATCCACTGCAGCTGCTTGCATAATTATTTTGGCCTCAACCACTGCCTTCCTTCCATCAAGCAAGAGCCCAACACCACACACACTCTCGCCAAGACAAACACCAATTCTGCATTGACTGGGAATCGAACCCAGGCCTCCCACATGGCAAGCGAGAATTCTACCACTGAACCACCAATGCCTGGCCATACGTAAAACCTTAGCAGTTCCTTCAGAAGCATTTTGAGTGAATGACCACATCCTTGATAACCATTTGCAGTGAATGACCACATGCTTAATAAGCATTTACACTGCTTGACCGTATCCTTTACATGTCATTTACACAGGGTGTCCACATCGTTAAGAACCATTTACGCTGCATGACCACATCCTTTATAATCATTGACACTGATCTGCTCACATTCTTCATATTTCTTTACACTGAATGACCACTTCCTTCATTTTCATTTACCATCATCTACTTACATCCTTAATAAGCATTTACACTGCATGATTACATCCTCAATAAGTCTTTCCACTGATCTACCCAGATCCTGCATAATTATTTACACTGATGGCCACTTTCTTCATCCTCATTTATACTGAACTGCTCACATTCTTCATCTACATTTACACTGAATAACCACATCCTCAAGAAACATTTACACTGAATTACCACATTCTTCATAACCATTTGCACCGATCTGCGCACATCCTTACTCTCCAGTTACACTGATCTGCACACATCATTATTGATCACTGACACTGAATGGCCACATACGTCTTAGTCATTTACACTGATCTACTCACATTACTCATCTTCATTTGCACTGAACGAAAGCATACTTAATAAGCATTTACAAGGAATGAGCACGTTCTTAATATTCATTTGCACTGAATGACCAAATTCTTAATAACAATTTATAATGATCTACCCACGTCCTTTATAATTATTTAACCTGAGCGACAACATCATTATTAAGCATTAAAACTGGACGCGCACATCATTCTTAATCAGTTACACTGAATGGCCACATACGTCTTACTCATTTACACTGATCTACCTACATCCTTACTAACATAGCAATATGCGAATTAGGAGCAGGAGTAGTGCACTCGGCCCCACGAGTCTGTTGCGCCATTCAATAAGATCATGGCTGATCTGATTGTAACCTCGACTCCACATTCCCTCCTACCCCCATAATCTTTCACCCCCTTGCTTTTCAAGAATCTAGCAACCCTCTGCCTTAAAAATAGTTTGTGACTCTGCTTGAACTGCCTTTTGAGGAAGAGAGTTCCAAAGACTCAGGACCCTGTGAGAGAAAAGATTTCTCCTCATCTATGCCTTAAATGGGCGACCCGTTATTTAAATCAGAAAGCAAGGGCTTCGATTCCCCAACAAAGGTCAACATAATTTCCATCTCCACCCTGAACAGGTCTCTGAGGATCAAGTCACCTGTTCCTCCTCGAAAGTCCCACAGACACAAAGCAATCTTGTCCAACCTTGCACCAGAAATTAACTCATCCACTGCAGCTGCTTGCATAATTATTTTGACCTCAACCACTGCCTTCCTCCCAGAAAGCAAGAGCCGAACACCACACACACACTCTCGCCAAGACAAACACCAACTCTGCATTGACTGGGAATCGAACCCAGGCCTCCCACATGGCAAGCGAGAATTCTACCACTGAACCACCAATGCCTGGCCATACGTAAAACCTCAGCAGTTCCTTCAGAAGCATTTTGAGTGAATGACCACATCCTTGATAACCATTTGCAGTGAATGACCACATGCTTAATAAGCATTTACACTGATTGACCGTATCCTTTACATGTCATTTACACAGGGTGTCCACATCGTTAAGAACCATTTACGCTGCTTGACCACATCCTTTATAATCATTGACACTGATCTGCTCACATTCTTCATATTTCTTTACACTGAATGACCACTTCCTTCATTTTCATTTACCATCATCTACTTACATCCTTAATAAGCATTTACACTGCACGATTACATCCTCAATAAGTCTTTCCACTGATCTACCCAGATCCTGCATAATTATTTACACTGATGGCCACTTTCTTCATCATCATTTCTACTGAACTGCTCACATTCTTCATCTACATTTACACTGAATAACCACATCCTCAAGAAACATTTACACTGAATTACCACATTCTTCATAACCATTTGCACCGATCTGCGCACATCCTTACTCTCCAGTTACACTGATCTGCATACATCATTATTGATCACTTACACTGAATGGCCACATACGTCTTAGTCATTTACACTGATCTACTCACATTACTAATCTTCATTTGCACTGAACGAAAGCATACTTAATAAGCATTTACAAGGAATGAGCACGTTCTTAATATTCATTTGCACTGAATGACCACATTCTTAATAACCATTTATAATGATCTACCCACGTCCTTTATAATTATTTAACCTGAGCGACAACATCATTATTAAGCATTAAAACTGGACGCGCACATCATTCTTAATCAGTTACACTGAATGGCCACATACGTCTTACTCATTTACACTGATCTAACTACATCCTTACTAACATAGCAATATGCGAATTAGGAGCAGGAGTAGCGCACTCGGCCCCACGAGTCTGTTGCGCCATTCAATAAGATCATGGCTGATCTGATTGTAACCTCGACTCCACATTCCCTCCTACCCCCATAATCTTTCACCCCCTTGCTTTTCAAGAATCTAGCAACCCTCTGCCTTAAAAATAGTTTGTGACTCAGCTTGCACTGCCTTTTGAGGAAGAGAGTTCCAAAGACTCAGGACCCTGTGAGAGAAAAGATTTCTCCTCATCTATGCCTTAAATGGGCGACCCGTTATTTAAATCAGAAAGCAAGGGCTTCGATTCCCCAACAAAGGTCAACATAATTTCCATCTCCACCCTTCACAGGCCTCTGAGGATCAAGTCACCTGTTCCTCCTCGAAAGTCCCACAGACACAAAGCAATCCTGTCCAACCTTGCACCAGAAATTAACTCATCCACTGCAGCTGCTTGCATAATTATTTTGGCCTCAACCACTGCCTTCCTTCTATCAAGCAAGAGCCCAACACCACACACACTCTCGCCAAGACAAACACCAACTCTGCATTGACTGGGAATCGAACCCAGGCCTCCCACATGGCAAGCGAGAATTCTACCACTGAACCACCAAAGCCTGGCCATACTTAAAAGCTCAGCAGTTCCTTAAGAAGCATTTAGAGTGAATGACCTCATCCTTGAGAACCATTTGCAGTGAATGACCACATGCTTAATAAGCATTTACACTGCTTGACCGTGTCCTTTACATGTCATTTACACAGGGTGTCCACATCGTTAAGAACCATTTACGCTGCATGACCACATCCTTCATAATCATTGACACTGATCTGCTCACATTCTTCATATTTCTTTACACTGAATGACCACTTCCTTCATTTTCATTTACCATCATCTACTTACATCCTTAATAAGCATTTACACTGCACGATTACATCCTCAATAAGTCTTTCCACTGATCTACCCAGATCCTGCATAATTATTTACACTGATGGCCACTTTCTTCATCTTCATTTATACTGAACTGCTCACATTCTTCATCTACATTTACACTGAATAACCACATCCTCAAGAAACATTTACACTGAATTACCACATTCTTCATAACCATTTGCACCGATCTGCGCACATCCTTACTCTCCAGTTACACTGATCTGCACACATCATTATTGATCACTTACACTGAATGGCCACATACGTCTTAGTCATTTACACTGATCTACTCACATTACTCATCTTCATTTGCACTGAACGAAAGCATACTTAATAAGCATTTACAAGGAATGAGCACGTTCTTAATATTCATTTGCACTGAATGACCAAATTCTTAATAACAATTTATAATGATTTACCCACGTCCTTTATAATTATTTAACCTGAGCGACAACATCATTATTAAACATTAAAACTGGACGCGCACATCATTCTTAATCAGTTACACTGAATGGCCACATACGTCTTACTCATTTACACTGATCTACCTACATCCTTACTAACATAGCAATATGCGAATTAGGAGCAGGAGTAGCGCACTCGGCCCCACGAGTCTGTTGCGCCATTCAATAAGATCATGGCTGATCTGATTGTAACCTCGACTCCACATTCCCTCCTACCCCCATAATCTTTCACCCCCTTGCTTTTCAAGAATCTAGCAACCCTCTGCCTTAAAAATAGTTTGTGACTCTGCTTGCACTGCCTTTTGAGGAAGAGAGTTCCAAAGACCCAGGACCCTGTGAGAGAAAAGATTTCTCCTCATCTATGCCTTAAATGGGCGACCCGTTATTTAAATCAGAAAGCAAGGGCTTCGATTCCCCAACAAAGGTCAACATAATTTCCATCTCCACCCTTTACAGGCCTCTGAGGATCAAGTCACCTGTTCCTCCTGGAAAGTCCCACAGACACAAAGCAATCCTGTCCAACCTTGCACCAGAAATTAACTCATCCACTGCAGCTGCTTGCATAATTATTTTGACCTCAACCACTGCCTTCCTCCCAGAAAGCAAGAGCCGAACACCACACACACTCTCGCCAAGACAAACACCAACTCTGCATTGACTGGGAATCGAACCCAAGCCTCCCACATGGCAAGCGAGAATTCTACCACTGAACCACCAATGCCTGGCCATACGTAAAACCTCAGCAGTTCCTTCAGAAGCATTTTGAGTGAATGACCACATCCTTGATAACCATTTGCAGTGAATGACCACATGCTTAATAAGCATTTACACTGATTGACCGTATCCTTTACATGTCATTTACACAGGGTGTCCACATCGTTAAGAACCATTTACGCTGCTTGACCACATCCTTTATAATCATTGACACTGATCTGCTCACATTCTTCATATTTCTTTACACTGAATGACCACTTCCTTCATTTTCATTTACCATCATCTACTTACATCCTTAATAAGCATTTACACTGCACGATTACATCCTCAATAAGTCTTTCCACTGATCTACCCAGATCCTGCATAATTATTTACACTGATGGCCACTTTCTTCATCATCATTTCTACTGAACTGCTCACATTCTTCATCTACATTTACACTGAATAACCACATCCTCAAGAAACATTTACACTGAATTACCACATTCTTCATAACCATTTGCACCGATCTGCGCACATCCTTACTCTCCAGTTACACTGATCTGCATACATCATTATTGATCACTTACACTGAATGGCCACATACGTCTTAGTCATTTACACTGATCTACTCACATTACTAATCTTCATTTGCACTGAACGAAAGCATACTTAATAAGCATTTACAAGGAATGAGCACGTTCTTAATATTCATTTGCACTGAATGACCACATTCTTAATAACCATTTATAATGATCTACCCACGTCCTTTATAATTATTTAACCTGAGCGACAACATCATTATTAAGCATTAAAACTGGACGCGCACATCATTCTTAATCAGTTACACTGAATGGCCACATACGTCTTACTCATTTACACTGATCTAACTACATCCTTACTAACATAGCAATATGCGAATTAGGAGCAGGAGTAGCGCACTCGGCCCCACGAGTCTGTTGCGCCATTCAATAAGATCATGGCTGATCTGATTGTAACCTCGACTCCACATTCCCTCCTACCCCCATAATCTTTCACCCCCTTGCTTTTCAAGAATCTAGCAACCCTCTGCCTTAAAAATAGTTTGTGACTCAGCTTGCACTGCCTTTTGAGGAAGAGAGTTCCAAAGACTCAGGACCCTGTGAGAGAAAAGATTTCTCCTCATCTATGCCTTAAATGGGCGACCCGTTATTTAAATCAGAAAGCAAGGGCTTCGATTCCCCAACAAAGGTCAACATAATTTCCATCTCCACCCTTCACAGGCCTCTGAGGATCAAGTCACCTGTTCCTCCTCGAAAGTCCCACAGACACAAAGCAATCCTGTCCAACCTTGCACCAGAAATTAACTCATCCACTGCAGCTGCTTGCATAATTATTTTGGCCTCAACCACTGCCTTCCTTCTATCAAGCAAGAGCCCAACACCACACACACTCTCGCCAAGACAAACACCAACTCTGCATTGACTGGGAATCGAACCCAGGCCTCCCACATGGCAAGCGAGAATTCTACCACTGAACCACCAAAGCCTGGCCATACTTAAAAGCTCAGCAGTTCCTTAAGAAGCATTTAGAGTGAATGACCTCATCCTTGAGAACCATTTGCAGTGAATGACCACATGCTTAATAAGCATTTACACTGCTTGACCGTGTCCTTTACATGTCATTTACACAGGGTGTCCACATCGTTAAGAACCATTTACGCTGCATGACCACATCCTTCATAATCATTGACACTGATCTGCTCACATTCTTCATATTTCTTTACACTGAATGACCACTTCCTTCATTTTCATTTACCATCATCTACTTACATCCTTAATAAGCATTTACACTGCACGATTACATCCTCAATAAGTCTTTCCACTGATCTACCCAGATCCTGCATAATTATTTACACTGATGGCCACTTTCTTCATCTTCATTTATACTGAACTGCTCACATTCTTCATCTACATTTACACTGAATAACCACATCCTCAAGAAACATTTACACTGAATTACCACATTCTTCATAACCATTTGCACCGATCTGCGCACATCCTTACTCTCCAGTTACACTGATCTGCACACATCATTATTGATCACTTACACTGAATGGCCACATACGTCTTAGTCATTTACACTGATCTACTCACATTACTCATCTTCATTTGCACTGAACGAAAGCATACTTAATAAGCATTTACAAGGAATGAGCACGTTCTTAATATTCATTTGCACTGAATGACCAAATTCTTAATAACAATTTATAATGATTTACCCACGTCCTTTATAATTATTTAACCTGAGCGACAACATCATTATTAAACATTAAAACTGGACGCGCACATCATTCTTAATCAGTTACACTGAATGGCCACATACGTCTTACTCATTTACACTGATCTACCTACATCCTTACTAACATAGCAATATGCGAATTAGGAGCAGGAGTAGCGCACTCGGCCCCACGAGTCTGTTACGCCATTCAATAAGATCATGGCTGATCTGATTGTAACCTCGACTCCACATTCCCTCCTACCCCCATAATCTTTCACCCCCTTGCTTTTCAAGAATCTAGCAACCCTCTGCCTTAAAAATAGTTTGTGACTCTGCTTGCACTGCCTTTTGAGGAAGAGAGTTCCAAAGACCCAGGACCCTGTGAGAGAAAAGATTTCTCCTCATCTATGCCTTAAATGGGCGACCCGTTATTTAAATCAGAAAGCAAGGGCTTCGATTCCCCAACAAAGGTCAACATAATTTCCATCTCCACCCTTTACAGGCCTCTGAGGATCAAGTCACCTGTTCCTCCTGGAAAGTCCCACAGACACAAAGCAATCTTGTCCAACCTTGCACCAGAAATTAACTCATCCACTGCAGCTGCTTGCATAATTATTTTGGCCTCAACCACTGCCTTCTTTCCATCAAGCAAGAGCCCAACACCACACACACTCTCGCCAAGACAAACACCAACTCTGCATTGACTGGGAATCAAACCCAGGCCTCCCACATGGCAAGCGAGAATTCTACCACTGAACCACCAATGCCTGGCCATATGTAAAACCTCAGCAGTTCCTTAAGAAGCATTTAGAGTGAATGACCTCATCCTTGATAACCATTTGCAGTGAATGACCACATGCTTAATAAGCATTTACACTGATTGACCGTGTCCTTTACATGTCATTTACACA